>NC_064637.1:127708609-128014609 GCF_023864275.1 Schistocerca cancellata
TCCTGCAGAGTCTTCGACTGGAGTTCATCTATTATCTCCGTAACGCTTTCGCGATTACTAAATGATCCTGTAACAAAGCGCGCTGCTCTCCGTTGGATCTTCTCTCTGTCTTGTATCAACCCTATCTGATACGGATCCCACACTGCTGAGCAGTATTCAAGCAGTGGGCGAACAAGCGTACTGTACCCTACTTCCTTTGTTTTCGGATTGCATTTCCTTAGGATTCTTCCAATGAATCTCAGTCTGGAATCTGCTTTACCGACGATCAACATTATATGATCATTCCATTTTAAATCATTCCTAATGCGTACTCCCAGATAATTTATGGTATTAACTGCTTCCAGTTGCTGACCTGCTATTTTGTAGCTAAATGATAAAGGATCTATCTTTCTGTGTATTCGCAGCACATTACACTTGTCTACATTGAGATT
Organism: Schistocerca cancellata; assembly: GCF_023864275.1. Classification (NCBI taxonomy): domain Eukaryota; kingdom Metazoa; phylum Arthropoda; class Insecta; order Orthoptera; family Acrididae; genus Schistocerca; species Schistocerca cancellata. The sequence goes on from NC_064637.1 coordinate 127,709,041, forward strand.
CAATTGACATTCCCTGCACCATGCGTCAATTCGCTGCAGATCCTCCTGCATTTCAGTACAATTTTCCATTGTTACAACCTCTCGATACACCACAGCATCAACTGCAAAAAGCCTCAGTGAACTTCTGATGTCATCCACCAGGTCATTTATGTATATTGTGAATAGCTACGGTCCTATGACACTCCCCTGCGGCACACCTGAAATCACTCTTACTTCGGAAGACTTCTCTCCATTGAGAATGACACGCTGCGTCCTGTTATCTAGGAACTTCTCAATCCAATAACACAATTGGTCTGATAGTCCATATGCTCTTACTTTGTTCATTGAACAACTGTGGGGAACTGTATCGAACGCCTTGCGGAAGTCGAGAAACACGGCATCTACTTGTGAACCCGTGTCTATGGCCCTCTGAGTCTCGTGGACGAATAGCGCGAGCTGGGTTTCACATGACCGTCTTTTTTTAAACCCATGCTGATTCCTACAGAGTAGATTTCTTGTCTCCAGAAAAGTCATTATACTCTAACATAATACGTGTTCCAAAATTCTACAACTGATCGACGTTAGAGATATAGGTCTATAGTTCTGCACATCTGTTCGACATCCCTTCTTGAAAACGGGGATGACCTGTGCCCTTTTCCAATGCTTTGGAACGCTACGCTCTTCTAGAGACCTACGGTACACCGTTGCAAGAAGGGGGGGCAAGTTCCTTCACGTACTCTGTGTAAAATTGAACAGGTATCCCATAGGGAGGATCTTGACGAAGCGGAATATTACCGTAATTTACAAGCGCACCAGGAAGATACAGGAATACCTTAAGCCTGCCAAAGACACTCGCAAACCATTGGAAAAATCTGGAGTGTATAGGATCCCATGCAGCTGTGGTGATGTTTATGTGGGTACCACTAAAAGAACTGTTTCTAAACGTTTGGAAGAGCACATGGGAAATTGTAGAAGAGGAGAAACAGAACGATCAGCTATTGCGGAGCATGCTTTCCAGCCAGGGAACCACAATATTCGTTTCGAGGAGACGCAAGTACTAGCGGCCACGAGCGGATATTACGAAAGGCTCTACAGGGAGGCAATCGAAATCGCTAAACACCCAAATAATTTCAACCGAAAGGAGGAGGGCATCAAATTAAACGGTATATGGATGCCGGTGTTAAAGAAGATGTGTACCACCCGTCCACTACTGGGTGATGGCAACGGCGATCGACTGCGACGGACAGCGGCCAATTGCACTGACGTTTTCAAAACACGTGACGTGACGTCACGCCGCGGCGCGGGGGCCCGCGGACTCAGAATTTAGCGGCAGTCAGTAGCGAGCCAGTGTGTTTGTTGGACCTTCCATCGAGCTACGGACCCCCTTGAAGATGTCTCCCGCAGTCGGAGACGAAACGTTGGGAATCACCACAGAATTCATCAACCGACCACGGCATAACAGCCCGGATAATCGTAATGGACACAAAATGTCCTCTGTTAGCGAGGATACATGTATCCACCCTCCATCACATGGAATTTGGTACCGGGGTTGTGTAGACAAGAGCTTTCAAATGCCCCCATAAATGAAAGTCAAGAGGGTTGAGGTCAGGAGAGAGTGGAGGCCATGGAATTGGTCCGCCTCTACCAATCCATCGGTCACCGAATCTGTTGTTGAGAAGCGTATGAACACTTCGACTGAAATGTGCAGGGAGCTCCATCGTGCATTAACCACATGTTGTGTCGTACTTGTAAAGGCACATGCTCTAGCAGCACAGGTAGAGTATCCCGTACAAAATCATGATAACGTGCTCCATTGAGCGTAGGTGGAAGAACATGGGGCCCAATCAAGACATCACCAACAATGCCTGCCCAAACGTTCACAGAAAATTGCGTGCGGATTCTCATCAGCCCACAAATGTTGATTGTGAAAATTTACAATTTGATCACGATGGAATGAAGCCTCATCCGTAAAGAGAACATCTGCACTGAAATGAGAATTGACACATTGTTGGATGAACCATTCGCAGAAGTGTACCCGTGGAGGCCAATCAGCTGCTGATAGTGCCTGCACACGCTGTACATGGTACGGAAACAACTGGTTCTCCCGTAGCACTCTCCACACAGTGACGTGGTCAACGTTACCTTGTACAGCAGCAACTTCTCTGACGCTGCAATTAGAGTTATCGTCAACTGCACGAAGAATTGCCTCATCCATTACAGGTGTCCCCGTCGTTCTAGGTCTTCCCCAGTCACGAGTCAAAGGCTAGAATGTTCCGTGCTCCCTAAGACGCCAATCAATTGCTTCGAACGTTTTCCTGTCGGGACACCTTCGTTCTGGAAATCTGTCTCTATACAAACGTACTGCGCCACAGCTACTGCCCCGTGCTAATCCATACATCAAATGGGCATCTGCCAACTCCGCATTTGTAATCATTGCACTGACTGCAAATCCACGTCCGTGATGAACACTAACCTGTTGATGCTACGTACTGATGTGCTTGATGCTAGTACTGTAGAGCAATGAGTCGCATGTCAACACAAGCACCGAATTAAACATTACCTTCCTTCAATTGGGCCAACTGGCGGTGAATCGAGGAAGTACAGTACATACTGACGAAACTAAAATGAGCTCTAACATGGAAATTAAGCGTTTCCGGACACATGTCCACATAACATATTTTTTTTATTTGTGTGTGAGGAATGTTTCCTGAAAGTTTTATCCGTACCTTTTTGTAACACCCTGTGTGTGTGTGTGTGTGTGTGTGTGTGTGTGTGTGTGTGTGTGTGTGTGTGTGTGTGTCTATATATATAGAGGGGGAGGGAGGGAGGGAGGGAGGGAGGGAGGGAGAGGTGGAAAGCTGCTCATGAATAGCAGCACAACAGGTCGAACAACTAGACTGACATACAAATGTGGAGTAAAGGTGCATGGGATAACCACGAGAGTGCTCCCACTGCCATATGAAATGCACACCAGACCGTAACTCCAGGTGTAGGTCCAGTGTGTCTAGCATGCAGACAGGTTGAGTGCAAGCCCTCAACTGGTCTCCTAATCAATACACGACCATCACTGGCACCGAGGCAGAGCCAGCTTTCTTCAGAAAACACAACAGACCTCCAGCCTGCCTTCTGATGAGCTCTCACTTGACACCACTGAAGTCGCAAAGGGCGATGGTTTGGGGTCAGTGGAACGCAAGCTATGGGACATAATGGGCTGGAGCCTGTCCTGGAAGTAACTGATTTGTAACAGTTTGTTGTGTCATTGTAGTGCCAACTGCTGCCTAAATTGCTGCTGCAGATGCAGTATGATGTGCCAGAGCCATACGCCAAACACAGTGGTCTTCCCTCTCTGTAGTGCCACGTGGCTGTCCAGAGCCTGGCCTTCTTGCGACCATACATTCACGTGACCACTGCTGCCAGCAATAGTGTACAGTGGTTACATTCCTGTCATGTCTTTCTGCAAAATCAAAGAAGGAACATCCAGCTCCTCTTAGCCCTATTACACGACCTCATTCAAATGCAGTGAAGTGTTGATCATGCCGTCCTTATTGCCTTAAAGTCATTCTTGGCAAACATCAACTCACCACATGAAATCTGAAGATAGCTAATGCTCATGACTGGTACAATGTATTTACAGTAAACCGGATTTGCATCCTAATGGTGGCACTACTAGCACCGACACAAGATGTAGAAACACGTCTACCAACTTTCATTTACATTTCACAACTCCTTGGTGTTGCGATTTTATTTCTGTCAGTGTATTTGAACCTGCTTGCTGTATTCATGCCTTTGTTTCCTCCCTAAAAATTATAAACACACACACTTCCTCTAATATTAAGGTAATGATTCTTCTTGCTTCAAAATGTGTCCTATGAACCACATCCACCCTTTAAGTCAAGTTGTGCTGTAATTTTTAAGAGTGTACTCCAATTAATACTGTCAGAAGCTTTCATCAAATCTACAAATGCTATGAACACAGATTTGCCTTTCTTTAACAGTGCCATACCAATAATTAAAGACTGATCTGAACGTTCTGAATATTGTGTAATGCACAACAATGGATGCACATAAAGCAGATTGATCAAACAAAACTACTTAATGAGAAGCTAGACAATACTACAAGAAGACGTATTAACACACCTTTTTCCAGCCATTGATCAATGTATTCCTGTGGACTTAAGGGTATTCTGCTTCTTAGTATCCAGGAAGTACCTCAGATCATCCATATTGAGGTAGGTCTGCACGAAGTCAATTTCTTCCCTCTCGTGCTGCGACCATTGGCTGACAGATGCACACCTGTCAGCCAATGGTCGCAGCATGAGCGGGCTTTTGTTGCTGTATTCCTCCAGACTGAGCACAGGTGTGCCACAAATGAGACATTGCCTCTGAACTCATCACTCTTCCAGATATCCTTACTGAGTTTATTTTGGAGCAGTTCTCAACTAAGTTCTTCAGCACTTGCTAGCAAACCACAGTTTCCTGGCTAAAAGAACAAAAAGGTGCAAAATCCCAAGATTGTTATCTCCCCATACAGGAAGGACAACAGATACGAGTGTGGATACTACAGAGGCATTAATATGTTACAGGTGGCATATAAGATCTACTCAGAAATCTTTAACTATAGAATAACACGTAATTATATTTTCCCGGAGACATACTGAGTCCCAAGTTTATCGTCGATAAGGACAGAGTCTGAAAGAATTAGTTAAAATTTGTGCCAAGGTCAAGACTTGAAGTCAGGTCCCCTGCGTACTAGGCAGATGTACTATCCATAACTTTACCCTGGCATTGTGGCTGCCACAACTGCACGGACTAACCTATTCCAATGCCCTCCCTAACACAAACTTTAACTCACACCTCATCCCTTTTTCCTCTTCTTAAATTGTCAGTGTTGCTGAGACTCTCCAATATTTGCAGAGCACCCCGGTCTTTTATGTAATTGTGAAATCATACCTGTACCTCAAACATAGGTTATCTATTGATCCGATATAATTATATTTTCTTGAAGATTTAAGAAGAGAAAATTAGGCTGAGGTGTGAGCTGAAGTTTGTGTTAGGGAGGGCCCTAGACTAGGGTAGTCCAGGCAACTGTCAGCCACAGACTAAGGTGGTGTAACAGATGAGATCTGCCTAGTAAACAGAACTTTCGAGTCCTGGCCTTGGCACAAATTTTAACTCATGCCTTCAGCTTCAATCCTTATTGAGGCACTTCTCCAAGAAAATCAGAATGTAATTAGAAAATGGCATTTCTATAGGCACAATATATTTACAATAAAAGGAGTCTTAGAAAAACAAACAATTTATTGCTTTTATAGATTTTTGGAAAGGGTCACAATCAATCAGGTTGATTGAAATATTCAAGGAATAAAATTAATGACAGTGGTTACCCACTATAGCTCATAAGGACAATCAAACATATAATTATAAAAAATTCAAAAAAATTTTTATCACTTTTTTTTCTTCACAAAGTGATTACCAGTTGCAGTAGCATAACTACCATCTTGAGATCACATGTAGTATGTACGATAAATGCATTCACAGTGTACAACACTGCTGCATCTTCCATAACATTCTTATTTTAAATCTTCAGTTAAACGTGCTTGGCACAGTCAAGTTCTCTGTGACAGCAATTGAAACATCCATACAATTATTTCTGTTACAGTGAGTAACTGCAAGCAGAGATCTGCCATGTAAGCTGTACTTTAAGTCAAAAGCAAAACACAATATATATGTACATCATCATCACATTGGGTAACTTGTACAAACATTAAAGGCAAATGTACTCTGGGGGACAAGACATTACCCCATATCTCATGGTTACAGCATATAGCATTGTGTATATAGCACATTCTATCTAGAAGATTTAAAATAAGAATGTTATGGACGATGCAATCGTGTTTTACACTGCACGTGCATTTATAATATTACATGTGATCTGAAGATGGTAGTTAAGCTACCAAATCTAGACATCAATTTGAAAAAAAAAAAAAAAAAAAAAAAAAATAATTAAATGTTAAATGCAATTGAGACAATATATAGAAAATTTTAGAAGTTTTAAAAAATTATAGAGAAAATTTTTGAAATTTATAATTTTACATTTGATTATCTTTTACAGTCACTTTCTCCTATTCTGACAAAGCCAGACATATTCGTCACAAAGATGATAAATACAGCACAGAAGAGGGCAAACGAGACAAGTCAGCCAAAGGTTGTGACTGGGGTGTTCTTTTTCTCCCACTCATATTTTCAGTGCCCTTAAATATAGGAAATCACATAAGAGTCCAAAAATTAAATCACGTAAACACACTAATCTAAGTACTCTGCTATTTACTGATGCTAAAGTAATAATACATGAATGTGAAGACTGCCTCCGTTTAGCATTACATTGACCACATCAAATACATACAGAATACAATCTAAAAGTTACAGCCTTACAAGGTAAATATACAATGTGGCACAGATAGTAATTAGCAACAAACTAACAAAACAAGTGTTACATTTTAAACACAGTCATGTTCAGAAAACACGGAACACCTTGAACAGTTATACATAGGTCATTCATATTCACAGGACATGTAAATTAGTATGTACTAAAGAAATGATTAGCATTTTAACCACGTCAATTTACAGGTTCTAGGTCAATGTCGATATCATGGCGCAACACCACCTACCACTATAATGTGCACGAACTATACCAATCAGTGAGTTTCAAGGAGGGTGCATGGCTGGCTTGAAAGAATGTGATGCATCTAGCCTGGAAATTTCTACTCATGTGGGATGAAGTGTTTCCACAGTGCAAAGACAGTGTGTAAAATGGTTCACGGAAGTCCGTAGAACATGACGAGGTAGATCAGGTCACATCATCCAGAACCCCCCCCCCCCCCCCCTCCCTTCCCTTCCAGGACAGACGACATATGCAGCCTCCTCAGCTCTGGTGCATCTGTGGAACAGTGTAACACATAGTATACTATCAGGGGCGACAGCCCGTCGCCATTTATTATGGCATGGGTTACATCTGTGTTTTCCACTTCTCCATCTACCTTTGATGAATGTGCAGAAACATGCTATACAGCAATGACGGCTGGAACAACGGCACTTGGGACAGGAACGCCATCAGATAGGTGTTTCTGGATGAATCGATGTCCTGTTTGAAAACGATAGCTGCATTTTGGTTTGCCACAGACCACAGACAGGGAGCAGCATCACAGTGACTTCATTCGAATGAGATATAACAAGGCATACAGTGCCATCTCAAAACCTTTTGTGTGGGGTGCTATATGATGACAAATCACAGTTGGTGTGTGTCCAGGGCACTGTGACAAGTGTGAACTATGTGAATGACACCTGCAACCCGTAGCCATACCCTTTCTGCACAACACTCCAGGCACCAACTTTCAACAAGACAATGCACGGCCACATGTTGCTGCATGAATATGTGCCTTCTTGGTGTTACAGGATGTCAGCCTTTTGCTCTGGCCTGCCAGATCACCAGACTTGTAGCCAACTGAAAAGGTTTGGGATATGATGAAACAACAGGTGCAGCACCCCCAACGCCAACCACTACAGATGAACTTTGGAACGAGGTAAATACAGCATGGCCAGCTATACCACAGGACACCATTCACAACTTATACATGTATACATGTTGATGCCATTATGCAAGGAACAAGTTTTCAGGGCCCATAGCAGACCCCGTGCCTGCTAGGCAGGGTGGGTGGTGACTGGAATGCTAATTATTTCTGCTGAACATACAGATGTACCCGTCTTGTGAATATGAGCATCCGAGCTCTATTTGTTCAAGGTGTTCTGTTTTTCCTGAACATGGATGTATTTGGGCTGCAACACTGCACAACAGACATGGCGACACTGTGTTCTGCTATTGGTCACCTAGGTCTCAAGACCTGACACAGATCTCTTTTTGTGGACTTACGTTATGTTTTGTTTTAGGTCATATGTGCCCATGTCAGAACCATGGAACACAAAGACAAAAAATGAGTTAAAAGCCCTATCAACGAAAGGAAAGAAAGCTAAGAACAAGGACTTTCTCTTGGTTAAAGGGCCATAAAATATGCCATGGAGACAATGGAGGTCCTGAACTAAATATCAAATATTCTTCACCACATTGCTACAACAGATAAAAGGTAAAACACGGTCGACACCTTACACGTCGTTCACTAATACGGCTGATAACTTAGATGGCAAACATAATGGAATATAAGTGGTTAGAAAAGGGCATTCTGTCATGAAATGATGAACTGTCAAATATTGAGGACTATGAGCACAATGTGGCAGGGGATCACCAATTAACAAATGGCAATAGCTAAAAAGACAGTGTCCAATACGCAACCTATCTAAAACAATCTCCTCACAGTGAGGGGGCCGAGAGCTTGTCAGACAAGCCACTAGGAGAGGTTTCATTCCCCAGAGCTTGTTCCCATGAAGGAATGATATCAAAGTGACACTACCTACTGACAGATGGCAACACAGAGATCATTGGAGGGAATGGAAGAACTAGCAGGCTGAGGTAGGAGGACTGCAGCCTTGGGAGCAGCATCAGCAATCTCATTTCCTGTCGGATTGATGTAACCAGGGACTCAAACAGCACAGCAGCTCCATCAAGAATGAGCAAGTGAAAGCTTTCCTGAACCCATTGCACTAAGTGATGGACAGTGTACAGCACACACAGGTTCTGATGGGCACAAAGAGTCGGAGCAAATGGCACAATTCAGAAGCGTTTGTCACCAAATGTACTGCAAGGACCGAGACAGGGCAAAGAGCTCCACTGAGCAGCATTCCGGAAGCTGATACCGAAAAATCATCAGTGCCAATGATGAAGGCACACCAGACACCACGGTTAGTCCGAGAACCATCAGTGTAAACAAAGGTGCTACTCCAGAGTTCCGTGCGAAGGTCGAGGAACTTACATCTATACAGCGAGTCTAGAGTAATGTCCTCAGGAAGCGAATGAAGTCCACAGAGAACACGGGACACTGCACAAAGCCAAAGTGGTGAGTTCACACCCATCGGGAAAGTGACAGGTAGGTGAAGTGAAGCGTTAGCTGAAAGCGAACGCCAGGAGGTAACAGAGGAGAGGGACGTGCCCCATACTGGTGGTCAAAGGAGTCGAAGGATGGGTAGCCAGGCATGGCAAACAAACAGCATGCATATCTGCTGAGGAGGAAGTCACACTGGTACGACAGTGGATTGTACTGAGACGTCATAAGATGGACAGACGTTCAGATGCGTAAATGAAACACCCATAGCCTAGTTTCAAATGGACAAGAGATCAATACAAACGGAGGAGGGTGGCCTGATCCAACCCCAGGAAGTACCGAGGACATGTCGGACATTGAGGGACTGTGTACAGCAGGGTGGGCCAGGTAAGACACGTGGGAGGAATAAGAAAGCTTCCTATTGAGTATGAGACACAGGAATTTCATAGTTTCAATGAACAGAAGAGCAACAGGCTCAAGATGTAAAGATGCTGAAGATCTGCTCATGGATACAAGTCTGTGGACAACTGCTATAGATTGCATCGTCAACAAAAAGGGAGCCAGAGATGCCGGTGGGAGACAGGCCAGGATAGGGTTAACAATGATAGCAAAGAAGATGACACTCAGGACAGAAACATAAGGCACACCATTTTGGAGGATAAAGGTGTCCAACAAGACAGAACCCACACATACCTTGAAAACCCCGTCCTTTAAAAATTCCTGAAGGAATTGGAGAGCCACATGTGTAGAGCGTAGAGGATACCAGTCCTCCAGCAGGTGTCATAAGCTTCTCCAAATACAAAAACATGGCCATAGACTGGTACTGCTGCAAAAAACCATTCATGACATAGGTGGGTTTATGTGACCACCTTTGCTAAACTCTATTGCAGAATTCAAAATGTACATTTATAATATAGTCATCTCATTGACTCCAGAGATGCTTCAGAACACATGGTGTGAAATAGATTACCACTTAGATGTCTTTGTGATTGAGGGGGGGGGGGGGGGGGGCTATAGGACACCTAAAAGCAAATAAAAAATTTTAGCCTTCTTTTACATTCTAAATCATTTTTATTCTGGTATCACTATGAATTACACAGTTCTCACCGTTTGTGATTGCTGTACTTATTCTGAATTGCTCTTTATTTATAGAATGCTCATTTTTGTTTAATATCACTGTTTTACTTATGTAACTGACTCATCTTCATGTTATAAGCAACATTTTAGCCACTGTCTTAAGTGGTGGTGTATTTACTTCTGGCTCAGTGCCATATTCACATCTGATACAGTAATACATTTATGTGCAGTGTCTGTTCTTTCGGAGATGTCCAAAAAGACCATGTCTGAAAGAACAAGCAACTTTTTCACGGTCCCACAGCTGGATGTAAATTGATGAAACTGACATTCCAATCTTAGCTACAATCAGGCACTGAAATAAATTCAGTGGCATTCAATGGACATGTTGAAAAGAACAGATACCACACACACAAATTTATGTACCCAATTGATGATCACTCAGTGCAGTTGCACTCTTTGTCCAAACTCTTACAGGAATCAGTGCACGGTTGTGAGAAATGAGAGTAATGGACACAGGACACTACATCTGTTGCGGGTGACAAGTTAGGGTTTGAGTTGGCTGTGAAGCAGTCTCAGATAGCTAAAGCTGTTATGCTAAATATAGTTTCAAATCCAGATATGGCACAACTGAATTTATTTCAGTGCCCAGTTGTGGCTAAGGTCACAATTTCGATTTCTTCATCACAGTAATATTTGTTTCTGTCCATGTAATTAGCTGTCAAGAAAGATACATAAACAGATTTTGATATGATGGCAGGAGTGGGGCGGTACAGACTGTACCTTCAACTGATGATAATGAATTTAACTAACTGCTACTGGCTTGTCCTGACAATCAGCAAGTACAGTGATACACACCCACAATGACAATTTCCACATAACTCAACACTGCACTACACACATTCTGCTGCTATGTTTTCTGCCACAGCCAACTGGACAGTCTCTTGAGCGCTGCTGGCCTGTGTAGCAGCTACTGCTGGCAGCTGAGGTAGTGGAACCTTGTATCTGCAGGTGCTATTCATCTCACGTTGCTTCGCAGTCTCACTCACCTCTCTTATCGCTTTCACACTGGTAAGAGCCTGCATACATAGTACGCGAGTCAGTGAACTATGCAGTCTCACCACACTTATTACAATGTTATTCCAACATTGACTGGCATGTTGCTCGAGCCGTATGTCTCTGCATCCCATACAGCTGACAATATAAGAAGCTGAAAGTAACACTTGCTCAATGGTAAATTAACTATACTGCTGAAAGGCGCTAACAACAATGGCCAGAATAACATTATGTGGTCTACCTGCAAAAGTATAAATGGTCTGGTGATGCATACCTTATTACCAAGGTTTCTGTTCAGATTCCGTATGTACACGACTATACACATTATGGATAATTCCACAAACCCTTAGATCCCATTATGCAATTTTGAATTTGTATCTCAGAAAATTCACCTCTAATGTAACTGGTTCAAAATCATTAGGAACAATACTTTTTTTTGTATGTCCATACTTTTAACTGATTTCCACATGCTGCAGCTGTCTCTTTCGTACTTAATCCATTTGCACAACCAGATTCTGTGTTCCACTGCACAGTCTTCAGATCTCTTGACCAACAAACTGGGAGGAATCCAGTCTTGTGTACAGTCATAACAGTACATCTACATCTACATCCATACTCCGCAAGCCACCTGACGGTGTGTGGCGGAGGGTACCTTGAGTACCTCTATCGGTTCTCCCTTCTATTCCAGTCTCGTATTGTTTGTGGAAAGAAGGATTGTCGGTATGCCTTTGTGTGGGCTCTAATCTAATGGTTTTATCCTCATGGTCTCTTCGCGAGATATACGTAGGAGGGAGCAATATATTGCTTGACTCTTCGGTGAAGGTATGTTCTCGAAACTTTGACAAAAGCCCGTACCAAGCTACTGAGCATCTCTCCTGCAGAGTCTTCCACTGGAGTTTATCTATCATCTCCGTAACGCTTTCGCGATTACTAAATGATCCTGTAACGAAGCGTGCTGCTCTCCGTTGGATCTTCTCTCTGTCTTGTATCAACCCTATCTGGTACGGATCTCACACTGCTGAGCAGTATTCACGCAGTGGGCGAACAAGCGTACTGTAACCTACTTCCTTTGTTTTCGGACTGCATTTCCTTAGGATTCTTCCAATGAATCTCAGTCTCGCATCTGCTTTGCCTACGATTAATTTTATATGATCATTCCATTTTAAATCATTCCTAATGCGTACTCCCAGATAATTTATGGTATTAACTGCTTCCAGTTGCTGACCTGCTATTTTGTAGCTAAATGATAAAGGATCTATCGTTCTGTGTATTCGCAGCACATTACACTTGTCTACATTGAGATTCAATTGCCATTCCCTGCACCATGCGTCAATTCACTGCAGATCCTCCTGCATTTCAGTACAATTTTCCATTGTTACAACCTCTCGATACACCACAGCATCAACTGCAAAAAGCCTCAGTGAACTTCCGATGTCATCCACCATGTCATTTATGTATATTGTGAATAGCTACGGTCCTATGACACTCCCCTGCAGCACACCTGAAATCACTCTTACTTTGGAAGACTTCTCTCCATTGAGAATGACATGCTGCGTCCTGTTATCTAGGAACTCCTCAATCCAATCACAATATTAAAAAAAAAAAAAAAAACAGTGCCCATAGATCTGTGGTTTACAGAACACTATCCCTTTGTTCATCAACAGACAACTTGAGGGTATAGTCAGTCTGTTCTTGTGGACCAAAACCTTCAGTCTACTACTCAATCTATCCTCCCATAAAAGGAACATGAACCATTTCTTCCACCCATTCTCCACAATTCCTGTTCCTTTACCACCTGGCACTCTGCTTGTCACTGTTGATGCAATGTCCCTGTATATTAACATCTCCAATACTAATGGCATTGTCACCTTTGAATACTACCTTTCCCAACATCCAACTGACTCCAGATCTAAAACCTCCTTCCTGGTCACCATGACTGACTATATCCTCACCCATAAATACTTTTCCTTTGAAAGCATCACATGCAAACAAATGTACAGTACAGCAATGGGCAACAGCACGGCACCATCCTATGCCAACCTACTCATTGGCCATCTAGAGGAATCCTTCCTAACCACTCAGAATCCCAAACCATTCACCTGGTTCAGTTTCACTGATGATAGCTTTATGATCTGGATGAGAATGAGGACACCCTATCCACATTCCTCCAGAACCTCAACACTGTCTCCCCAATTCACTTCATCTGTTCCTCTGCAACCCAAGAAGCCACATTTCTTGATGTTGTCCTCCACCTCACAGATCACATCATCAGTACCTCCATCAGGTTGCCCCCGGTAGCTGAGTGGTCAGTGTGACAGACTGTCAATCCTAAGGGCCCGGGTTCGATTCCCGGCTGGGTTGGAGATTTTCTCCGCTCAGGGACTGGGTGTTGTGTTGTCCTAATCATCATTTAATCCCGATCGACGCGCAGGTCGCCGAAGTGGCGTCAACTCAGAAGACCTGCACCAGGCAAACGGTCTACCCGACAGGAGGCCCTAGCCACACGACATTTCAGTATCAAACCTGCTACCCACTAACAATACCTTGACTCTGACGGCTGCCACCCATTCCATACAAAGAACATCCATCCTCACAGCATAGCCACCCATGGTCAGCGCATCTGTATTGACAAGCAGTCTCTCTCCAAATATACTGAGGGTCTCACTGAGGCATTCACAGACCGAAATATCCTCCCAACCTTGTCAAGAAACAGGTTCCCATGCCTTGCCTCTAGTCACTTACCACCTACCATAGTCCCACTGTCTGGCCACAAAGTTGCACTTCTCTCATGACTCAGTACCTTTACAGATTTGAGCAACCGAATCACATTCACTGCCTGGTTTTCAACTACCTGGCCTGTACTGAATAGAGGAATATCTTCCCCATCCCTTCCCAGTGGTATTCTGCTGCCCACCGAACCTACACAATATCCTTGTCTGCTCCTACTCCACCCCTACTCCTAAACCCCTTGCCTCATGGCTCATATCTTTGCTGTAGACCTAGGTGCAAGACCTGTCCCATACATCCTATCACAACCACCTCCTACAGTCCTGTCCTCTCACAGGCATCTGCTACCCCCATCAAAGGTGGGGCTAACTGTTGAAGCAACAAGGTGATATGGCATCTAAGGTGCAACCACTGTGCTGCTTTCTACATTGACATGACAACTAACAAGCTGTCTGTCCACATGAATGAGTACTGCCAAACTGTAGCCAAGATACGGCCAAACAACCTTTTTGTTGTTATGGTTTTAGGGCGCAAAACTGCTATGGTCATTAGCGCCCAGTCTGTGACTTAGGAAAAGGCAAAAAAACCAAACTGGAAACAAGCAGCAAAGCGGGGGGAGGAGGGGACTAAAAACAGAAGGAAAGCATAAACCACTATAGAAGGGGGGTTGCTTGTCCCCAAAAAGAGCTTCAAACGACTGACGTCATCTCACTGAGACTAATAAACTTGAGAACGTAATCGGCTGAGCGCGTGTCATCAGCTAAAATGGAAGATATATCAGGCGACAGCTGTAGACAGGCGCGTAACGGAGAAAATAGGGGCACTCAAGTAAAAGGTGTCTCACCATCCACAGTTGAGAGCAGTGGGGACAAAGAGGGGGAGGATCACCACTTAAAAGATATCGATGGCTAAAAAGACAGTGCCCTATCCGGAGTCTAGTTAAAATTATATCCTCCCGACGAAGAGTTCGGGAGGAAGAGTTCCAAGCACAGGCAAGAGCTTATACGTCCTGCAATTTATTATTGCGAAGTGTCGACCAACGTGCGTGCCCCAAAAGTGTAACACGACGACATAAAACACTCCGTAGATCGGCGAAGGGAACCATGCGAACAGCAGGCTGAAGAAGAGAGACTGCAGCTTTGACCGCTGTATCAGCCACCTCATTTCCACAGATACCAACATGTCCTGGGATCCAGAGGAGCGCCACAGAGACGCCCTCCAAGTGGAGCAAGTGGAGGCAGTCCTGAATCCAGTGGACCAGAGGGTGGACAGTGTAGAGAGCTTGGAGACTGAGGAGAGAGCTGAGAGAATCTGAGCATATAATATACTGTATCTGCTGATGGCGACGAATGTATTGGACAGCCTGGAGAACAGCGCAAAGCTCCGCAGTAAAAACCGAACATTGGTCGGGAAGCTGAAATCGATTAGGGGTGTCGCCAACAATATAGGCACTCCCAACACCAAATGATGTTTGAGCCATCAGTGTAAATAAATGTGGCATCCTTCACCTGTGTGCATAGAGCAGCAAATGCCCGACGATAAACAAGAGAAGGGGGTACCATCCTTGGGAAATTGACAAAGGTCACGGAGCAGGCACGTTCGGGGCCAGAGCCAAGGCGGTGCTGTACCCCAAGTTGTCAAGAAAGTTTTAGGAAAGTGGAAGGAAAGAGAACGTAGCAGTTGACGAAAGTGGACTCCCGGTGATAATAGAGAGGAAGGGCGTCCTGCATACCCTAAATCCAAGGAGGCGCTGAGAAAAATGTTATGGGCAGTCTCAGCATAAAGACTTTCCACAGGGCTGGTGTAAAAAGCTCCAGATGCTAAACGTAATCCACGGTGGTGGATAGAGTCGAGACGCCGAAGAATAGACGGCCGAGCAGAGGAGTAAACTATGCTTCCATAGTCCAATTTCGAGCGCACTAAGGTGCGATAATAGAGGCGGAGAAGGACCACTCGGTCCGCTCCCCAGGAGGTACCATTCAGGACACGGAGGGTGTTGAGGGATCGCAGACAGCGAGCTGAAAGATAGGAAATGTGGGAGGACCAGCACAGTTTTCTGTCAAATGTAAGACCCAAGAATTTAGCGACATCTGTGAAAGGAAGGTTGACAGGGCCTAGATGTAGGGAAGGCGGAAGAAACTCCGTACGACACCAAAAATTGACACAAACGGTCTTACTGGGAGAAAAGCGGAAGCCGGTTTCGATGTTCCAAGAGTGGAGGTGATCGAGACATCCTTGAAGACGTCGTTCAAGAAGGCTGGTCCGTTGAGAGCTGTAGTAGATTGCAAAATCGTCCACAAAGAGGGAGCCCGAGACATCGGGAAGGAGACAATCCACAATTGGATTTATGGCATTGGCAAACAGTATAACACTTAGCACTGAGCCCTGGGGTACACCGTTTTCTTGGGAGAAAGTACGGGAGAAAGCAGGGTTCACCCGCACTTTAAATGTGCGCTCTGCCATAAATTCACGAAGAAAAAGGGACAGCCGACCACGAAAGCCCCAAGAGAACACTGTGTGCGGAGGATGCCTGTCCTCCAACAGGTATCGTATGCTCTCTCCAGAGCAAAAAATATTGCTACTGTTTGGCATTTCCTGAGAAAATTGTTCATGATATAAGTGGAGAGAGCAACAAGATAGTCAATGGCAGAATGATGCTTTCGGAAACCGCATTGGGCAGGTGTTAAAAAGACTTCAGGACTCCAGCCACCAGGCTAAACGGCAATTCACCATACGCTCCAAAACCTTACATTCACTACTTGTGAGAGAAATGGGGCGATAGCTAGAGGGGAGATGTTTGTCCTTTTCAGGTTTCGAAACAGGAACGACAATAGCTTCCCGCCATCTTTGGGGAAATGTACTGTCTGTCCAAATTCGATTCTAAAGGAGGCAGCGCAGACTATTGTATGATAAATGCAGCAACATTTGGATGTGGATACCATCCAGTCAAGGGGCAGAAGAGCGAGAAGAAGAGAGTGTGTGTTGGAGTTCCCACATGGAGAAAACAGTATTATAGCTTTCGTGATTTTGAGAGCAGAAAGCAAGAGGTTGCACTTCCGCTGCACGTTTCTTTGGGAGAAAAGCTGGCAGGTAACTTGAAGAGCTTGAAATCTCAGCAAAGTGTTGACCCAATGAGTTAGAAATTGCTGCGGGGTCCACTAAGGTATCATGCGCAACAGTGAGCCCAGAGAACGGGGAGAAACTAGGCGCACCAGATAACCGTCGAATCCGACTCCAAACTTCCAAGGAGGGAGTGAAGGTGTTAAATGAGCTAGTAAAGAAGTCTCAGCTTGCCTTCTTACTATCGCGGATAACGTGATGGCATCACACACGGACCTGCTTACAGCGGATACAGTTGGCCAAAGTAGGATGGTGGCGGAAAACGCGAAAAGCACATTGCTGCTCACGTACTGCATCATGGCATGCCTTGTTCCACCAAGAAACTGGGGGGCCCGGGGCATATCGGATGTGCGAAGTATTGAATGTTCCGCAGCTGTAAGAATAACATCTGTAATATGAGTGACCTCACTAGGAAAGTGACGGTCATCAAATGCTGCAAGAGATGAAAAAAGTGTCCAATCTGCTTGGGCAAACTTCCAGCATCTCGGGCGCATATATGGCAGTTGTAGCTGCAATCTAAGGACACATGGAAAGTGGTCACTCGAATGTGTATCAGCACAAGCGAACCATTCAAAGTGCTAAGCTAGTGGAACAGTACCGACCGAAAGGTCCAAATGAGAGAAATTTGTCATGGAGGCAGACAAAAATGTAGGGTCCCCAGTGTTGGGGCAAACAAGATCCGCTTGGTGGAAGATGTCTATCAATAGTGAGCCGCGCAGACAAGGACGCGGAGATCCCCAAAGCGGGTGGTGGGCATTGAAGTCCCCAGCCAGAAAATAGGGGGGCGGAAGCTGACCAAAAAGATGAAGGAGATCAGCTCTTGCCATTGGTGTGGACGATGGAATGTATACAGTACAAAGAGAGAAGATGTATCCAGAAAGGGAAAGACAGAGACAGCAACAGCTTGGAAGGAACTGTTTTAGGAGATTGGGTGATAATGGACAGTATCATGGAGAAGAATCATGAGTCCTCCATGTGCTGGAGTGCCATCAACAGAGAGGAGCTCAAATCAGACTGACTGAAAATGAGGGAAAACAAAGAGATCATGGGGACACAGCTTTGTTTCCTGATGACAGGAGATGACCGGCAAGTAGGATCTTAAGAGTATCGACAATTCATCCCAATTGGCTCGAATGCCGCAGATATTCCAATGGATAATGGACATAGTGTGGACAGAAAAGGGAAGAATGTGGCCAAGGTTGCCCTCAACTCAACGACTGCTCAGAGCCAGCGGCCGACGGCGTGGAATGGCATTCAGCCGAAGGCAGAAGATCCCGATCCACAGGTTGTTCGGGAGCAGCTCCTGCCACCAGCGATCTGCCACCAGTGATTGGTTGGTTGATCAGCCGCCAGCAGTGCGCCTTGGTGACACAGAAGACGGCCAAGGGCGGTTACTGCCAGGTGGTGTTGTAGATGAGACGCACTGTGGCGGAGAAGGAGAGGAACTGGGTTTCTTATTAGCCTTCTTGGAAACAGGACATTGAGATGAGGGATGAATCAATGGTTATGAAGTCGGTGTACATAAAAAATCTTCACGAGTAAGCTCTTTTTTGGAAGTCTGGGTGTCTGATTTTGGGGCTCGTGATTTAGCAGAACCCGATGAAGGATGAGCCATAGTGAGCAGGTGGTAGTGGGGAGATTGAACGGCCGATCTTTGCGCTGGCCAATCTGATGACCATGGCACTAAAGGTGAGATCACAAGTTTGTGTGGCTGCCTCCTTTGTAGGCTGAGGAGAGGCAATGACAGTGCTGTATTTACCTGTGTGAGGCACAATGGGCTTTTGACTGCCAAATAACTTTCAAGCAGCGAAGTTCGACACCTTCTTCTTAACTCTGATTTCCTGAATGAGTCGTTCGTCTTTGAAAATGGGGCAATCTCTAAAGGAAGCAGCATGGTCACCCATACAGTTGATGCAACTAGGGGATGGAGGTGGACAAGCACCCTCATGGGCACCCTTGCCACATGTAACGTATTTAGCCGGATTGGAGCATGACCGGCTGGTATGACTGAACCGCTGACACCGATAGCAACGCGTAGGGTTTGGGATGTAAGGGCTAACGGAAATTATATCATAGCCCGCTTTTGTGTTCGATGGAAGTTGAACTCTGTCAAATGTCAAGAAGACAGTACGGGTTGGAACCAAGTCCTTGTCAACCCCTTTCATGACTCTATGAACAGCCGTTATGCCCTGGTCAGACAGATAATTTTGAATTTCCTCATCGGACAATTCGTCGAGGGAGCGTGTATAAACCACCCCACGTGAAGAATTTAAAGTGCAGTGTGCATCCACCCGGACAGGGAAGGTGTGTAGCAGTGAAGTACGCAGCAATTTTTGTGCCTGGAGGGCACTGACTGTTTCTAACAACAAGGTGCCATTTCGTAATTGGGAACAAGACTTTACAGGACCTGCAGTTGCGTTGACACCTTTCTGAATAATGAAAGGGTTGACTGTATAGAAGCCTTGACCTTCATCTGACCTAGAAACAACAAGGAACTGTGGCACTGATGGAATAATTGTCCGTGGCTGAGACTCATTTAACTTTCGCTTGTGAGCAGACATAGTATATGATGAGGAAACCATTGCGGAAGTACCCCCATGGTTATCGGCGTCTCCAATGGCACGTTCCTTCCTTGTGGGGGCCCTCTCTGAGGGCACTCCCGCCTTAGGTGATTGTTCGCACCTCAGGTCACACCTCCCGAGAAACGGACGGAGGGACCAATTGGCACTTTCGGAAGGTACCAGCTCGGGTAATCACCCCTCCCTGGGCCTGGCCGTTACCACAGGGTACGTATGTGTCCTACCTGTCTGCCCGGGGTGGGGAATTATGCGTTACCCTGTCACCGACTACGTGTGGGAAAGCGTGGGTTGGCCTTCAGACATGCACAGGGAGGCAAAAAGAGAAAGGGAGGAACAAAGAAAAGGAAAAGAAAGAAGAGAGGTCTCAAACACCGCAGCGGAGAAGAGGGTAAAGAGAAGAGGTAAGGAAAAGAGAAGGACAAAGGAAGGACAGAGACTCGACAACAGAGAAAGCGAAGAAGAGAGACTGTTTGACAGTTTCAAGCGTCCGTCTCCAGACATAGGCACTAAACATACTCCCAGAGGGGGAGAAAGGGAAAAGAAGAGGCGGAGGTGAGGGAGGGAGGGGAGAAGAAGATCGGAGATGGGGAAGGATGTGGAAAAGGAAGGTATGCAGCCCAGAAAGGAAAGAGGGCAAAACTAGCTCGGGGTCCTGTGCTCGCTACGCACATATCCACAAAAGAGTTGTGGACCCCCCCTGGGGGACCAAACAACCCTGTTGCTGAATATGTTGCCCAACACAATTTGCTTTACTTAGAGCTCTTGACAGCCCGTGCCATCAGTACTCTTCATACCAACACCAGCTTTTCTTTACTGCAGAGGTGGAAACTCTCCCTACATTCCTTTGTTCCTGGAACCACCTGGCCTAAGCCTTCATCAGTCCTTTTCCCTCCACCTCCCTATGCCGTTCCTTGCTCCCACTGCTGCACTACACAAATAATCTATCTCACCAACACACCTCCAAGTCCTTTCCCCTTCTCTATTTCTCTCCTCCCCCCACGCACAGACTCTCAATACTCTACCTTACAGCCTTCTCCTTTCCCCCAAAACGTCTCTGTATGCTCCACCAGTCAACACAAGCATCTACCCCCACTTTTACTCTACTATCCCTCAACTCAACCTCATGCCACCTCCTCAACCCCACCATCCATTCCCAGTTGCTACTCCATCAGGTGTAGCAGCAGATTGGCTCTAGTGCTCTCAGACAGTGTGTGTGTGCGCGTGCGTGTGCACTGCTTATAAAGTGTTTACAGTGAAGTGAACACGAGCATGCACAGGTGAACGCGCATTCGCTAGCAATGTGTGCGTCAGCATTGTCTTGTACCTACAAATAGTGTTTACACTGGCACGAATGAAAGCACGCAATGTGTGTCGTTTCTTGGCACTAAATCTTTGTCGTGTTGAAATCAGTATTTAGTACAGAATGATGGAGAACAGAAACACACAACTTTGTTTATTTTGTATAGCGAGCATAAACTGATCATGAAAGCCAGGCGGCACAGACCGAGAAAATTTGGAAGTAGCTTCGAAAAATTCTAAGAATACTGCTCCTGGGACTGACTGTGTTCATTATGGGATAATAAAAAATCTTCAGATGCTTTAGATCTTTTCTGAATATTCAATGAAACATTGGGAAAAGGGGAGCTTGTGGAGTAACAGACTACACAGATAATTATGCCTATATTGAAACCCGAAAAAGATTGCAAAGATCACACCTCTTACAGACCAATTGCATTTTCTTCTTCTGTGGGGAAAACTCTTGAACGATTTGTCAAAAACCATCTAGAGGCTTGGCTGAAAACTAATGGATTGTTATCTTTGTCCCAATTTGGCTTTATCAAGGACACAGGAAAATTTAATTTTGTTCTGCGGCACTATCTGCTTTTCATGAAAAGAAGTTTTTTATATCATTATTCATAGATGTGATATCGGCTTATTTAATGTTCAGGTCTCCATTCTGTTGAAAGAGTTTAAGCGAAATGGTCTTTCTAAAGGCTGGATATAAGGCATTAATACTTTCCTCAATAAGAGGTCAGTGTACTTAAAGTATCAGAACCACTTTCCGGGACCTATGATTCTTTCCAGAAGTTTACCCCAGGGAGATATCTGTAGGCCTAGTTTCTTTTAATACATTCTTTACTCTGGGAAACTAGAAAACATTATTCCAACTAACATTTATATTCTGCAGTATGCAGATGATATATGCCTATACTCAGCTGAAGCCACAAAGGATTCCACAGTCAGCAATCTGACAGACAGTTTTAAAAGTGGACAGCTGGTTACACGAGAATGGCCTTGAAATCTCTTCTTCGGAGTCCTCAGTTACTACATTTTCAAGACGCCAAGTGCACTATAAAGGTTTAACATGCAACGAACTATATAGTCCATGTTAAACCTTCAGCCAAATTTTGGGAATGTGGTTTGATTCCAGACTCAGTTGGATTCCTCACATTGGGTCCATTATTGATACTTGCTTTCCAGTCACGAACATCAGACCTTTAACTAGAGTATGGTGGGGTACAAACCCCAACGTACTGTTAACCTTATATCTATCTTTAATTAGGAGTAGGATTCAGTATGGTTGCATAGAATATGAGAATGCCAGTGTTAAGTATCTCTGAAAGTTACAGATGTTTCAATACACCTGAATCCAGACTTGTTTAAGAGCGATGAAACCAACTCCTACCAATGCACTTTTAGTAGAAGCACTGGAAATACCTTTACATCTTGGGCACCAATGGCTCACTAACAAGTCAGTCAATAAATGTGAGGCTACACACTACTTTGAACAACGTCTTCTACTGTCCACTGGGGATTTTTAAAAGTTTCTTCTTGTTGAAAAATCTCACCACAAGTATTATAAGATCAACAAGACTTCCTGCATATGAGTGGCCTTTTTGAGTGTACTCATTCCCCGCTCCACTGTCTTACTTGCAATTTGGTGATTGCTATGGCAATAACAATAAGGTTATTGCAGGCATGTACCTCCATGAAACAAGGAACAATCCTCTCTAAATTTACACTGATGGATCATGAATCTCAGCAGATGGTAAGATTGAGAGTGCTATCTTATGCTCACAAATGGGTCACTATGAACAATACAAGCACCCCCAACAGCTTCTTATACCGCAGAAGGGGTAACAATCATGAAGTTCTTGATAACCCAGAATTACAGAAGGACCCTAATTATCTCTTACTCAAAAGGCATTCTTTGTGCCATACAGATCAGAAATTGGTACAAGCACAGTAGGAAACTGGTCATAGACATAGCCCACAATATAGTGGTATGCTCTCAATGTAACGAGCATATTTTTCTCCTGTGAATTAAAGTTTGTATGGGTATTTTAACAATGAATCTGTGGACCAGCTGGCCGAGTAAGCTGCAATCTCTGAAACCTTCTTAAATATTCAGTTACCTTATTCAGACCTTTTGCATCATGGTCTCCACATGAACGTAAAAGGGAAAAAGATTATTAGTGCCGAAATACTTAAATTTATTAATGAGTCATCTGTAATGGAAGTGTCTCCAATCCCAATTCCGCCAAAACAAGAGTTGTCTGTAACAGTGGAACCATCATTATCTGCAGTAGAGCTACAACAAACACCAGTAGCAGCAGCAAAGGCTCAGATATTCTCAGCAGCAGTGTCAGATAAACCAATAGCAGCAGAATCACCACAATCATCAGCAGAGCTGTCGTCATCAGCAACAGCAACCAGAACAGCTGACCCCTTAATACTACCTCAAGGCAATGAAAATGCATGTGAGGAAAACATACAAGGGTCATTAGCAGCAGCAGCTAACAAAGAAGGGCAGTCACCAAGTCAGAGAGCACAGGAGCCACCAGCAACATCAACCACACAAAAGAGGTACCTGAGGCCTGGGAGATCAACAGCAGAAGCAGCTTCCAATCAAGACAGATGCCTGAGAACTAGGAGACCTGCTACACTAAGTGAGGATTTTTATGGTACCGAGTAAGAAGAAAGAGAACAAGGAAAAAGATGTACGTAAAACTGTCCATCTTAAATACCAGTGTGACAATAATGAGAGGAATATAAACACCGGACAAAGATACGGTCCAGGTTTTATGACACAAACTGAAGAAAATCACTGCATAGTATAGTACCAGAAGCAAAGGGAGCAAGTGAAGTGCTTAGCATATTACAGGAAGGGGAACTATTACACTTAAAGCCAACTGTTAGAATACTTCACCAAAATGTTCAATACATAAACAATAAAACAGAGGAACTAGAGGTAATATTACAGGAGTATAGGCCAAACATTCTAGTAGTTACAGAACATGGGCTAACAGAAAATCACATAGGAATGTACAACTTGAAGAATTATGTGAAAGTAGCCAGTTTTTTTCAGAACTTCCTATAAAGGTGGTGGGGTTGCCATTTTTTCTAACTATAAATCAACTAAAGCCATAAATATAACAAAATATACTATAGAACTGAGCTTTGAAGCTACAGCACTGGAAACTAAAATTGCTGGGAATTTATGTTGTGTATTAGGTTTGTATTTGTACACCAAATGGTGTAATTAAAACCTTCTTTGAACAGCTGGAAGATATAATCCAACACCTCTCAAAAACATATGCTTATTTGATCATTATAGGAGATCTGAACACAGACACGAGTGAAAATACAGACAATACTAAGACCCTACTGGACTTATTGAGCATATACAATCTAAAAATAAAAATAGATAAACCAACCAGAGTAACAAAGCATAGTGAAACTATAATTGATCATGTAATAACGAATATTCCTACATGCTATTGTGAAACACAGGTAATAAACTCCACATTAGCAGACCATTTTGCAATCATGATAGACATAAATATAAAGACTAGTGATCCAGTGCAGAAGATATGGGAGATGAGAAGACAGAACTACCCACATAACATAAATCTGCTAAAAAAGATGTTAGAGGCAGAAAACTGGGAAACAATATATGCAACTAAAAATGCAAACACCAAATGGAACCAGTTTTTTTCTTTATTCAATTATTATTATTATGTTACATGTCCAGTTAGCAAAAGGCTTGTCAGACAGCAACAAAAAAAGAAAAGCTGTGTGACTGGAGAAGTAATCCATGCCAGAAATAATCTGAGAGTGTATTATGACCTCTTCAAACAAAAAAATACTGAGGCCTACAACACACTGTATAAAATAAAAAAGAAAGAGTACTGTAGTTTTATCAGAGAAACTAAAGCATCACTCATCAGGATGTCTATAGATAAGGGAAAGAACTACTAAAAAGGTTTATGGTCTTTCATTAATGAAGAGAGAGGAAAAGTAACAAATCGGGCAGAGGACATCTGCCCACAGATGAGTGGGAAAAGCAACGCAAACCCTCTAGAAATAGTCAATACTTTTAACAGATATTATATTACTGTAGCAGACGAATTAATAAGACAAAATAAAACAAATGCAGTAAGTAAATTGTTAAACCCCCCACATACAAATCATACTATGGTTTTCATACCTACAACAGATACAGAAGTGTCAAACCTAATAAAACAACTTAAAATTAAACATTCATCTGGCTTGGATGGTTTCACATCACATCTCAAAGGAACGCAGAGAATGTATATTAAAACCATTGACACACATGCTGAATGCTGCGATAGAAGAAGGTATATTTCCAAATTCACTGAAAGTAAGTAAAGTGAAGCCAATATTTAAGAAAGGGAACAGGGATGAATTAGGAAATTACAGGCCAATATCATTGATCTCAACATTTGCTAAAATCTATGAAATGACAACAAAGAATAGAATTGTAAGTTTTATAACAAAGTACAGCATACTGCATTCATCACAACATGGTTTCAGAAAAGGGAAGTCAACGAAAACAGCATCAACAGACATAATTGAGCACATTCTTAATTTACTTGACAGGCAACAAAAGACTTGTGGGATTTTTATGGACCTATCTAAGGCATTTGATTGTGTGAACCACTCAAAATTAATGATGAAATTATATCAGTATGGAATTAGAGGAAAACGCTATGAAATACTTAAACCATACATTACAAATAGGAAACAATGCACAGAAATCAGACATATTAGTGGGGGAAATATAAAAAACTACAGATCAGAATTACAAACAGTTAAACACGCTGTGCCGCAAGGGTCTGTGCTTGGGCCAATACTATTTATACTCTACGTAAATGACTTCCCTAGCTATATAAATCAGAAACTTGTAATGTATGCTGATGCCACAACAATCATTTGCACAGCTGACACAAAGGAGGAGCTTGAGAAAGAAGCACTCCTGAATATCGAAAATGCAAATAAATATTTAACACAAAACAACCTGTTTATGAATCAGTCTAAAACAATGAATGTAGTATTTCAGACCAAGCATATTGAAAATTATAATATAAATGTTAATATAAGTGGAAAGACTATTAAAGAAGTAACTAGCACAAATTTTCTAGGAACTATAATAGACAAACATTTGGCATGGGGGAAGCACATACATGCACTGCGTAAAAAGATAAACAAACAGATCATCATGCATAAAACAGCTAA
Organism: Schistocerca cancellata; assembly: GCF_023864275.1. Lineage (NCBI taxonomy): Eukaryota > Metazoa > Arthropoda > Insecta > Orthoptera > Acrididae > Schistocerca > Schistocerca cancellata. The sequence continues at coordinate 127,735,106 of NC_064637.1, forward strand.
GACTGTGGATGATAAAGTCCTCAGATCAATGTGTTATGGACTTCACTTCCAACATTTGTCTTATTCAGTTCATATATGGGGAAGTGCACAAGCTGGCTACCTAAAAAGAATATTCACAATACAGAAAAGGGCAGTGAGATGCATTGCAAAAATACCACCAAGACAGACCTGTAGGCAAGCTTTTGTACACTATAATATTATGACAGTATATTCACTGTACATATACCAAAGCATAATGGCGGTAAGGTCAAGCGATAAACACCTCCTAAATAAAGATGTACACAAACACGGTACAAGAGGAAATGAAAATTACTACATTACTGTATGTTGTTTGGATTTGTGTGTACATATAATGTGAAACATGTAATACCTTTGTATGCTTATGAACTACTTCTGTTTAATTATTTGTTTCATTTATATATAATGAAATCAAGTTTGATGTTAATAGCCTATTGTATGACACATTTAATACTCTCAGCTGGATTTTCAGCTGGAGTCCATGGGCAAAGAATAAATAAATAAAACTGGAAGTCAGATCCCAGCATCACAACAGGAATCTGCATCGAAAGGCAAATGTTATCGATGATACAACCACACTTACCAAGATTACCTTGGTTTTACAAGATATCTGAACTACAAGAATGAAATTCAATCGTGGAAGCTTTCCTGCTCATTTCTTCCACCTTCACCTTAGGGCTTCAGACAATTGTGATTGCCAGAATGAGATTTTCACTCTGCAGCGGAGTGTGCGCTGATATGAAACTTCCTGGCAGATTAAAACTGTGTGCCCGACCGAGACTCGAACTCGGGACCTTTGCCTTTCATGGGCAAGTGCTCTACCAACTGAGCTACCGAAGCACGACTCACGTCCAGTACTCACAGCTTTACTCCTGCCAGTACCTCGTCTCCTACCTTCCAAACTTTATACAGAAGCTCTCCTGCGAACCTTGGATATAGGAGATGTTAATCATCTGAGCTTTGCTTGCCGAAAGTATGATCAACACACAATAATTCCTCTCTGAGCTGGGGCAATTTCGGATTCAATTGCCTTTAAGTATTATTAGCTTACTAAAAGTTATATGCACAAACCCCAGATTATATGGGCATGAAAATCTACGACATGCTATTAAAAAAAAAAAAACCACCACCACCAACAACAGCATGGAGCTAGGGCAACTGGAACCAAAGCTGTACAAGTTATTAGTGGAGAAATGTTATTATTCCGTAGAAGAATTTATGAATTATTATGTGGAAGTCTGAGCAAGGAAACATCACCTGTAAATTAAGCTTAGCAGTTTTGTGTCAAATAAATGATTGTAAAAATATGTTCGCCACATAAATGCTGTTATATATATCACTTTTTATACATGTAAACTGGAGTGTTGATGTATTGTTTTGTAATACTGTATACACAAATTGTAATGTAAATGTAATGTTGCGAGTCCCTAGTACATCAGATCTGCGATTTGACTTTGTATGTTATGGGATAATAAAAATTCTTATTCTGCTATGCAAAGATAGAGCGGTGCTTCAATGTCTTTCACGATTCATTTTAAAGAGTGATAGGAAAATTTGACCAATGATATACAGAAACGGCGTAATGACGATTCTTCCTATAGAATCGATTACAAGAGAAGTATATTTTCTAAAATGACTGTGTTTACTAAAATAATAGCCTTATCATAGTTATTGCACTTGTCTGTGGCTAAATTTACTGCTGAAGGCCAAATAAAATAAATAAAATTCAGTTTTCTTCTATGGCAAAGAGTCATAATCGTAATTAAAATAAATGAATGTGTTATTTAGAGATATTGCGCTTCAGTTTACCTATATAGGTCAACTGAGGTATAGGATACAAATTTTATGTTCGTCGCACTCCCCCGCCCCTTAGTTAGTACTAGTATCCCATTCTTCGGAAGCAGGGCTCATTTCACTATTAGTTAACTACGCAAAACCACAATCAAACATTCCTTATATTGCTGATGTACATAACAGATCGCACCGATTTGTAGTTTACGCGTAAATCCACACATTTGAATGAATGCCAGATTTTCTATACTAAACACAAAAGCAAAAAAAATAGAAATTATATATGAATAGCTCACCTTCATTACTGTCTGCTTCGAAAACTGCCCTTGTTTTTAGATTTCAAATGCACGGTTTCGGTGGAGTTGGAACACTGAATTTCGTAGGAATTCCATTCCTTTTTAATAGCGTCCCTTCCATCTCGAATGACTAGCCATCAAAATATAACTTAAATAAAACCATATGGCATTATACACTATAGAAGAACGTGATGTCGTAGCTATCATTACAAGATACCACAAACAACTTCGAAAGTGTAGTTTGTTTCCATCCTTCTCTCCTGTAGTTTCTTCTCTTATTTTCTGTAAGAAATTTGATCCCTTTTGCCGAGCTTCTGTTGTAATCCGGCGCAGCACGGCAACCCCTGTTTCGAAGTTTTTGACACTGGAAACTTACTTCCACTGACGGAAGCTTTAAACAAATACCGCCTGATCTCTTTTCAACTATCTTGCTAGTACACAGCACGGCGCACGCAAGTGCACACTCACAGCGTCCAGCGACAAAATGCATTCAATCGCATAGGATCATGGGAGCGCGACCTAGTCTCTCCATCTTGTACGGGAAAAAGCATTAGATCTGGCATCTACCCCAACATAACGGCCGTTCACCATTCGACGGCAGAACGAGTCACGTTCTCCGTGAGATACTTATTTACAGAATATCAAGGGCAAAATCTGAAGCGAAGATCATTTCTGTATGTCTTTCCGAATTTTATCGCATCTGATAAACAATACCATGTTCACTGCATACAGTCGTTGGCCGCATCAAGGAAAATGAATTCAAACACGGTAATTTTACCATGCTCGATAATTATGTCATGAAGTGACTTATCCAACGAAGTGAGAGTCTGTTCGCTGCTCTGCGTGAATGTTTGTAAAGCACGTGTTTTATCAGACCTACGCTCGTAATCCTGTAAATTAAATGTTGATAGTGAATAGTTACGTCGGTTTGTTGCAGACTTCAAGAAACTTCTAAGGGTGCAGGCTACATTTGATCTACGCCCGTAATTGTGTAAAGTAAACGTTGATAGTGAAATACTTTGTAGGGTTGTTGCACGTTTTAGCTATCACTCTTCCTGTCCTATTGATAAACTCATAAATCATTATGTACTTCCAGGTCGAGCCACATGCGACGATATGTTCGCGTTATATAAGGAAGCACTATGTGATGCAGTTTTGTCAGTTCTCACACTACGCTCTGAACAGTAATACTATAGTCTAACAAATACAGCCGAGACGCTGTCTGGTAGTCAAGTGCGAAAGTTGTTACTATTCGACAGCTGAAGCGATACTAACACTCCAAGCAGAGAGAAAGCAGTCACATGCGTCTTAAGGTCAATGTTCGTTTTTCATTATTTTCTACTTAACGAAATAGTTGTTATTGTGCGCTCCATTCGTTACGAAGTGACATGAATAATCGTGAAATACACGTAAAACCAGCCGAATTACTTTCATTCAGCGACAAAAACTACAACTTGTCCCATGAAGAAATGCTTTCGAATATGTATATATTTGCAGCTTGCTACGCTAAAAGCAAGTGAATATAAACGTATATTTCATGTATGCGAAGCCTATATTTCTGTTGGCTGTCGTTTTTATCGTAGGCACTTTCATCGACAGTTAAACATTTTTTATGGAGTCTAATGATTAAGCCATTGTTACACTTCACTCGGCATTCTAACACAAGAATAACTTTGTAAATGTAATTACTTTACACACACTACAATGTGCGTTGAATTTGGTTTGACCGGGTTTGACTCCATAGCTAATTGGCTACGGCTAGTATTTTGTTTTCGAAGTTGAGTTAGATGACATGACAGCAGAGGGCTCTGTGGATTAGGTCACGTGTGTGGCCCGTAGGAGCAGAACAGGTTCAAGGCGGTAGTCCGAAATTAGTGTGATATGACTTGGTGTAGTCATGTTTTGCGGAATATGGGAAGTAATATGCTTTCTTTCAGGACATGTATTAATTCCGTCGTCGTACATCACATCATTCAGTATAGATAGATAGATATTCAGCAATCACAGGCCCAGCAGACCACGCGCTGCTCCCACAAACTGCCTCCAGTCCTTCCTGTTTTGTACCCGGTTCCTCCAGGTGTCTTGTCAGTTCCCAGGGCTGCTAGGTTCTTCGCCAGGTCGTCCATCTAGCGCTGCCTTGGTCGTCCAATGGTTTCCCCGCTAGTGCCATCTTCGCCTGTCTTCCATCTGGCATGCGGGCTACATGTCCCACACATTGTATTCTTTTGCTCTTTATCTTCTGTAGTACACTTGGTTGTCGCATCAGAAGGTAGATTTCCTCCTCCATTCTCCGTTACCTAAAACTGGCCCCCATATCTTCCTCGTTACTCTTCTTTCAAATATTAATAGTTTTTTCCTTTCTCGCTTATCGTGCTCCATGTTTCTGAACCGTACATTACTGCTGGGCATATCACAGTGTTGTAGACTTTCATCTTAGTGTTCACTGAGATCGAGTTAGAGCCGAGCGTCTCTCTGAGGGAATGCATGCATGTCATTCCCACTGCTATTCTTTCCTTGATGTCCATTTTTATGTTGTTGTCCATGGTAAACAAAGATCCCAAGTATTTGAAATGGTGTACTCTCTTGAACCTCTTGCCATCTTTCTCAAGAAATTCGTCCTGCTCTTGTCTTCTTCCTAATTGCGTGAACTCTGTTTTGTCTCGATTCACTTTGAGCCCTACCTTCTGTGCATAATTGGCCATTTTCTGGTACATTCCTTTCAACTCGTAGTTTGATTGACTTAGTGAGCTATGTCACCTGCATGTGCGAGACAATTGAAGTTACCATCCATCTCTACTCCAGCCCCCTCCTGTTGCCTACACTCTTTTTTTAATTACTTTTTCTAAGATGACATTGAACAGAACACGTGAGAGAGCATCCCCTTGTCTGATGCCTGTCTCGATCTCAAATGTTTCTGATGTGGCTGCTTGGAAATGTACTGCTGCCTTTGACCCTTCCATACAAGCTTGCACAATTCTCACTAGCTTCTCAGTGATTCTGAAGTCACACATTGCATTGTATAGACTATTCCTGTGGATGCTGTCATATGCACATTGAAAATCGACAAACAGGCTGTAGATATCTTTATCATACTACCAGTGTTTTTCAAACAATTGTCTTAGTGTGGAAATGCAATCTATTCTCGATCGGTTTGCTCGAAAGCCAGCTTGGTACTCCTGTATGTTGTTTTCTATGAATGGTTGCAATTTTGTGAGGATAATGATGGACAGCAGCTTATACGTTACATTCAACAAGCTGATTCCTCTATAGTAACTGCATTCCATTTTGTGTCCCTTCTTGTATACTGGGCATATTATAGCCAATTTCCATTCTTCTGGCAGTGTTTTCTTCCCCATATCAACCGGATTAGTTTATATATCGCCAAGTGTAAGCTATCACCCACCTCCTTGATTAATTCTTATGTTATTCTGTCCTCCCTTGGGGCTTTGTTGTTTCTGAGTCCTTTGATTGCGATCTTCTCATCTTCTTCTCTAACTTCCCATTCTTCTTCATCTTTCCTTTCCTCTGTAGTGTTTGCAGGTAATACCTCATCTCGGTCTGGGCAATCAACAATTCTGAGAAGTATTCTTTCCATCTTTCTACAATTCTTTCCTTGTCATCTATCAAGTTGCTGTTCTTATCTCTAATGAAAAAAGTTGGGCTCTAAATTCCATGTTTCAGATTTTTTTTATGTATTGGAAGAATTGCCTTGAGTTCTTGTTTGGCTCTCTGCCTCAACTTGTTATAGCAAACTGGTTAGATATATTCTCTTCTCTGCTCTTAGGATTCGCTTTGTCTCCCTTCTGATGTTGATAAAATGTTCCCTTTTCTGCTCATTCTCCCTGTCAGCTAGCCACCTCTCCCTCATCTCCCTTCTCTTTTCTGTAGCCTTCTGGCATGTCTCGTTGAATCATTTCCTCTTCTTCATTATCGTCTTTCTTACCAGTATATCCTCCACTACACTTAGTACTGTAGACTTTCTTTACACCTTTCCTCCACGTTCTGTCTTTGTTCCAGGGTCTCTAGGACCTCAAAACGGTTTTTGATTTCTATAGCATATTGTTCTTTAATGGCACTTTCTCATAGTTTCTCAACATCCAAAGAAGGTTCTAGTGTCCCCTTCTTCTAATGCATGTAGGTGAACATGAATTTAAGCCTACAGGCAATGAGGAAGTGGTCTGACGCACAGTCAGCTCCTCTATATGACTCTATGGCTATAGAGCTAGTCAACAAAGATGTGATCTATCTGGTTGGTGGTTCTTCCATCTGGTGAACACCATGTTCCCTTATGTAATCTGTTGTGTTTGAAGTAAGTTAAACTTATTCTCAGGTTCTTCGAGATAGCTAAGTTGATCATCCTCTCATTGGTCTGTCATCATGCAAACTGTGCCTTCCTATAGTTGGTATGTAGAATTCTTCTTTTCCTGCTTTTCCATTAAAATCTATCAGCACTATCCTGATATTTCTAGTTGGTGTTCTCTCAGTTGTTTGTCCTAGTTGGTCATAGAACTCTTCCTTTTCCTCGTCTGTTTTATCCTCAGTTGGGGCATGAACATTGATGAATGTAATGTCTGACACTTTGTTTCCAAGTATTATGTAAGATATTCTACAGTGGATGTATAGATAAACACAGATTCGGCACTGGTTTTGTAATAAATCATTTAGTATTCATTCTTCAATTCTCGAACAAATCGATCTCACAAAGGCGATGTTCCCTTGCAGTACAAACACCTGTGTGTGTGTGTGTGTGTGTGTGTGTCATGAAGAAAGAACTTTGTTCCACAAGAACTTATTAGAGAGAGAGAGAGGAAAAAAAAGCTTCGTCTGTGCCTTGGGATGCACACTACTGAACTGTACAACATGTCATAAGCTGTTGAGTAAGTGGATGGTGACAACTGTGACCCAACAGACAGTTGTGGAGATGCTGGAAGATGCAAATCATCCTTTTTTGAAGTCATACTTACGAAGTTGCTTGGTCCAGCTTTAAGTGCTAAATTTAGGAATGTCTCCTACTTATCTTTACCGTAGTAGGATTAGACCAATTACAGTGTGCACAGAGACGTTTAAGCTGTCATTAACCCACGCCCTGCACGTAAATGACACGGTACAGGAAGAAGCCCTAATTGACTGCTATAATGGGAGTTATCCTCCGCAGTGCACTTCTGTGGTTTGTGGGGTATGGATGAAGAGATAGCTGTGCCAGACTATTACCATAACACTCTCTAAATGACGCTTAAAAGCTTCTATCAAAAAATTGTGTGAGGAGCACAGATTCTTTTGGTGTAGTTCACTGCGAATGTGAGGTACATAAACTCTAAGTTGGCTTGTCTCGTTTAATTTTGATGTGGTTAACCAATCATATGATAAAATCTTATAGAGGGAGTATTGTAGAAGAAAACCAAAATCTGTTCACATTACATAAATGTATACCTGAAGCTAGGGCATGTATTAGATTGAATTATGTTGCATGTAAGCTGCTTTTTATTCCATAGATACAAAATGATGTCAATGATATAGAACATGTCAGAAAAATAAATGTGTTCATAGGAAAAAAATTCCAAGGTTCTGTACACAGATCGTAAGTGAAATGACCCTTTTGGAATAACTCAAAAATGTGAAGCATATTTTAATTATTGGCAACAGCAAACCTGTGAGTGTGTCTTTCAATTTTCCTACAATTTACTGAAAATGTTGTACGAGAGAGTGCATAACGAGAGATGTGTATCATGGAAAAGACTGAGGAATGGTACAAAATACATTTAGCTCTAGCTAGATACATGGAGGAAGACCTTTTCTGTGCACTTCACAGTATCATTTGTTGCAGGTGTGTTTAGTGATGCAACCACATCTACCACCTGATGACAGCAAATGGCTGAGGTCATACCTGTGTTGGATACGTCAACCACTGTCTGGGCAGAGGCAGCAGCAATGCCAGCAAAGTCTTGGTCTGTGTCACGGTGCTACCAGGTATTCAAGAACCTTTAATGGCTGTTGAACACACAAGATGAAATAGGCTTCATCTTTGGCACATATCGTAATAAAAATTACCGACGATGTATGTATGGAGTGAAAACTCAGTTAACCCTTTCATGGCTTTTACTCATTTTTTACCTCTGCTGTTTCAGAGCCTGGTTTCTGTCAGTACTACAGATATCACTCATGATATTTTAACATGTCGTACCATTTATTTATTTTAAGTGGGATGCATGTGTCCCACAAATTATTTCTGGGAGTGATTTCTCAGAATGAAATCACAACACATTAATATAACACAAGCAAGGCTTACAGTATGTAACATAATTCCATGGTGAAATAATTAGTCATTTATGCCCATACACAGACGTGTAAAATCCATTATTTTTTCCCAGTTTTGCTACTTTATGAACATTGGTTACATTACACAAAATTTTGGAAAGTAAGGTGAAATACAGAGTGGCACATAATGGGAAGAACAAACTTATTTTGTCTATTTTCTTCAGTATGTTGTGTACTGCAAAACCTGTGCCACCTCCAGGTCTTTTGCTCCTTTGGAATATAATTCCCAACATTTATAAGTCTGACTTCCTCTGGCACTGCACTGCCATCTCTTTTGCTAGAACAGAAAGCTTCTTCATTCTGATTGGTAATCCTTTTGTTAACTGCCTCGCTAATCTCATTTGAAATGATAGCTGGCCTGTTTTTTGTCTTGAGAGATGGCATAATGCGAGTTGTAATGACTAAGTTAAAAAAAAAAAAAAAAAAAAAAAAAAAAAAAAAGAGGTTCGTGCCATCATTTCACTGACCGCATGTCAGTCATGTATCATTGTGTCCCCCCCCTCCCCCCCCCCCCCTCCCCGCCCCATCAGTCTTCTGACAGTTTTGACGAGCCCCAGAGTAGTACTTGCTACCTATGTCCTCAATTATTTGCTGAATGTATTCCAATATCTGTCTTCCTCTACAGTTTTTTGCCTCTACCTCTTCCTCTAGTGCCAAGGAAGCCATTCCCTGATGTCTTAACAGATGTCCTATCGCCCTGTTCATTCTCCTTCCCCCCCTCCCCTCCCCTCCGGGGGTTAGAATAGGCCCGAGGTACATCTGGGAGACTTTAAAGATTACTCACCTCCACTATAAGTAATACTCTGTGCCTGATATAGCTCGTACTATTTCTGTCGGAGCACTTAGTATCTGACCCATGTACGAGGTTTTCGAAGGAATCGTCACATTATTTACTTCTACCCTTTGGCTTAGCATTAGGTTTCTATTCATGTGTGTTCTCACAATCCCCCTTGTTGCTTGTGGTCCACTTGGCCAGTTTTGTGCTGCCATCTTAAGAGGACATTTCTGGATTTCCATTGTGGTTTCCTCTTACGTGGTGCCACTATATGGCTGTTTGTAGTCTGCCATTACCTATCAGCAGTAACACAGTTTTTTTGGATTTGTTTTGGCATCTGATGCATTTTCAAAACAGTTCATCACTGGTTGCGTTTTATTGATGTCCTCTTCACTCTGAACGAAAATCCCTATATTGTTGGTGTAAGCCACGCATGTGACAGCTGTTGTGCCTAATCTGTGTGTGTAGATACTGACAGCCAGTTTACGCAGCAGAGGATCCAGGGCTATCATGAAAAGAACCATTGGTAGTGGACAGCCTTGCCTTACTGCTCTGCCTAAATTGATGGTTTTAGATGTCCATCTGTTTACTGATATTTTAGAGGTGGTGTTGCTTAATATGTTTCTGACGATCCATGTAAATTTTGGAGCCAAATGAGTCGTGTTATTACTTTGAGTAGGTACTTGTGAAAATTCTGTCAAAAGCCTAGTGGAAATTGGCAGAAATGTTGGGTGCAGTCACTATGGTCATAGCGGCATTCGCTATGATGCCTCTATATGTGCAGACAGCATCGAACGTGCGCCTGCCTAACACTGCACTAGTCTGTCATGGGCTGGCAGCTTTCTTCATTGCTACTTTTACATTATTAGCTAAGCACTTAGCTACTATCAGAATTTAGAAGTTATTGACCTAAAGTCCTAAATTTGTTTGGCTGTTTGCTTCTTGGATATCAGAATTACCATGTCTTCAAGGAAAGATGGTATTTCTGTCTCATTTAATATTTCATTTACAGTATCTGTCAGGACTCCACCAATTGTGTCTCAAAGCTGCAAGTAGAACTACGGAAGCAAAATATCAAAGCCACTTCAATCCGAACATGATGGTTTTTGCAGAGAGCAATAGATGAAGTTCCCAGGCAGAAAGCAAGAATCTCTACACACTTTTAAATCAAGCAATTGTCAATCATATTGTAACTAAGGGCCCCTTTCTCATTTCAGAGCTAAATAAATGTTTATAATTAACTTCATAATTATAATATGTAGTGTTTTCATCCCAAAGTATGCACATTAATTTCCCTAAAATTCTCACATTTACATTTCAACATAGTTACCAGCATTATCCTTGATAATCTTTACACGTACATAACTTTTCTTTCCTGACATACCAGGGCAAATCCAACTGCAGTTCTGTATTCCACATGTACAAATTACTATAAGGAATGTATTTTCAGTCCAGTAGGAGGGAAAAATTTTGTTGTTGCGTAGTGTAATAGGAGGGAGCCTCCACGGTATACAGTCACCGTATAGAAATAGAGATTACTGCATGATAGGTATAAAACAAAGTGCAGAGATGCTTAATGAAATGTGCTTGGCTGTCAAGAGAGCAATGAATGATGCCTTCAGTGGCTACTGTAGCAGAATACTGACAAGTCATCTTTCACAGAAATGAAAGAAATTCCAGTTGTATATGGTTGTATATGGTGTATATGGTGCCAAAATGAGTGTCCAGTCCCTAACAAATGATACAGGAACTGAAATTGAGGGTAGCAAAGCAAAAGCTGAAATGCTTATTCCATTTTCAAATGTTCCTTTACAAAGGCAAACCCGGGAAAATTGTCCCAAGTTAATCCTCGGATCACTGAAAATATGAATGATATAAGTATTAGTGTCAATGGTATTGAGAAACAGCGGGAAACATTAAAATTGAACAAAGCTCCAGGGCCTGATGGAATCCCCATCAGGTTCTATACTGTATTTGTGGCTGAGATAGCCCTGCTCCTAACTATAATCTGTCATAGATCCCTCATTAAAAAAAATTAAAAAAACTGTGCCCAGTTCTTAGAAAGAAAGCACAGATCACACTTGTCTACAGCAAGGACAGTATAAGGGACCCACAAAACTACTTTCAAATATCCTTGACATCAATCTGTTGCAGAATCTTAGAACATTTTCTGAGCTCAAATTTAATGAGGTACCTTGAACACAATGGCTTCCTCAATCCCAACCAGCAGATATTCTGAAACCATGGATCATACGAAACCCAACTTGCACTTTCCTCGCATGACATACGGAAAGCTTCGAATCAAGGTAGCCAGGTAGATGCGGTATTTCTTGACTTCCAAATAGCATTTGAATCAGTACCTCACCAACGCTTATTGCCGAAAGTTCTGTCATATGGAGTATTAAGTGAAAGTTGTGACTGGAGTGAGGCAGGATACAGAATGTTGTCTTGGATGGAGAGTCATAATCAGATGTAGAAGCAACTTCAAGTGTGCCTCAGGGAAGTGTGTTTGGACCTTTGCTGTTCATGTTTTATATTAATGACCCTGCAGACGATATTATTAGTAACGTCAGATGTTTTGCAGAGAATGCTGTTATCTATAATGAAGTATTATCTGAAAGAAGCTGCATAACTAGATCTTGGTAAGATTTCCAAATGGTGCAGAGATTGTCAACTTGCTCTGAATGTTCACAAAATTAAAAAATGTAGTATCCTATAACTATAAGGGGTGTTCAAAAAGAAACGAGCTGGAGACATAATTACAGAAACCAGCACCTGTATGTTAGAAGTATTGACCTTGGCTATTGAGACACTGTGACACAAGGTGTTGAATGGCTGTCTCATAAAATTTCCGGGGCTGCAATGCTAACCAGTTCCGCACATACAGCTGTACATTGACGTCAGAGGTGAATTGTTTGCCCCTCAGAGCCTTTTTAAGGGGGCCAAAAATGACATAATCACAGGGAGAGAGATCTGGACTGTATGAAGGGTAGCAGAGAACCTCCCATTTGAATTTCTGCAGGAGTGCTGTGACTGTGTTGGTCATATGAGCCTTTGCATTCTCATAGAGCAGAATGACCATATGGATGAGATTGCCTGGTCTTTTGATTTGATCACTTGGTGAAGGGTGGTCAAGGTTTGCAAGTAACGCTGGGCATTCACAGTTGTCCCGTGCTGCAGGATGTGAACCAGAAGGGGATCATCTTGATCGAAGAACAACATCAGCATAACCTCTTTTTTTTTTTTTTTAATTAATTTTTTTGTGGTGACCCTGGATTCTTCCACTGGACACACTGTTGTTTTGGTTCTGGTTCGAAGTGATGACACCATGACTCATCCCAGCCACCATTCGTCCCAGGAACGCATTCCCTTCCCGAGCATAGCACTGCAGATGAGCAAGATGGTGGGCCATTCAACATGCTTCCTGGTTGGTTGATGACTGTGGGGCACCTATTGGGCACACACTTTGTGCATGTGCAGTCGTTCCTTCATGTTGGTGTGAACACTTCCGAAGCTCAATCCACCCACAGCGGCTATGGCTTTCACTGTCAGTCGGTGGTCCTGGATAATGAGGGCATCCACCAGCTGGACGATGTCATCGGTAATGCCGTGTGGTGCACCAGACCGTGTGTAATCAGCTAACGACACCCGCCCTTCCCTGAAGCACTTGTGCCATGCCTTGACCCTTGCAAGAGACATGCAGTGTTCACTGTACACTTGCGACATTCGTCGATGAATGCCCGTTCCTCCTCCTCCTTCCACTGTCAGAAAACAAACAACAACTCATTGCTCGTCTTTTGATGCCTCCGTGTCACTGTTTGCAATGCGACTGGCAGCATTGGATGATTGATGCACGTTACGTGACATGCAAGCGTGTCCTCTAGCGATGGGCTTTGAACTTACACACTCTGGTCCGAACCACACCTCATTACACACGTCACGATATTACCCTCCTGTCGCCAGTTTGCAAATTCCAGACTCTGGCTCATTTCTTTTTGAATGCCCCTTATACAATAACAGTGAGCCACTTTTGGGATCAGCCTACTCATACAAGTACCTGAATGAACCACTTTGTAGGGTATTAAATGGAACAATCGCATAGGCTCAGTCATGGGTAAAGCAGGTGGTAGACTGGTTTATTGGTAGAATACTGGGGCAGTGCAGGCAGTCTACAGAGGAGACTGCTCACAAATCACTCATGTGATCCCTCCTACAATATTGCTAAAGTGTGTGGGACCCGTACTAATAGAACTAGCGGGGGGTATTGAACAGATACAGAGAAGGTTAGCACGAATGGTCACAAATTTGTTTACTCTGTGGGGGAGTGTCACAGAGATACTGAAGGAACTGAACTGGAACTGTCCTGAAGACAGACGTACACTATCCTGAGAAAGTCTGTTAACAAAGTTTCAAGAACTGGCTTTAAATGACAACTCTAGGAATATACCACAATTCCCTGTGTATCACTCACATAGGGGTCATGAGGATAATAGTAGAATAATTACTGCACACACAGAGGCATTCAAATAGTCATTCTTCCTGCATACAATACGTGATTGGGATGGGAAGAAAACCTAATAAATCGTACAGTGGGACATACCCTATACCAGGCACCTCACAGTTTCTTGCAGAGTGTAGATGTAGATGTAAATGTATACTTTCTTGCCATTCATTCTTAACAGGAAAGACAAAACTATGAGATCAAATGTTATCAAAAGTCAATCTTGCATACAAAAATCCAGGTTTGAAGCTAAAGAACCTGATGCCAAGCTAACATACACTCCTGGAAATTGAAATAAGAACACCATGAATTCATTGTCCCAGGAAGGGGAAACTTTATTGACACATTCCTGGGGTCAGATACATCACATGATCACACTGACAGAACCACAGGCACATAGACACAGGCAACAGAGCATGCACAATGTCGGCACTAGTACAGTGTATATCCACCTTTCGCAGCAATGCAGGCTGCTATTCTCCCATGGAGACGATCGTAGAGATGCTGGATGTAGTCCTGTGGAACGGCTTGCCATGCCATTTCCACCTGGCGCCTCAATTGGACCAGCGTTCGTGCTGGACGTGCAGACCGCGTGAGACGACGCTTCATCCGGTCCCAAACATGCTCAATGGGGGACAGATCCGGAGATCTTGCTGTCCAGGGTAGTTGACTTACACCTTCTAGAGCACGTTGGGTGGCACAGGATACATGCGGACGTGCATTGTCCTGTTGGAACAGCAAGTTCCCTTGCCGGTCTAGGAATGGTAGAACGATGGGTTCGATGACGGTTTGGATGTACCGTGCACTATTCAGTGTCCCCTCGACGATCACCAGTGGTGTACGGCCAGTGTAGGAGATCGCTCCCCACACCATGATGCCGGGTGTTGGCCCTGTGTGCCTCGGTCGTATGCAGTCCTGATTGTGGCGCTCACCTGCACGGCGCCAAACACGCATACGACCATCATTGGCACCAAGGCAGAAGCGACTCTCATCGCTGAAGACGACACGTCTCCATTCGTCCCTCCATTCACGCCTGTCGCGACACCACTGGAGGCGGGCTGCACGATGTTGGGGCGTGAGCGGAAGACGGCCTAACGGTGTGCGGGACCGTAGCCCAGCTTCATGGAGACGGTTGCGAATGGTCCTCGCCGATACCCCAGGAGCAACAGTGTCCCTAATTTGCTGGGAAGTGGCGGTGCGGTCCCCTACGGCACTGCGTAGGATCCTACGGTCTTGGCGTGCATCCGTGCGTCGCTGCGGTCCGGTCCCAGGTCGACGGGCACGTGCACCTTCCGCCGACCACTGGCGACAACATCGATGTACTGTGGAGACCTCGCGCCCCACATGTTGAGCAATTCGGCGGTACGTCCACCCGGCCTCCCGCATGCCCACTATACGCCCTCGCTCAAAGTCCGTCAACTGCACATACGGTTCACGTCCACGCTGTCGCGGCATGCTACCAGTGTTAAAGACTGGGATGGAGCTCCGTATGCCACGGCAAACTGGCTGACACTGACGGCGGCGGTGTACAAATGCTGCGCAGCTAGCGCCATTCGACGGCCAACACCGCGGTTCCTGGTGTGTCCGCTGTGCCGTGCGTGTGATCATTGCTTGTACAGCCCTCTCGCAGTGTCCGGAGCAAGTATGGTGGGTCTGACACACCGGTGTCAATGTGTTCTTTTTTCCATTTCCAGGAGTGTATTTTGAAATGCTCATAAGTATACCCAGACACTGCAGGCGGTATCAGAGTTGATGCTGGTAGGACGAGCTTCGAATTCTGTTCCCCAGAGTTGATGCTGGTAGGACGAGCTTCGAATTCTGTTCCCCATTTTGGTGAAAATAAGAAACATTGCTCTGTCATCACATGTTGTTTTTGTTGTTTTTGTTGTTGTTGTTGTTGTTGTTGTTGTTGTTGTTGTTGTTGTCGTCTTCAGTCCAGAGACTGGTTTGATGCAGCTCTCCATGCTACTCCATCCTGTGCAAACTTCATCATCTCCCAGTACCTACTGCAACCTACACCCTTCTGAATCTGTTTAGTGTATTCATCTCTCGGTCTGCCTCTACGATTTTTACCCTTCGCACTGCCCTCCAATACTAAATTGGTGATCCCTTGATGCCTCAGAATATGTCCTACCAACTGATCCCTTCTTCCAGTCAAGTTGTGCCACAAATTTTTCTCCTCTCCAATTCTATTAAATACCTCCTCATTAGTTAAGTGATCTACCCATCGAACCTTCAGCATTCTTCTGTAGCGCCATATTTAGAAAGCTTCTGTTCTCTTTTTGTCTAAACTATTTATCGTCCACATTTCACTTCCATACATGGCTACACTCTATACAAGTACTTTCAGAAACGACTTCCTGACATTTAAATCTATACTCGATGTTAACAAATTTCTTTTCTTCAGAAACGCTTTCCTTGCCATTGCCAGTCTACATTTTATATCCTCTCTATTTCGACCATCATCAGTTAATTTGCTCCCCAAATAGCAAAACTCCTTTACTACTTTAAGTGTCTCATTTCCTAATCTAATTCCCTCAGCATCACCCGACCTAATTCGAATACATTCCATTATCCTCATTTTGCTTTTGTAGTGTTCCACTATATCAAAAATTGTTTCAAGGTTGTGGCAAAGGTAGTTGTTAGTTACTACAGTAAATAAGTGCTCGGATTGTTTAACCTGTAACACTTCAAAATGGAACATATTACTCTTACAGTTTCACTAAAAAGAAATTTGTACTGAATCATTTAAGAGGATATGGAGTTGTGATAATGCGTAATGTAAACAAACATTTAATTTAAAAATAATTTTTAGTTATACAAATATTCATCATTATCAAATCAGCAATGAGGACCCTCTAGATCATGCACCAACCTCACAACGCTCCTCCATAGCTGGCAATCTTGTGCAAAGGTCTTTCTGTACCTCATCCTCCTATCGCTTTCTAGGTCTTGCGATTGTACGGGTACCGTCAGGTCTTCCCATAAGTATGGCGTTTGCCTGAGACGTGTGTGTGTTCTCTTAGCAATGTGGCCTGCCAAGCTTTTTCTCGGTGCTTTCAGTTTTTGAACAATGTTCGGTTGCCTCATCAGCTCATTCAGTTCTTGTTTTTTTCTACATCTCCATGAGCTCCCTTCCTGGACAGGCCCAAAGATCCTTCTCATAAGTTTTCTTTTGAAGACTAAGTTTTCTTCATACTACTTTGTTGTGCTTAGTGTTTCTGTCCCATACAACAATACTGGCACTATCATGGCATTGCATGCTTTAAGTTTGGTCTTAATTGACAGATTCTTGGACGCTTTAGACTGAAATAAGTTTTAGACTCATTCACAATATGTTGATTTATTTCTTATTTTAAATTGTTTTGCCTGTTGAACCATGTACCAAGGTATTTAAAATTTTCCACCTTAGCAAATTTCCATATCCCTACCTGTAATGAGATATCATTAGGGGCTTCTCTTGATACCTCCATTACCTCAGTCATTTCTGCATTAATCGATGACCTGATCTTACTTGCATTTTGCTCTAGGTCCTCTACAGTTTCTGCCATCTCTTCCCCTGATTCTGCTGAAACTGTGATGTAGTCTGCATAACCCAATAAATCTGTCCTGCCATTTAACGTCACCCCTTTGTTTTCTCTTTTCATTTCTTGGACTACTTTTTCTAGGACCAGATCAAATAACAGTGATGAAATAACATCACCTTGTCTCACACCCGTTTTGATATGAATTCCTTGGGCAGCTCCCCTCGGTATTTGACTTTGGCTTTTGTCTCCACTGTGCACTCCTTGACCGTATTTATTAACTTCATTGGTATACCAAGCTCTCTCAGGATATTGTACATACTTAAGCTGTGCGTACTGTGATAAGCCTTTGAGAAGTCCACAAACGTCACCAGAAACCGATAGGTGAATACCCAGTTTTTCTCCCAGATTTACCTCATGGTGAAAATTTGATTGATGGTAGATTGTCCTTCTCGGAAGACTGCCTGGCACTCTCCTACAATATCTTTTGCAAGTGGCATAAGTTTTCAAGTATTATTAAAGATAGAACTTCATAAGGTACACTTAGGAGACAAATGCCTCTGTAGTTGTTACAGTTCCTATTACTGTTCTTTTTATGCAGTGGGATAATGACAGCTGATTTCCACTCTTCTGGGATTTCCTCTTTTTTCCCCTATTTCTTTTATGAGATTGTCTAGCTCTTTCTGAAGTGTTTCTCCTCCTGCCTTCAACATCTCTGCCATTATCCTACCTTCTCCTGCTGCCTTATTATTCATTAGTTTCCTCATTGCTCTTTCTGCATCTTGTTGAGTCACTTGAATGTTTGCAGCTTCTCCTTCACCATCTGTATTATTCTCATGTGGAAAGACACTCTCTGGATCTTCAGCATTTAATAACTCTTCAAAATATTCTCTCCACCTATTCAGAATTTTTTTCTTTTCTGTTTGCATATTTCCATCCTTATCATTAATAACTAAAGCTTCGTTTCTGTGACCGTTCCTCACACGTTTCAACATCTGAAACATTTTCCTGCTGTCTGATATTGTATTTGCCTTTTTGATTTCATAAATCATATTATTCATGAACTTTCTTTCTTCTGTTCTCAGAATCCTATTTGTTTCTGTTATTATGGTCTTGAGTGCTTCCTGTTGTTCTGCACATTCTGTCCAACATGTGTACCACTCTTGCTATCTTCCTGGCCATCACAGCTTGATCACATGTCTCATTGAACCATTTCTTCTTATTTGTTAGCTTTTTCTGTCTTATAATTTATTCAGCTGCTTCTGTTACAGAGGTCCTTATTCGCTTGTTAACACTTATTTCATCAGTGTGGTCTGATGCCAATACTTCAAACTTGTTATGCACTTTAATACTGCTGGCATATCTCTGGATCCTTGAGATTCTCAATATAAAACTGTCCCTTCGCCGTGTTGTTCTCTTTCATTTTGTAGCACAGTTATAACCGTAATTTGACTATAACTAGGAAGTGGTCTATGTCTGCATCTGCTCCTCCGTACAATCTCACATCCATCGCACACTTCTTGTGCCTCTCATCTATCTGATTGACAGTGCTACTGTCTGGGGAAATCCAGGTGCATTTGTGGGGCTGTTTGTGGGGGAAAGATATTGAACTCACCACAAGATTCTGACTTAACACAAAACTGATTAAAAGCAAGCCATTTTCATTTATACAAATATTACATAGCAAAATATCAAATGTGAACAAAATAAAGTTGTTCATTTTACAGAAGGAAATGTAAAGCACTATTTCTCTTTCTTCCTCCTCTCACAACAATTTTCACTTTCAAACGTAGAGCTGATAGAGTGAGACCAGTCTCTGTAGCTCTGAATTTTATAAATTTTTGGTTTTTTCTCCAAACGAGATGACACAGTTATTGTCACTTGAAGACAGTATATGTAGTGGGGCTCCGATTACAATTGGCAATATTTGCAAGATTGATTGCAGATCAAAATAGGTAGTGACAGAATCGTAGCATTCCCCTACTTCAAAATGACCTTCTGGGGAAGGCACACTTGTCAATGTTGACGCCCCTACTGCAAAAGCTCCTAAAACAAATAAAAAATGTAAATATTAGTGTGTGTCACAACTCTGTTTTTTGACATGAGTATATGTAGCGAGCAGGATGATGTGGAAATGGGGGTGGGTCTGTCAGATTTCATACACACTCCTCTGCACTAGTTTTACCAAAAAATGTTACACCGCTTTTATCAAACACTGTTTCATTTTCACAGAATAAAAACAAATAATTTGCTAGAATGACATTTTCACTCTACAGCGGAGTTGAGCTGATATGAAACTTCCTGGCAGATTAAAACTGTGTGCCGGACCGAGACTCGAACTCGGGACCTTTGCCTCTTGCGGGCAAGTGCTCTACCGACTGAGCTACAGAAGCACGACTCACACCCCGCCCTCACAGTAGAGCACTTGCCCGCGAAAGGCAAAGGTCCCGAGTTAGAGTCTCGGTCTAGCACACAGTTTTAATCTGCCAGGAAGTTTCATATCAGCGCTACTCCGCTGTAGAGTGAAAATTTCATTCTAGAAACATCCCCTAGGCTGTGGCTAAGCCATGTCTCTGCAATATCCTTTCTTCCGGGAGTGCTAGTCCTGCAAGGTTCGCAGGAGAGCTTCTGTGAAGTTTGCAAGGTAGGAGATGAGGTACTGGTGGAATTAAAGCTGTGAGGATGGGGTGTGAGTCGTGCTTGGGTAGCTCAGTCGGAAGAGCACTTGCCCTTGAAAGGCAAAGGTCCCGAGTTCGAGTCTCGGTCCGGCACACAGTTTTAATCTGCCAGGGAGTTTCAAAAAATTTGCTAATTTGTAACTAAAATGCATTAAGCACACAATAAAAAATAAAAAAAAAACAGAGAGAAGGGGGCTTGCCAGGAATTCTGTGTATCGTGATGTTGCAGTCTTCCCATCTAAGAACTTCAGAAAAACTTCCTCTCCTTTTTTATTTATTTATTTAAATTGTTTAGACCCATAGAGAATCACAATGTTCTTGTGTCCATTTTGCCATAGATCTTTTGGGATTTTCTTCTGGTACAACTTCCCAGCAGCAGATCTTCTTTCTGAAGATTTTTCTATCTGCAATCTCTGCGGATGTGATTTTGCCATTTTTGAGACCAGTTTGAACTTGTTTGATCCAGTCTGTTGCCAATTTTAGTTTCTGTGAGTACATTAGAATTTTATTTGTTAATCTTTTGTCATCCAGGCTCATGATGTGTCCATAGAACTTCAGTCATCATCTGCGGAAGTCTGTTTCAGTGTTGGAGTATTTTTCTGTTGTCATGTTTGAATGTAGCCAATATCCTTCTTCTGTGACCTTTGGACCCACATTTTTGTGAATGATTTTTCATTTTTCTTTCAATTTTTTTTATGTTGTTGAGATCCCCTTTGTAATTGAGGTTTATGGTCTCGCTTGTATATAGTGTTTTGGGTTTGATGAGATTGCAATTTCCCTGTATGATTTTCACATTTTGACTTCCCCCTGCAGGTCCGGGGGTAGGAATAGGCCCGTGGTATTCCTGCCTGTTATAAGAGGAGACTAAAAGGAGTCTCAACTGTTTCATCCTTTAATGTGATGGTCCCCTAAGGAGTTTGACCATTCCATTTCAAAATTTTTCCGTTAGTGCCTATCATTTGGGGAAGGACGCCTTACGTGGTGCATTCTATATCCATCTTGTCCTAAGATCTGGCACACCCGATATTGTCATGGAGTTGGTTTTACACCAAGCTTCCAGCCACATCAGCTGCAGTGTGTTCCGGGTAGCATACATGCCCTCCATTGTGCACTTCCATCTTCGCCCTCATGATACACATGGATATTCGACACCCGACATCCAGCACGATAGCCAGTCTGTTGGGTGGGGTCGTCATGTACCCTCTTGGTGGTAGCCCCCTTACTACACAGGGATCACACTGCTGATGCGTGAGCTGCTACCTCCCCACGTATGCCGAGGAGTAGATGCCCATCTCTCTGGGGTGTCAGGACTCCCGGCAAAGGCCATCCTGCCAGGTGGTCTTTGCTGTGGCTGGGTGGTGCCTGTGGGGAGAGCCCCTGGTCGGAGTGGGTGGCATCAGGGCAGATGACCCGCAATGAAGCGTGGTACATCATCTCTCGCTTCTGGGCCTCCACCAGCAGTCTCTAAGCGGTCGAGGTCTAACCTCAACGGGAAGAAATATGGTTCAAGATCACTTCCCTCCCTGGCCATTCCATGGGAGGAACGTATGGCTTAAGACAGCAGTGCCGATTATTCACCCCAGTACCTTGTCTGTACGCGAGTTGATGGTGAATCATTTATGCCAACCAAGCCTCAGTTTTTTGTGGAGCATTTAGAGGACAAGTTCGGGGAGGTGGAGGGCTTGTCCAAAATGCGCTGTGGGTCAGTTCTAATCAAAACAGCATCCTCTGCCCAGTCACTGTGGTTGCTCGCTTGTGACAAGTTGAGGGATGTTTCAGTTACCATCATGCCCCATAAGAGTTTAAACATGGTCCGGGGTATAATATTCCACAGGGATCTTCTTCTGCAGTCAGACGATGAACTACGCACCAACCTAGAACAACGAGGTGTTCACTTCGTCCTGCGCATCCATCGGGGACCGAGGGATAATCAGGTAGCCACCGGTGCCTTCATCTTGGCCTTAGAGGGTGATGTGATGTCTTACCCGAAAAGGTCAAGGTGATGGTTTGTGATGTGAAGCCATATATCCCTCCTCCGATGTGGTGTTTTAAATGCTGGAAGTTTGGGCATATGTCATCCCAATACTCCATGTGCCCTGCCTCCTATCTGTGTTAACTGCAGAGAACACCATTCCCCCTGCTCGCCAGACTGTAGGATTTTCCAGCAAGAATGGAAGATAATGGAATATAAGACCCTGGACCACCTGACCTACATAGAGTCTAAGCGGAAATATGAGAGGCTACATCCTGTGCCAACGACGTCAACCTACGCCGCTGCTGCAACAACGATTCTCCCATCTCCCATGTCATTATGTACGGTTGGCTCTATCATCCATCAGAATCCACCGGCCCCCTTGATTGTGGGGGGCACTTCACTACCTGTTGCTCCTGCTCCATCTACTTCAGAAGCAACACCCACCCCCCCAATCATCGGGGACATCAGTTCCCACTTCCCGGCCGGAGAAGCATAAGACTTCTTCAGCTAATCTCGCCAGGAAAGGGTCCCTTGGAGACCTCCCTTCGCAAGTTCCGACCAGTGGAAAAGTGGATACCCACAAGTGGCTGAAACAACCACCAGTCGCTGGTCGTAGGGCCTCACGGTCGTCGTCTGTCCCTGAGACTGACCCAGTGAAGCCCTCCCAGCCTGAACCACCGAAGGCACAGCACGAGAAGCAGAAAAAGATGAAGGTTCCCAAAAATCACGACATTGCGGTGGCACCCATCCCACCGCTTCCTACAAGCTCAGCATCTGAAGATGAGGTCGAGATTCTGACATCTGCTGAAGACCTGGATTTCACCGGTCCCTCGGACGCAATGGATGTCACTCACGCGGGTACTGAATCGGTGGCAGCAAGTGACCTGGTGGTGTAAACTGCCTCCCCAGTCCCTTCCCACCTTCCTCAGCCATGGACAATACCATCCTCCAGTGGAACTGCAGCAGTTTCTTCCACCATCTAGCTGAGCTCCGACAACTTCTCAGCCTTCACCCTTTCCTCTGTATTGCTCTACAAGAAACTTGGTTTCCAGCAATGCGAACCCCCGCCCTCTGTGGCTATCGGGGTTATTATAGGAACCGGGCAGCTTATGAAAGGGTATCTGGTGGCATCTGCATCTATGTCCTTCACTCCCTTCACAGTGAGTCTGTCCCTCTACAAAGACCTTTAGAAGCTGCCGCTGTTCAGGTGTGGATGCCACAGGCTGTTACGGTCTGCAGTCTGTATCTTCCACTGGATGGAGATGTCCTGCAGCATGTCCTCGCTGTGCTGGTAGTCTAACTGCCGCCACCTTTCTTGTTACTGGGCGACTTCAACGCCCATAACCCTCTGTGGGGTGGGTCAGTGGTAACAGATCGAGGCACCACCATTGAGCATGTATTGGCACAGCTCAACCTTTTCATTTTAAATGATGGTGCCTTCACACATTTCAGTGTGGCGCATGGCACTTACTCCACCATCAAGCTTTCAATCTGCAGCCCTAGCCTCTTACCGTCTCTCCAATGGAGTGTGCATGACGACCTGTGTGGTAGTGACCACTTTCCGATCTTTCTGTCACTGTCACAGTGTCACTCTTCTGGGCGCCCTTGCAAATGGGCTATGAATAAGGCTGACTGGGACTTGTTCTCCTCCATGGCCGCTATTGCGCCTCTTTCTAGTGAAGCCTTTGATGTGGTGGTTCACTTGGTCACCACCAGCATCATTACTGCCGCAGAATCTGCCATTCCCTGTTCTTCTGGGTCCCCCGGCAGAGGACTGTGCCTTGGTGGTCGCCTGAGATCGCTGAGGCGATTAAAGATTGCCAGCGGGCGCTCCAGCATCACAAGCGACATCCCTCAATAGAACACCTCATCGCCTTTAAACGACTGTGTGCACGGGCCTGCCGCCTTATTCGCCAACGTAAGCAGGAGTGCTGGGAATGGTATGTCTCCGCCATTGTGCTCAATATATCTCCATCACAGGTTTGGGCCGAGATTAGGCGCCTCTATGGCTGTCAGAACCCTGTCAGTGTCCCTGCGCTCTCACTGAATGGAGCAGTTTGTACTGACTCTGACATAATTGCAAACCGCTTGGCAGAGCATTTTGCTCAGAGCTCCGCTTCTGCGAAATACCCACTGGCCTTCCGCTCCATTAAAGAGCGGGTGGAATGTCAGAGCCTTTCATTTCACACCCGCCATCCTGAATCCTACAATGTTCCATTCAGTGAGTGGGAATTCCACAGTGCCCTAGCTGCTTGCCCTGATCAGCTCCTGGGCCAGATCGCATCCACTGTCAGATGCTGAAACACCTCTCAGTTTACTGCCAGCGACGCCTCCTCGACCTATGCAACCATATTTGGGTCGAGGTTGAGTTTCCATCGCAATGGCGGGAAAGCATTGTTATCCACGTTTTGAAACCTGGCAAGAACCCATCAGAGGTGGACAGCTACTGCCCCATTAGCCTCACCAACGTTCTTTGCAAGTTGCTTGAACGCATGGTGAGCCGGCGGTCGAGTTGGGTACTCGAGTCTCGGGGCCTTCTGGCTCCGTCTCAGGGTGGGTTCCGTAAAGGCCACTCTGCCATTAAAAATCTGTTCAGCCTGAAGTCAGCCATCCGTATGGCCTTTGCCCACTGTCAACACCTCGTCGCTGTCTTTTTTGACCTGTGATACGACATGGCGCCATCACATCCTCTCTACGCTTCATGATTGGGGTCTTCGGGGTCCACTGTCGATTTTCCTATGAAATTTTCTGTCGCATCGTACCTTCCGCGTGCAAGTCGTGGCCTCCCATAGTTCCTCCAGAGTTCAGGAGAATGGGGTACCACAGGGATCTGTCCTAAGTGTCTGCCTGTTTTTAATTGCAATTAATGGGCTCGCTGCGGTGGTGGGAACGTCTGTCTCAGCTTCCTTGTATGCTGATGACTTCTGCCTGTACTATAGCTCCATTGGCATTGCAGCTGCTGAACGTCAGCTGCAGGGTGCTATCCGCAAGGCGCAGTCTTGGGCTGCAGCGCATGGCTTCCAGTTTTCGGCTGCCAAGACCTGCGTTACACATTTCTGCCGGTGACGAACAGTTCACCCTGAGTCGCGGCTTTATCTTGCCAGCGAACTTCTTGCTTTGGTGGAGACACATCAGTTTTTGGTTGTGGTTTTTGATGCCTGGTTGACTTGGCTCCCACATATTCGGCAGCTTAAACAGATGTGTTGGCGGCATCTTAATGCTCTGCGATGCTTGAGCCACACCAGCTGGGGCGCCGACCGATCTACCCTCTTACAGCTCTACCAGGTGTTAATCCAGTCCCGCCTGGAGTTTGGGAGCCTGGCTTATGGTGCAGCATCCCCTTCTGTGTTGCGGGTGCTGGATTCAATCCTTCACAGTGGGATACAACTTGCCACTGGTGCTTTCCGGACCAGCCCTGTGGACAGCTTACTTGTGGAGGCAGGTGTCCCTCCACTGCAGTTACAGCGCCAATGTTTACTAGCCGCTTATGCTGCACATGTTTTTAGCTTACCCGGGCATCCTAATTATTGTCTCCTGTTCCCTCAGTCAGTCGTCCATCTCCCAGAATGTCGGCCCCGGTCCCTGCCGCCGTTGGATAAGCAGCTGCAGCAGCAAGTCGTATACTCCTAGCTCACTCATTTGTTACATAGTTTAATTCTTAATTTCTTTGCGTGTTTTTGGTACTTGCATTGTTTAATTCATAAATTTCGGGCATATTATAGTATTTGAGAGTTGTAGCATCGCGTTTTAGTACCCGAATAGTGTAAAATCGCGTAGTCTCCTTCCGCCGCCGAGCAGTGTGTCAGCAGTGCGCAAGTAGCAGCATTACTGCATTTACTAGGCAATCTTGTATTTTAATAACCGTTTAAATTTTGTGTCGATTTGTTTGCGCTCTCTGTAGATTAGTTCAGACATTCTTTGCACAACAGTTTTTAGCATGGATAGGGACTGCAACTGCTGTGTTCGGATGCAGGCTGAGTTGGCATCCCTTCGCTCCCAGCTTCAGGCAGTGTTGGCTTCGGTCACACAGCTTGAGGCTGTTGCCAATGGGCATCACTGTGGGGGTCCGGATGGGGGTTTGTTGGAGACAGCCAGCTCGTCCCATGCATCCCCCGATCGGACTACGACTGTGGTTGCCCGGGATACTGCCCGCATTGAGGCTGATCCCTCACCTGTGGTAGAGTGGGAGGTCGTCTCGAGGTGTGGCAGGGGGCGAAAGACATTCCGGAGGGCTGAACGGAAGGCCTCTCCAGTTTGTCTGACGAACCAGTTTCAGGCTCTGTCTCAGGCTGATACTGATCTTTGGCCTGACATGGCTGCTTGTCCTGTTCCAGAGGTTGCCCCTCAGTCTGCAAGATCCGGGCGGTCGCAGAGGGTGGGCTTACTGGTAGTTGGGAGCTCCAACGTCAGGCGTGTAATGGGGCCCCTTAGGGATATGGCAGCAAGAGAGAGGAAGAAAACCAATGTGCACTCCGTGTGCGTACTGAGGGGAGTCATTCCAGATGTGGAAAGGGTCCTTCCGGATGCCATGAAGGGTACAGGGTGCACCCATCTGCAGGTGGTCGCTCATGTCGGCACCAATGATGTGTGTCGCTATGGATCAGAGGAAATCCTCTTTGGCTTCCGGCGGCTGTCTGATTTGGTGAAGACTGCCAGTCTCGCTAGCGGGATGAAAGCAGAGCTCACCATCTGCAGCATCGTTGACAGGACTGACTGTGGACCTTTGGTACAGAGCCGAGTGGAGGGTCGGAATCAGAGGCTGAGACGGTTCTGTGACCGTGTGGGCTGCTGATTCCTCGACTTGCGCCATAGGGTGGTGGGGTTTCGGGTTCCGCTGGATAGGTCAGGAGTCCACTACACGCAACAAGCAGCTACACGGGTAGCAGGGGTTGTGTGGCGTGGGCTGGGCGGTTTTTTAGGTTAGATGGCCTTGGGCAAGTACAGAAAGGGCAACAGCCTCAACGGGTGCGGGGCAAAGTCAGGACATGTGGGGACCAATCAGCAATCGGTATTGTAATTGTAAACTGTCGAAGCTGCGTTGGTAAAGTACCGGAACTTCAAGCGCTGATAGAAAGCACCGAAGCTGAAATCGTTACAGGTACAGAAAGCTGGCTGAAGCCAGAGATAAATTCTGCCGAAATTTTTACAAAGGTACAGACAGTGTTTAGAAAGGATAGATTGCATGCAACCGGTGGTGGAGTGTTCGTCGCTGTTAGTAGTAGTTTGTCCTGTAGTGAAGTAGAAGTGGATAGTTCCTGTGAATTATTATGGGTGGAGGTTACACTCAACAACCGAGCTAGGTTAATAATTGGCTCCTTTTACCGACCTCCCGACTCAGCAGCATTAGTGGCAGAACAACTGAGAGAAAATTTGGAATACATTTCACATAAATTTTCTCAGCATGTTATAGTCTTAGGTGGAGATTTCAATTTACCAGATATAGACTGGGACACTCAGATGTTTAGGATGGGTGGTAGGGACAGAGCATCGAGTGACATTATACTGAGTGCACTATCCGAAAATTACCTCGAGCAATTAAACAGAGAACCGATTCGTGGAGATAACATCTTGGACCTACTGATAACAAACAGACCCGAACTTTTCGACCCTGTAAGCGCAGAACAGGGAATCA
This sequence comes from Schistocerca cancellata, assembly GCF_023864275.1. Classification (NCBI taxonomy): domain Eukaryota; kingdom Metazoa; phylum Arthropoda; class Insecta; order Orthoptera; family Acrididae; genus Schistocerca; species Schistocerca cancellata. The sequence goes on from NC_064637.1 coordinate 127,762,611, forward strand.
GTGATCATAAGGCCGTTGCAGCATCCCTGAATATGGAAGAAAATAGGAATATAAAAAAAGGGAGGAAGGTTTATCTGTTTAGCAAGAGTAATAGAAGGCAGATTTCAGACTACCTAACAGATCAAAACGATAGTTTCTGTTCCGGCACTGACAATGTTGAGTGTTTATGGAAAAAGTTCAGGGCAATCGTAAAATGCGTTTTAGACAGGTACGTGCCGAGTAAAACTGTGAGGGTCAGGAAAAACCCACCGTGGTACAACAACAAAGTTAGGAAACTACTGCGAAAGCAAAGAGAGCTTCACTCAAAGTTTAAACGCAGCCAAAACCTCTCAGACAAACAGAAGCTATATGATGTCAAAGTTAGCATAAGGAGGGCTATGCGTGAAGCGCTCAGTGAATTCGAAAGTAAAATTCTATGTACCGACTTGACAGAAAATCCTAGGAAGTTCTGGTCTTACGTTAAATCAGTAAGTGGATCGAAACAGCATATCCAGACACTCCGGGATGATGAAGGCATTGAAACAGAGGATGACACACGTAAAGCTGAAATACTAAACACCTTTTTCCAAAGCTGTTTCACAGAGGAAGACCGCACTGCAGTTCCTTCTCTAAATCCTCACACAAACGAAAAAATGGCTGACATCGAAATAAGTGTCCAAGGAATAGAAAAGCAACTGGAATCACTCAACAGAGGAAAGTCCACTGGACCTGACGGGATGCCAATTCGATTCTACACAGAGTACTCGAAAGAACTTGCCCCCCTTCTAACAGCCGTGTACCGCAAGTCTCTAGAGGAACGGAAGGTTCCAAATGATTGGATAAGAGCACAGGTAGTCCCAGTCTTCAAGAAGGGTCGTCGAGCAGATGCGCAGAACTATAGACCTATATCTCTGACGTCGATCTGTTGTAGAATTTTAGAACATGTTTTTTGCTCGAGAATCATGTCGTTTGTGGAAACCCAGAATCTACTATGTAGGAATCAACATGGATTCCGGAAACAGCGATCGTGTGAGACCCAACTCGCTGTATTTGTTCATGAGACCCAGAAAATATTAGATACAGGCTCCCAGGTGGATGCTATTTTCCTTGACTTCCGGAAGGCGTTCGATACAGTTCCGCACTGTCGCCTGATAAAAAATGTAAGAGCCTACGGAATACCAGACCGGCTGTGTGGCTGGATTGAAGAGTTTTTAGCAAACAGAACACAGCATGTTGTTATCAACGGAGAGACGTCTACAGACTTTAAAGTAACCTCTGGCGTGCCACAGGGGAGTGTTATGGGACCATTGCTTTTCACAATATGTATAAATGACCTAGTAGATAGTGTCGGAAGTTCCATGCGGCTTTTCGCGGATGATGCTGTAATATACAGAGAAGTTGCAGCATTAGAAAATTGTAGCGAAATGCAGGAAGATCTGCAGCGGATAGGCACTTGGTACCCCCTGCGGGTCCAGGGATTAGAATAGGCCCGAGGTATTCCTGCCTGTCGTAAGAGGCGACTAAAAGGAGTCCATCCCCCTCACGGGGGTAGTTAGCGCCTGCGTCCGGAGACGGACGGTTCCACGACCTATAATTGTGGTCTTTTTGGTTTTTCACTTCTTGTTTCTTCCTTCCTTTTGTTGGTTCCTTTCTTTGCTCTTCTCCACCTCACTGTCTTCCTTACTCTTTCCCTTGACTTCTCCTTGCCTTCTCATTGCCTTCTTCTCCTTGCCTTCTCATTGCCTTCTTCTCCTTGCCTTCTCATTGCCTTCTTCTCCTTGCCTTCTCATTGCCTTCTTCTCCTTGCCTTCTCATTGCCTTCTTCTCCTTGCCTTCTCTGGTCTCCGCCTCAGCGTTTGAGACAGTCTGTCCTCTTTCTCCCTCTCTCTCTTCTTTTTCCTCTTCTTCCTTCCTCCCTGTGCGTGCCTGAAGGCCGACCCACGCGTTCGCACGCGTAGCCGGTGACGGGGTAACGCGTAATTCCCCGCCCTGGGTAGACATGTAAGGCACGCGCGTACCCCCTGGTAAAGGCCAGGCCCAGAGAGGGGTGATTGCCTGAGCTGATACCTTCTGACCATGCCGATTGGTCCCTCCGTCTGTTTCTCGGGAGGTGTGACCTGAGGTGTAAACATTCACCTAAGGCGGGAGTGCCCTCTGAGAGGGTCCCCACAAGGAAGGAGCGCGCCATCGGAGACGCTGGCAATCATGGGGGATTCCTCCGCAATGGATTCTACTCCATCTCTCTCGACTTCTGCCCAAAAACGGAAATGTGACCAGCCACCAGTGACAAAAGTACTACCGCCTGCCCCACAGTTCCTCGTCGTTTCTCGATCTGAGGACGGAAACGATTTTTCCTCTGTCAACCCTTTCGTTATCCAGAAGGGCGTAGATGCCATAGCCGGATCTGTCAAATCTTGTACCAGGTTGCGTAACGGTACCTTATTACTAGAAACTGAGAGCGCCTTTCAGGCACAAAAACTGCTTCGGGCCACCCTCCTGTACGCGTTCCCTGTCCGGGTGGAGGCCCACCGAACTTTGAATTCGTCTCGTGGTGTAGTCTATTCTAGCTCCCTCGACGGATTGACTGACGAGGAGATTCAATCTTTCCTCGCTGAGCAGGGCGTGACGGCTGTCCATAGGGTCATGAAAAAGGTCAACAATGACCTTGTACTGACCCGGACACTTTTCTTGACCTTCAATAGTGTTAAGCTGCCATCGCGCATCAAGGCGGGCTACGAGGTTATTTCTGTTCGCCCCTATGTCCCGACACCTACGCGCTGCTACCAGTGTCAGCGTTTCAATTACACTCGACAGTCTTGTTCCAATGCGGCTAAATGTCACTTGTGGCAGGGATGCCCATGAGGGTGACTGTCCACCTCTGTCTCCTCGTTGTGTGAACTGTCAGGGTGACCATGCCGCATCCTCCCGCGACTGTCCTGTCTATAAGGAAGAACGCTGTATCCAAGAAATTCGGGTCAAAGAGAAAGTGTCCACCTCGGCTGCTCGCAAGCTATTGGCTAGTAGGAAGCCCGCGCTGCTCCCAGCGGGGAAATACAGTACTGTCCTCGCCTCTCCTCGGACTACCAGGGAGGTAGCAACCCAGACATGCGATCTGACCTTCAGCACCACGGTCGTCCGTTCGGCCAGTGCTAAGATCGCGCGGTCGACGTCTCCTCTTCCTCCCATCACCCCACAGACACCAGCCCCTTCATCAGCTTCTGCTAAGACGAAGACCCCGAAGTCAGATGCACGGGCCTTCAAGAAGGAACCATCCCGTGCAGACTTCCTACGTACCTCGACCTCCCAGCCTTCGACCGGTACTTCCACCAAACGTCCTTCCAAAAAGGCTCATAGGAAGCACAGTTCTCCTTCTCCGCCACGGCGCATTTCTTCTCCTGCGCCACCCAGCGGTTGCCGCCCCAGGCTGTCATCCGTTTCGCCTGGCCGCACCGCTGTTAGCCGTACATCTGGCCGTTCACTGGCGGAGGAAGCTCCCCCTCCCGGCCATCCTCCCGAGATGGCCGATGAACCTTTAGACCCAATGGACGATGACTGTCCGCCTACTGATAGCGGCGGCAGTGCTCGCTTGAAGCCAGGCCCTCAGCGGCCTTCGAGGTGACCCCTTCTTTCATCTTCCTTTTCTAACGATGGCACTTATTCACTGGAATATTCGCAGCATTTGCTCCAACCGAGAGGACTTGAAGTTGCTGCTCCGCTTGCACCGTCCGCTCGTCGTAGCCCTCCAGGAAACGAAGCTACGCCCATGCGATCAAATTGCCTTGGCACACTACACCTCTGTGCGTTTTGACCTACCCCCTGTGGTAGGTATCCCAGCTCATAGAGGGGTTATGTTGCTGGTCTGGGATGATATTTGCTACGATCCCATCACGTTGCACACCGGCCTGCAGGCAGTTGCCATCCGCATTACTCTCCCCACTTTTACGTTTTCCTTTTGTACCGTTTACACTCCATCGTCATCTGCCGTTACCAGGGCAGACATGATGCAACTTATTGCTCAGCTACCTGCACCATTTTTGTTAACTGGAGACTTCAATGCCCACCATCCCCTTTGGGGCTCTCCAGCATCCTGCCCGAGGGGCTCCTTGTTAGCAGACCTTTTCAACCAGCTCAATCTTGTCTGCCTCAATGCTGGCGCCCCTACTTTTCCTTCGGACACATCTCACACCTATTCCCATTTAGACCTCTCTATATGTACTCCCCAACTTGCACGCCGGTTTGAGTGGTATGCACTTTCTGATACATATTCGAGCGACCACTTCCCGTGTGTTATCCATCTCCTGCAGCATACCCCCTCTCCGTGCTCCTCTAGTTGGACCATCTCCATGGCAGACTGGGGGCTCTTCTCTTCCAGGGCGACCTTTCAGGATCAAACCTTCACAAGCTGCGATCGTCAGGTCACACACCTCACGGATGTCATTCTCGCTGCTGCTGAATATTCCATCCCTCACCCTACTTCTTCTCCACGTCGCGTACCGGTCCCCTGGTGGACCGCAGCATGTAGAGACGCTTTACGTGCTTGTCGACGTGCTTTACGCACATTTAAACGCCACCCTACAGTGGCGAATTGTATCAATTATAAACGATTACGTGCTCAGTGTCGTCGTATTATCAAAGAAAGCAAGAAAGCCAGCTGGGCTGCTTTCACAAGCACCTTCAACAGTTTTACTCCTTCTTCTGTTGTCTGGGGTAGCCTGCGCCGGCTATCTGGCACTAAGGTCCACTCACCAGTTTCTGGCTTGAAGGTCGCGAATGACGTCCTTGTGGCCCCTGAGGCTGTCTCCAATGCCTTCGGCCGCTTTTTCGCAGAGGTTTCGAGCTCTGCTCATTACCACCCTGCCTTCCTCCCCCGCAAACAGGCAGAGGAGGCTAGGCCACCTAACTTCCGCTCCTCGAATTGTGAAAGTTATAATGCCCCATTCACCATGCGGGAACTCGAAAACGCACTTGGCCGATCACGGTCCTCCGCTCCAGGGCCTGATTCTATTCATATTCAGATGCTGAAGAACCTTTCTCCTGCGGGTAAAGGTTTTCTTCTTCGTACATACAATCGCATCTGGATTGAGGGACATGTTCCCGCATGCTGGCGCGAGTCTATTGTTGTCCCGATTCCTAAGCCGGGGAAGGACAAGCACTTGCCTTCCAGTTATCGACCTATCTCGCTTACCAGCTGTGTCTGTAAAGTGATGGAGCGAATGGTTAACTCTCGATTGGTTTGGTTGCTCGAGTCTCGACGCCTACTTACCAATGTACAATGTGGATTTCGTAGGCGCCGCTCTGCTGTTGACCATCTGGTTACCTTGTCGACCTGCATTATGAATAACTTCTTGCGGAAGCGCCTGACTGCGGCTGTGTTCTTTGATTTGGAGAAGGCTTACGACACCTGTTGGAGGGCGGGCATTCTCCACGCCATGCATACATGGGGCCTTCGCGGTCACCTCCCTCTTTTTATTCGTTCCTTTTTAATGGATCGACAGTTCAGGGTACGTGTGGGTTCTGTCCTGTCCGACACCTTTCGCCAGGAGAATGGGGTGCCACAGGGCTCAGTTTTGAGCGTCGCTCTCTTCGCCATCGCGATCAATCCAATAATGGATTGCCTCCCAGCTGATGTATCAGGCTCCCTTTTCGTGGACGATTTTACCATCTATTGCAGCGCGCAGTGTACACGTGTCCTGGAGCGCTGTCTTCAGCGTTCTCTTGACCGTCTTTACTCCTGGAGTGTCGCCAATGGCTTCCGTTTTTCTGCCGAGAAGACGGTCTGTATTAACTTCTGGCGCTACAAAGAGTTTCTCCCACCGTCCTTACGACTCGGGCCCGTTGCTCTCCCAATCGTGGAGACAACCAAATTTTTAGGCCTTACATTTGACAGGAAACTTAGCTGGTCTCCGCATGTGTCATATTTGGACGCCCGTTGTACTCGTTCTTTAAATGTCCTCCGTGTTCTCAGTGGTATGTCGTGGGGAGCGGATCGAACCGTCCTACTTCGTCAATATCGGTCGATCGTCCGCTCCAAGCTGGATTATGGGAGCTTCGTATACTCCTCTGCACGGCCATCCATCTTACGCCGCCTCAACTCCATACAACATCGGGGTTTACGACTTGCGATCGGAGCATTTTATACTAGTCCTGTAGAGAGTCTTCATGCTGATGCTGGCGAATTGCCACTCACCTACCGGCGCTATATACTGCTTTGTCGGTATGCCTGTCGGCTACTGTCAATGCCCGACCACCCGTCTTATCGTTCCTTTTTTGACGACTCTCTCGACCGTCAATACGGGTTGTATGTCTCTGCCCTGCTACCCCCTGGAGTTCGCTTTCGTCGCCTCCTTCAACACCTTAATTTTTCACTCCCTGCAACCTTTCGAGTGGGCGAGAGCCACACGCCACCTTGGCTCCAGGCTCAGGTCCGCGTTCACCTTGACCTCAGCTCGCTCCCAAAAGAGGTTACCCCCGGTTCGGTCTACCACTCCCGCTCGAAGTTCATCAACATGACTTTCATTTATACAGATGGCTCTAAGACCAATGACGGGGTCGGGTGTTCCATTATTGTCGGGGCACAAAGTTTCAAATACCGGCTCCATGGCCATTGTTCGGTCTTCACAGCTGAGCTCTTTGCCCTCTACCAGGCTGTTCTTTACATCTGCCGCCACCGACATTCTGCTTATGTCATCTGCTCCGACTCCCTGAGCGCCATCCAGAGCCTTAGTGATCCGTACCCGGTTCACCCTTTCGTACACCGGATCCAACGCTGTCTTCAGCAGCTGGTGGACGTCGGTTCTCCGGTTAGCTTTATGTGGGTTCCTGGCCATGTCGGTATCCCTGGGAACGAAGCTGCAGATGCCGCGGCCAAGGCTGCGGTCCTCCAGCCTCGGACAGCTTCTTGTTGTGTCCCTTCATCCGATTTTAGCAGGGTCATTTGTCGGCGCATTATATCGCTGTGGCATGCCGATTGGGCTGCACTTACAGACAACAAGCTTCGGGCCTTAAAACCTCTTCCCGTGGCTTGGACGTCCTCCTCACGCCCTTCTCGGCGGGAGGAGGTAGTTTTGGCCCGGTTAAGAATTGGACACTGCCGGTTCAGCCACAGCCATCGCCATCTGCTGACGGCTGCGCCGGCGCCGTTCTGCCCATGTGGGCACTTGCTGACGGTTCGACACATTTTAATGTCCTGTCCAGATTTTAACACACTGCGTCTAGATCTTAACCTGCCAACTACTTTCGACGCCATTTTAGCGGATGACCCACGAGCAGCTGCTCGTGTTCTTCATTGTATCAATTTGACAAACCTCTCTAAGGACATTTGATGATGCTGTTTTTTAATCCTATGCCTGTCAGTCTGTCTTTTATCGTGTTTTCCCTTTTATTTGTTGTTTTAAACTTGTGCCTCGCGGTGCATTCTTAGAGTAGTCAGGGCGCTAATGACCATTGAAGTTGTGCGCCCTAAAACCACAAAAAAAAAAAAAAAAAAAGGGGCACTTGGTGCAGGGAGTGGCAACTGACCCTTAACATAGACAAATGTAATGTATTGCGAATACATAGAAAGAATGATCCTTTATTGTATGATTATATGATAGCAGAACAAACACTGGTAGCAGTTACTGCTGTAAAATATCTGGGAGTATGCGTGTGGAACGATTTGAAGTGGAATGATCATATAAAATTAATTGTTGGTAAGGCGGGTACCAGGTTGAGATTCATTGGGAGAGTCCTTAGAAAATGTAGTCCATCAACAAAGGAGGTGGCTTACAAAACACTCGTTCGACCTATACTTGAGTATTGCTCATCAGTGTGGGATCCGTACCAGATCGGGTTGACGGAGGAGATAGAGAAGATCCAAAGAAGAGCGGCGCGTTTCGTCACAGGGTTATTTGGTAACCGTGATAGCGTTACAGAGGTGTTTACAAACTCAAGTGGCAGACTCTGCAAGAGAGGCGCTCTGCATTGCGGTGTAGCTTGCTCGCCAGGTTTCGAGAGGGTGTGTTTCTGGATGAGGTATCGAATATATTGCTTCCCCCTAATTATACCTCCCGAGGAGATCACGAATGTAAAATTAGAGAGATTAGAGCGCGCACGGAGGCTTTCAGACAGTCGTTCTTCCCGCGAACCATACGCGACTGGATCGGGAAAGGGAGGTAATGACAGTGGCACGTAAGGTGCCCTCCGCCACGCACCGTTGGGTGGCTTGCGGAGTGTGAATGTAGATGTAGATGTTGTACAATTGCAGTCCGAGTCAGAGAGCTTCTCTCAGGGCTTGAAGTTTTCCCTCTTCCACCTCCTTTCCGGGCCCCTCTGCATACACCCCCGTGGTGCGTGCCCCACCCTTTCCTTCAGCTTGAATTGGCACAGGGCCCGAAGGACACAGTCCCTCCAGAGGCCTTCTGCCACTGCTTTCTTTCCCTCCTTGCCACGTATCAGGGCTCTGGTGTTGTTTACACTGATGGTTCGATGGTTGCTGGTCATGTCGGTTATGCTCTGACTCTAGTGGACCATTACGGACAATATTCTTTGCCGACTGGCTGCAGCGTTTTCACTGCTGAGCTGGTCACCATCTTTCATGCCCTAAAGTATATCCGCTCCTGCTCGAGTGAGTCCTTCGTTATCTGTAGCGACTCCCTGAGCAGTTTATGAGCTATCGACCAGTGCTTCCCTCGCTCTCGTCTGGTGATGGCTGTCCAGGAGTCCCTCCAAACTCTTGCCCGTTGCGGCCACTCTGTGGTCTTTGTGTGGACCCCAGGCCACGTTGGGATACCCGGCAATGAACATGTTGACAACCTGGCCAAACAGGCCACCAGTAAACCACCTCTGGACATTGGCCTCCTGGAGACTGATTTGCGAGCGATCTTACGCCCCAAAGTTTTCGAACTTTGGGACTCTGAATGGTGCAACCTGACCATGCCAAACAAACTCCGTCCTATAAAGGAGATGACGGATGTGTGGCGGTCATCCATGCGAGCCACTCGCGGGGACTCAGTAGTCCTTTGTCGGCTCCGCATTGGCCACACCCGCTTGACACACAGCCATTTACTGCTCCATGAGGACCTGCCTCTGTCGCTGCGAGTCAGCTTTGACAGTGGTCCACATTTTGTTGGCCTGCCCCCTTTTATCTGTGCTCAGGCAGATGTTTACGCTGCCTGATACGCTCCCTGTCCTTTTAAAAGATGAAGAGAAATGGTTGGGAGATTTCTCCGCTGAACTTGACTTTGGAAGTTGGTTAACATTTGTTGGATGAGTCATCATGTTTTTGGGTCAAGATTGCTTTCTTCAAGTATATTAAAGGAGGATTATCGATCATTGGAGTTGTAGGCTTTCTTGAATTCGATGAGTGTGCAGATGGTTGGGAGATTTCATGTGGCTCGAAGTTTTAATGTGGATTTGAGGTTGAAAATTTGTTCAGTGCATGATCTATGTTGTCTAAACCCTGTCTGGTAGTCACCAATTAGGGGCTCAAGCTGTTCTTGTGCCCATTGTATGAGGCATGTGGAGAGTATTTTGTAAGGGATGGGGAGGAGGGAGATTCCTCTGTAGTTATTTATGTCGGATTTGTTTCCTTTTTTGTGGAGTGGGTGGATGGGTGCACATTTCGAGTCATCAGTGAGTTTTTCACTTTGCCAGGTTTCTTGGATGATCTGTGTGATTTCCTGAAGCGATCATGGCCCCAGATTTTTCAGTAATTCCGCGACAATTGCATCTTCTCCTGATGCATTTCTGTTCTGGAGTTTCTTGATGTGGTGGTGGATTTCTTCTTGTGTTGGTGATTCTGCATCTGGTTTTGTGTGCTCTGGGACTAGGTGTTGCAAACATTCATGTGGTTTGGGGCAGTTGAGGAGGTTGGAAAAGTACTGTGCCAGTTCTATGCAGTTTTCTTGGTTGGTGAGTGCAAGTTTTCCATCTCATTTCCTGAAAGTCAGATTTTGCCGTGGGTAACCTTTAATTTTGCTCACGAAAGTCTGCTGTTGAAGTTCCTGAAGAAGTTATCCTCTATTAATTTCAGTTGTTCAGTGATGTAGTTGCATTTTGTTTTCCTGTTGTCTGCTTGCGGATGTTGAGGAAGTGCTGTTGCATTTCTGGTGATTTGTGGCTGTTGTATTTTTGGAAGACAAGTCAGCAGCTAATGATAGCTTGATCACAGTCAGAATTCCACCAGGAGTGTTTTATCTTCTTTTGCAGTGGGATCAGGTCTTTGGCTTTTCTGATATTTTGTTGCGGAAGTCAGTCCAATTATTCAAGAGTTCTTTCTCCCATTCTTCTGTGATTTTTGTTTTCTGAATTTTAAATACATCAAACTTGTGGATGTGGGCTTTTTTGTGGTGAACTCTCTTTGGGGGAAATTTTACTTTGATTCATGTAATGTAGTGGTCCGAATTGATGTTCACACCCTGTCTGACTTGGACATCATGTATGGTTCTGTAGTGGACGTGGGAGATGGCTACGTAATTGATCTGGTATTCACAGAGTTGTTGGATTGGTGATCGCCACATTTTCTGTTTGTGTGTGGGTTTTCTGAAGTGGGTAGACATAATCTTTAGATCAAATTGTTGGCAGATATCAACCAGCCATGTGCAATTTGTGTTTTGGTGTGCAGCATTCTTTCCACTGATTTTTTTTGGTAGATATTTTCCTTGCCAAGTTGAGCACTGAAGTCTCCCATTAGGATTTTCATGTCATCTTGATGAATTTTGCTCATGGTCTTTTAGAGTTGATTCCAGAATTTTTCGATGGTTTCGGGGTTCTTCTTATTGTCGATATTGGTGGGGGCATATGCATTGATAAGGGTATACTTTTTGTTGGCGCTCTGGATGCACATTGTCATAAGTCGATTGTTGACAGGTGAGATTTCCTTGAAGAATTTGATAGAGCTATGCACAAAGAGAGCCATGCTGAAGATTGGTGCACCTTTCGTGATTTTCTGTTGTGTTTTGCTCTTAAAAACCCGGTAATTTCCATAGTCCATGGTTTAGTCATCGGTCAATCATGTTTGTTGAAGAGCACGGATGAGGACTCGTTGTTGGTTGATTCTTGAGGGAGGTTGTGTAGTTTTCCTGTTTGAATTAGTGTGTTGATGTTCAGTGTTCTGATGAATGTTTTCTATCTGTAAGGAAGTTTACCAGACATCTCCAACATTCTCTGCTGTGCTTGCCAGGACTCCGTCTCTTGATAGATGGATTGTATACCTGGGGTAAAGTTGTGATTGCGTGCACAGTTCATGTTCACTTGTATTTCAGTGGTTTGGCCTGGTTCGTTCCAGGGCTGACTAGGACCAGAGGTTTTTGAGGTCTTTGGAACATATTGTTTTTAGCCGAGCTCACTGAGCTAACAGACACTGACCAGAGTATCAGTGATTTTCATACAGGTGTGAAAATGTGTTTTACTTTAATCAACTCTTCATATTATGCACTTTTTAATATTTGGGTATCTGTAATATCTTTTTTGGAACTTGAGATTGCCACATACACTAGTCCTACCTGTTAAGGAATGAGCTTCACCAGCTGCACAGTTCCACTGTAGGACTTATCCTTAAAATGAATAGCCAGAATCTTCTTTTTAAGTTCGAAATTGGAGGTTTATCAATCTTTAATCACATTTCTAAAATCCTATTGGCGATGACTGGGTCTCTTACAGTCTCTAATGACGTTTACAGACAAGTACTTAGTACGTACACATGCAGAGCATAATAGTTCTTATTTCTTTAAGAAAGTAAAACTTCAGACAGTACAGATGAAGTGTATATATATTGTCTCACATGCAGCTATATAGGAAAAGACACAGAGCTGTTATTAGTCACAAACTTTGTCCAAATACTCCTACTCATATTTCGATTGTGTACTGATGAGTATCATAAAACAAGTTCTCTCCACCTGGTTCTCATGAATGGAGATGTCTCAAAAAGTTTCCCGAGGTTGGGCTAAAGGAGAACTGCTATACCAGCCAAAGGCTAAGAGCAAAATGAACAGAACTGAGAATGGACTAACACTGATCTGTGTGAGCAAGAGTACAGATTGAAGCAAGAGTGAAACCTAAAAGCAGACTTAAGAGACTAACTGAAAATGGTGTGAGTGTTGGCCTTATAAAGACTTGCTCTAGGATATTTCGGAACTTTGTTTACAATAGTTTGCCAATTCTGTGAGTCAGAAAGTTCATTTTTTGAAACTTCCTGGCAGATTAAAACTGTGTGTGGCAATTGATTTTGTCATTATATTTTGTTCATCTATTATTTCTCATTAGCAGTAGCTATTAAAGTTTGCAGTGCTATTTTGTGCCTCAGCAATAAGAATCTCGAGTTTATGGCCATGGGATCCATCTTGTATGTTCAAATTTAGTTATTGAAAATTTAGTAATTTTTAATTAAGCACCCATACTCATTAATTTGGGGGTCAGTAGATTCAGAAAAATCAGGCAATCAAAAGTGTGTCAACAGATCCTGGAAATTTACAATAATTTGGCTATAATTGGCACTGAAACTTTGGACCAGGTGAAATCTGTAATTAATAATATCTTTTAAACAAGCTAAATTTGGGTTAATATAAATAAAAGGAAAGAGAAAAATTAACTCTTTAATTTGGAAGTGGGAGATTTTCCCTATGGCTACATGTGCGAAATTTTATAATTGCAATAAGTTTAGATGGTTGTTATTCCTGATGAAACTGATTAGTTCATGGCAACAAACTGAAGTTTTGTGGGGGTATTTGTTTCAGCCAGTTTGATAATTTGCATGATATGTGCTTAATGTAGAAACTTTAACAGAATTTTGAAAAGAAAATTTGCAATACTTATAGGGTGGTAGGCATCAATCTCCTTTGTCACAACATGTAGCTTTCATTATGTAAATAATGGAAACTGCACTATTTATTTTTTGCTGCTTAGCACAATGTGCTTCGAAAATTTCTGCCTCTCTTGCGTCTTTTTGAAGTTAGACTGCAACAGGAAAATTGGACGGTACAGATTTCTGAGGAATGGAATGTTAGGAATAGTAAAATGGTATTTTTGTTTGTTTACGTATAGGTATTGTGCCTCTTCCATTACACAGAATGTATATGTAAACAAAACATGCTACAAATTTATTATGATGCTGCAGCCTCGCAGAGTGTTTGTACACAGTCAGAATTGTTACAGTGTTTTGGATCACATTATGTATGTATATAAGGTTTTAAATAATAAAATGTTTTTTTACCACTGTTGACTACTAAATTATTGATTACTTTTTTTTCCTAATGAGGAAATGTACATATTTATGAAAATTGTCACAGTTATCATATGCAAGAGAGACATTTGAAGAAATTAACTGATTCACTGTCTAGCTTGACATTGATAGATATATATTTTTCTCCTTGCATTTTGTGGTGCACAAAAATGTCAAGCTCCTCCATTAAATCCAATTTGAGATTTTTGGAAGTGGTGGAGTATCTTAAGATCTTCTATGTTCACAAATGGATGTCCAGTGTTTTTTGTGTGTGTTGCTATTGCTGATTTTGTAAATTGGTTGTGTGTAACATTTGATGTGTTCAGTGAATCTAATTTTAAAATTCCTACGTGTTTGTCCTATGTATCTGTTTGAACAAGTTTTACAAGTTATTTTCTATATTCTTGAGTCTGAGAATATATATACTTTTTATTGTTTAAGGTGTGGACTAGTTTCTGTTGTATTTTGTTGTTTGTGGAGAAAGTTAATTTCGCTTCGAGACGTAAGTAATTTTGCTATTTATGGAAATGTTATCTACATAAGGTAGCCATTCATTTGATTGCACTATTTGTTCCCTCTAAAGAGTCCGGAATTTCTCTCATTTTTGCTATTTGTCTCTACATACTGTCTATCACTGAGCTGGGGAAGTAGTGTTGTGCTAAGCAGCAAAAAAATAAGTAACTGGTGAAGTTGTTATTATTTAAATCATGAAGGACACAGTTGCAGGGGTTCCTGAAACATCTAATATGATGAACAAAATTAAATTGCTGAATTTGTGTCAAGCTACCAACTTTCTCTTTCCTGGTGATGGGCATTGGAGATTTGCTGATAACAGCTGGATTAATCTTTCATTATACAAACAAACACAAATTCTGAGTGTTTCATCTCGTGAACACAACTCACACTTTCACTTCACAAATGTAATTGCAACACATTTCAGTATACAAATGTAAACAATGTGAGAATCAAAAAGGTTAGGTCTATACTCCCTTGCAGAGAACTTACTCAAGGAGGAGGGGCAGTAGTGAGAAAGTACTCCCTGGACAGAAACTATGCTTCGAACTTTTTATTCATATGAAATTTAAAACTTACTCAGAGAATGTTCTTTTGCTCTGAAAATCTTCTCCAGAGAATGATCCCATTCTTATTCATAAGAACCAAAAAAGGTATACATAGCACATACATACACAGAAGAAAGAAACTGTAGAAGTTTATATTGACATAACAGGGAAAACATTATTTGGCTGCTGAATCACTTTCTTCCTGAAAATCACCAATGTATAATGAAAACTTTTTGCACTATTTAGCAGACCCATGCTTGAAGATTGATGTAGGAGAAGGCTTCAGAATGCACCAGACAACTGTGATACACATTTTCATATTTTCTTCAGCAGGTCACCAAAAAGCACCATTGTAGATCCAGTTTCTGAGAAACGTAAATGAACGAGAAACAGCCAAAGTTAACTGGCAGTCACAACATCTGTTTCTATGTGTGGTGGGGGCCATCAGTTGAATACACATACCAATAATGAAACATTATGCATGTTGAGACACATACGTTAATCGAAAGGGCTTGCCTTCTGTAATGTGCAGGCGATGTCTAACTACTGTGAAATGTTCATTAGTGTTAATTCCTCATGGCCTTGGTCTGTACATAATGCCAGGATATGGATAAAACCATACATATACCAGATATTATGAGAGAACCAGTGTGATGCTTTAATTTTATGAGGCAAAGATGTAGCATTGTGCTGTGGTTAATAACACTATTCCAAAATCCTAAAACGTCTGATGAGAGGGTTACAACAGGCTTCACCTTAAGAAAACTGTGATGATCGAATGGTGCTTTGGACAGATGGAAAGATGTTGCCCAGTTCTGCAGAACTAAATAATGCTTGTCCAAACAAAAATCAACAGTGTGATCATAGCCTGTTTGTTTTGCTGTGTTGTGCAAAACAAGATGATGATGATTTTGAGGCACCTAGTGACGATGACAATCTTCCAGTATTTGGAGAAGAGGAAGAAGCAGACATACATGACACTAACAGAAGCTGGGAAATTGTGAATGTAATATGTCAGTTGTAGTGTGTGGGAGTTTGTTCCAGACATTGTATAAGTAAACCTAATTCATGTAATATTTAAAATTAATATAATTTTTATTTCTTTAGATACAACAAAATACCATTTTGATGAAAATAAACTGTGCTCTGTTGTCATATTAGAAAATGCAATTAAGTTTTCTTCTTCCTCTCTTATCAGTTTCACTTTTACAAAGAACATTTGTTACTGGAACTTGTTACTCTATTGTCACACTTTCCCAGAAATTGTTTCAAGGGTGTGATGAAAGTAGTTGCCAGATACTACAATAAATTGGTGCACAAATTGTTTAACCTGTACCAGTTCAAACAGAGACATGTTACTCGTATTGTTTCACTGAAAAGAAATGTTATCGAATAATTTCTTTAAGAGGGGCAAGCTGCTGTGTAAATGAATAGTGCAAATAAACATTTCATTTAAAAAATAATTTTTAATTAATAAAAATGGTGTTCTGCTGTTCCATTACAAAATGCATTTATTGTTTTCCATTTTCATCTCTTGTCAGTTTTATTTTCTCTTAAATACATCTAACTGGTGCAGCAATATCAGTCACTGTACTTCAGAATTTGGCAAATTGTCCCCTCTGTTTCCATGGTTAACCATCTTCCTCTGTGTTCTGTGAGGACCCAAAACCGGTAAGCATGCAGAGGCAGCTACTATGATTTTGGAGTCCACTATATCTGGATCACCTTAGATTAAAAATTTGGGGATGATGGGGAAATGATTGTCTCGATAAGTTGAGTCCGAATAATTCTGATCGATGTATTCCTTGCTGGCCTCTGGGGAATAGAGACACGTAGATGCCCCAATTGCACAAGCTCCTAAAACAAATAAAAAACAAGAATATTAGTGTGAGTCTAACTCCATATTTTGAAGTGAGTATGTACAAGGTGCGACCCAAAATATCCAAGAATTTCATTGTAAAATCAAAAAACTACACTTAAATCCTAATGTCCTCTGTCACCTTCAAAGTAGTCACCTCAGGCATTTATGAAACAATCCCAACACTGTCACCTTGTTTGAAAGCACTCCTGAAAGTCTGGAGGGTGAAGGCTGTTTAGGACCCACTGTGATTCACTTGGATGACTTCAGTCAAGTTGAAATGTTGCCCTTTTGACAAGAATTTCATCTTCAGGAACATGTAGAAATTGCATGCGGCTAGGTCTAATGAGTAGGGAGGGTGGAGGACTGTTGCCATGTTCTTTTGAGCCAAGAACACAACTCTGGCCATTTGTGCAGAAAATTTTCCCTCATTCTCCTTGAAACCTGGCAGTAAAAGTTCCTGTTGACAGTCTGATCACGTGGGCAAACTTCTTATGCAGTATTTTCCAAATGTCCAAAAAAATGATCAGCATTGACTTTACATTGATTCGAACTTGTCGAGCTCTTTTCTGGCCTCAGAGAAGATTTTTTTCTTTGTGATAATTGCTGCTTCATTTCAGGGTCATAACCATAGACCCAAGATTCACCACCTGTTATGTCTCTGGATAAGAATTTTGGACACTTTTGAACTCGTTTGTTACACGTCAGTGCACATCTGAATTCTGAGCTTTTGTTGCTTGCTGCTGAGAAGACGAGCGAAAAACTACCCTAATTTGTCTGATGTTCAGTTCGTCAGCTAGAATTCATTGACAGGTACTATATGACAGACTAAGTCGGTTACAAACATCATGAATTGTCTGCCTTCGGTCTTCTCGAATCACGTCATGCACTTTAGTGATCATTTTCAGTGTTGTGTATGTTGACAGTTGACCAGAATGTTTGTTGATCTTCCCCAGATTCTCAGCCTTCCTTGAAGCACTCGAACCATCCAAATGTTCATGCTTGAATTGGCGCACTCTCACCAAATGCCTCTGTCAGCATGGAGTGGGTTTCAGCTGCAGTTTTCTTCAACCTGAAACAGAATTTGATGCAGATCTGTTGCTCCATCACGTTTTCCATTTCACAATTTGCAGAAACACTGAAATACATCCTGACATGCACTACAACAACTCACAATAGCACGTGCCAAAGATAACGCAACTTTGTGCCACAGTAGCTAAGAAGTACTTCAAGACATCTAGCAGCATATAAATAATGTAAATAACAATATGCTTCTGCTTGTAAGGATGAGAACACAGATCAGATAATTAATAATATTTCAAAGTATTAATCTTAAACAATATTATTTCCTCATACATTGTCTAGCATGCGAACAATGTCATTGGTGGCTGAGGTCATGCAATTGCTAAGTATTTTTACATTACCATGTGCCTTGCTCATTATCAAAACAAAATATCGGACTTCTTGCAATAAAATTTCTGTGAAGATTGATTTACGGTTCTTGTATGCTAGGACTTTATAATTTTCCATCAGATTGCACACTAACCTCTGCCATGTCGCAGCCACTTAAGTCATTTTTAAAACTACTAAAATGAAAAAAAGACATAGAGGTTAATAAAATATACATTCAAGAAATCGAATATGCACATAAATTATGAATAGACACTTGCATATAAATGATGATTGTTGCTTGGCAGTATATTAATGTAAATGAGTATGTCGATGTGCCTCTTTAAATCTGCGTATGTTCGGTACGTAACAAAATGTCTGGAGAGTCAGAGCAATGACAAAATGCGTCTGTACAGAAAGAATTATCTCACCGCTCTGAATAGTGAGAGAGGAGTCAGAGCTGAAGTACAATATTAAAATATTTGCTGTTTTTTCACCGCAAGTACATATTGTTTATTGATAGTGCTTTATATTGTGTCTTTGACAGCACAAAAATGTACATTACCGCTTTCACGTGCAGTTGAGTCCTTAAAAGCAGAATTTCATACTGATCCTGGCTTGACTGGTACAATGAAATTTTCGGATATTTTGGACAGTACCTTGAACGAGGGTAAGTCAAAAATTATCTGCAATGTACCTATACCTCCTACTGCAATACAAATAGCACTTTTATGTTAATATCATTTGTCAGTATAGTACCTTGCTTTTCCATAAGACTTGATTCATTGTTGTGCAAGCTACCTTCTGCCCGCAGAAAAGGTTCTCGGCTGAGCAGCAAGTCACCCGTGCCCGGTGTCCTTCACCTTTGGATCCGAGGTGAACCGATGGCCCGTAATGCCTCTTTGAGTTGTAGTTAGAAGGTGCAAGATCAGGACTATACAAAGAATGAGCCATTACTTCAGACTCGAGTTTCCGGAGTGTTTCAGCAGTGCAGATAGTGGTATGTGGATGTTGTCGTGTAATACACCACCACCTTTTGACAGTAGTCCTCGGTGTTTGCTTCGAATTGCAGTGTTTAGCCTGTCAGTAATAGTCTCACTATGGTTTGTTGTTGTACTACTCTCCTGATAACATTCCAGTACTGGTCAGTGAGAGTGCCAAAAATTGGTAAGCATCAATTTTCCTGCGGACAGTTGGGTTTGGAACTTTTCCTTGCTGGGTGATTGTGAATGTTTCCATTCCATACTCAGCTGTTTACTCCATGTATTCCATCACCAGTGATGGTTATGTCTAAGAAACTGTCACTTAATTACCATAATGATCCAAATGTTTTTGGCAGACGTCCAAGCGCATTTGTTTATGCAACACTGTGAGTTGCTTTGGGACCCATATTGCAGACTTTATGAAACCCAGATCTGTTGTGGATGATTTTGCAGGGAGAACCATGACTAATATGCAGATGATGTGCCACTTCATCAGTTGTCACCTGTTGTGCACATTCAGTGTTGTCATCATTTGTGGCTGTGGATGGTCGTCCGGTTCCTTCCTTGTGCATCACACTTGAGCGATCATTTCTGAATTTTGCAATCCGTTCGTAGACACCCCATTGCAGCAAGACACTCTACCTTATTGTGCCAAAAGTCTTTGATAGATTGTGACACCTTATACCACTTCAGACATCAAAGACCAGATCACTGCTCATTGTTTCTCTTCAGTGCAAACTTTTACTGGAGTGGTCTATCTGCATCAAAGTAAAGGTAAATGCAGGAATTACAATCAGACTTTTATATACAGGATCGCAACAGCATAACAATAAAATAAATGAGGATGAAGGTTGGTATGAACAGTGTAAGAAAAGGTATGTCAACATTGCAGGTAATTTTTTACTTACACTTTCATAACAAGCAGGTTTATGCGGAAGTATTGGAGAGGCTTGTCCAGTTTTATGCATGCTCCGCTGTACTTGTTTAACTGAAAATTCATCTAAAGATCAGAATTGTTTCATTACTGCAGAATAAAAATAAGTTCACTAGTTTGTAATTTCAAAGTGTTAAGCACTTAATGAAAAATGGAGAGAAGGGAACTTAGCAGGAATTTCATTGGGACTGCAGTCATCCCCATCCAAAAACTTCAGAAACAGCTCTTCCCATTTCTTTTAATATGATTTTCATGTTCCCTGTCTTTTTAAGATTTGGCTTCAAATTAATCCATGACTTCATATTATGCACTTTTTTAATATTTGCACATCACTAATTTTTTTTCTCTGAACATTGTCATGTAACAATGCTGAATTTACTGTAAACTTTGTCTTCTCCCTCCTTGCAGTTGGAATTCACGATTTGTCAGTGAATAGTCTTTTTTTTTTTATTAGCTTGATTGGCCAGATTGAATCACTTGAGTCATTCCGTGTTCACCTTCTCTTTGAAGATTGGACGACTTGCTTCTTGTACTCAGTCCAGTACTTTTTCATTCATTCCGAACACAGTTTTCTTAACTCGTCTGAAATCTCTGCCAGTCTTCTGTGTGTAATTTCTGCTGAAAATTTATGATTCGTAAGGAGAGTGTTTTTGTTCTCTGCATCAGTAATTCTAAGACCAACTGCTTCAAGATCTTGCTGAATTTCTTTGACCCACTGCCCTCCTGTCTTCTTTCTGAGACTTCTCATCACTAGTTGTTTTAAAATCCTGTTGTCAGCTAGCTGTAAGACGTGAAAGTAAATATGAGATTCTTTTCTTCTTCATTGTGATGGTGGTTGGGTCAATCTCACAATAGACAGTTTCATTAGGGAGGATTTTATGGACTCTATCAACCTGGTATTTTTTATTGATGCATGTTCTGATAAATCTTTGATCAGTCTTGAGGAGTTAATTGGTTCTTCTTTAATTTTTAATTTTGAACAGATGTTGACAAGCATAAGTTGGTTCCGGGAGGGTTACAGTATTGTAATGTTGGATCTTAGTGTCTGTTGACAGGCATTTCTTAATTATATCTTAACCAGGTTAGAAATTGTGCTTTTTTCATTTTGTTGGTTCTATTTATGCATGTTGCTTTCTCACCCAAGTTGTGCAAAATAATTTCTCCAGTATATTTACGAGGGCAGTTCAATAAGTAATGCAACACATTTTTTTCTGAAACAGGGGTTGTTTTATTCAGCATTGAAATACACCAGGTTATTCCCCAATCTTTTAGCTACACAACACTATTTTTCTACGTAATCTCCATACAATGCTACGGCCTTATGCCACCTTGAAATGAGGGCCTGTATGCCTGCACGGTACCATTTCACTGGTCGATGTCGGAGCCAACGTCGTACTGCATCAATAACTTCTTCATCATCCGCGTAGTGCCTCCCACGGATTGCGTCCTTCATTGGGCCAAACATATGGAAATCCGACGGTGCGAGATCGGGACTGTAGGATGCATGAGGAAGAACAGTCCACTGAAGTTTTGTGAGCTCCTCTCAGGTGCGAAGACTTGTGTGAGGTCTTGCGTTGTCATGAAGAAGGAGAAGTTCATTCAGATTTTTGTGCCTACGAACACGCTGAAGTCGTTTCTTCAATTTCTGAAGAGTAGCACAATACACTTCAGAGTTGATCGTTTGACCATGGGGAAGGACATCGAACAGAATAACCCCTTCAGTGTCCCAGAAGACTGTAACCATGACTTTACCGGCTGAGGGTATGGCTTTAAACTTTTTCTTGGTAGGGGAGTGGGTGTGGCGCCACTCCATTGATTGCCGTTTCATTTCAGGTTCGAAGTGATGACCCATGTTTCATCGCCTGTAACAATCTTTGACAAGAAATTGTCACCCTCAGCCACATGACGAGCAAGCAATTCCGCACAGATGGTTCTCCTTCGCTCTTTATGGTGTTCGGTTAGACAACGAGGGACCCAGCGGGAACAAACCTTTGAATATCCCAACTGGTGAACAATTGTGACAGCACTACCAACAGAGATGTCAAGTTGAGTACTGAGTTGTTTGATGGTGATCCGTCGATCATCTCGAACGAGTGTGTTCGCGCGCTCCGCCATTGCAGGAGTCACAGCTGTGCACGGCAGGCCCGCACGCGGGAGATCAGACAATCTTGCTTGACCTTGCGGCGATGATGACACACGCTTTGCCCAACGACTCACCGTGCTTTTGTCCACTGTCAGATCACCGTAGACATTCTGCAAGCGCCTATGAATATCTGAGATGCCCTGATTTTCCGCCAAAAGAAACTCGATCACTGCCCGTTGTTTGCAACGCACATCCGTTACAGACGCCATTTTAACAGCTCCGTACAGCGCTGCCACCTGTCGGAAGTCAATGAAACTATATGAGACGAAGCGGGAATGTTTGAAAATATTCCACAAGAAATTTCCGGTTTTTTCAACCAAAATTGGCCGAGAAAAAAAATGTGTTGCGTTACTTATTGAACTGCCCTCGTAAATTGTAGAACTGTGTTAATTGTTTTATCATTTATGAAGATTTTATCTACACAAAGAGGTTTCATGGGCATGATTTCAGTTTTCTCAAAGGATATTTGTAATCCTACTTTTGAAGCAATTTTCTGGAGACTTGTGATCTGAGCATGAACTTCTTCCATATCAAGGGCTCAGAGAGCTAAATCGTCAGCAAACCCAAGGCAGTTTGCTCTTATTGCTGGTTTTCCTCCAATTTTGATTTTACATGGATTTTCTTTTTGCCAGATTGTCATGATGTAATCAAGGGCCACATTGAAAAGCAAAGGGGACAATACATCACACTGTCTGAGTCCTGTTTCTGTTGCGAAAGCTTTTTACATTCCTCCTCTAAACTTCACCTTTGAATTTGTGTTAGTTAAAGTTAGCTGAATGAGTCTTACCAGATTGGGATGGAAGCCATACGATCTAAGGCTTTTTAGAAATGTGGGTCTATGAACACTATCATATGCTTTTTTTAAAATCTATGAATGAATGAGACGAATAACTGTTTGTTTCTGTACTTGCAATACTCCATCATTAGTTTCAGGCTAAGAATTTGGTCTGAGCAGCTTCTGTATTATTGAAATCCTCCTTGATATTCTCGAAGTTGTGGTTCCAGAATGTTTTTGATCCTGTTGTAAATTATGCAGGAGAAAATTTTGTATGTGCAGTCCAGAAGGGTTATTCCTCTGTAATTATCTGGGTTGATTCTATCTCCTTTTTTAAATAATGGATGGATTATTCCTGAGGTCCAGGTCTGGAATTTTCTCTGTGATCCACATTTCAATTAGATGTTGGTGGACACATTTCAATTAGATGTTGGAGGAGATTTATGACTGCAGGTTTTCCAGAATTGTACCAGATTTCTGCAAATACATGGTCTTCACCACATGCCTTGTAATTTTTTAGTTCCTGAATTGAGACCTCTACCTCATTGATAGTTGGAGGATCAATTGGGTCTGAGGTGGTTAGAATAGGTGCTTCGGTGTCTACTTGAAATGTTTCCAGTGGGTCATCACAATTTAAAAGTTTGTTGAAAGTGTTTGCAAAGATCTCTGCATTTTCTTGATTACTATGTGCCAATTTTTCTAACTTCTCTCTCAGCATCAATGTTGGGGACTTTACGATATCTCTACATCCACACAGCCCACAATGCCATAATCAATGTGATCAGTTCATCTTCAATGAACTACGCACATCAACACATGTATGTCTGTGTGATGATGCGGTTCGGCTGCCTGTCACTTCCACATACTCTGGTTAATACAAACTGCTCTTGAGGGGACCCAACACTCTCATCATCCACAAGGGCAAGGGAGAAGGCATGGAGACAGTCTCAATGGAAAAACTCAAACTTGCCTTCATTGCTCTTCCCGAAGATGAACTACCATGCAACCCACCTGTGCCGACACCTGCACCACACACCCCTGTGACCACACCTGTCTCCACTTTGTCTGAAGTGACACCCTTGTCCCGCCACCTGCTACACTGCAAATTTTCATTGGCTTTGCTCTCTGAAACTCCAATAGTACTGCCTCTTTGTGTGCCAACTTATGTCCAGGTTCCTGCCATTTCCACCTCTGTCGAGAAACGGCCCAGCCATGCCTCTGTTCAGGTGGCCTGCCACAGGCATGAGTTTGTCACCACCTTAAGTCCTTGCAGAGGATAGTAGTCGGATGAGGCACAATGCGCCATCGATCCGGGCTGTAGTCTCTGCAGCTTTTCAAGGGGGGGAGCTCCTTTGGTGACCACAATATTGACTAACTGATCAACGCCAGTGAAATGACTGTGTACGAACTTCTTAGAGATGTATTCATGGCTTCTTAAATGTGTGTCGAGGTTTTATATATCTGTGCTCCTCACAAGTGTTTTGATGCTTAATAAATTGTTTACTGTTCTCTGTGACAGAGTGGTTCATTCATAGTTGAGATTACTCAGAAATTCCTTTCATTATCTCCTACATACTTTTTTGTGATCTACTTTTATGGGGGATATTCTTATTTGTAAAAAATGTTATTCTGACAATTCATAAAACCAAATGTGGCTCATCAAAAATTCTTAAAAATCGCATGTATGAATGATTTTATTTTAGAGTTCAAAGTGTATAATTAATAAATATGATTACTTTTCCAAAATGTAAATACTCAGTCACCAAGAAGATACCTTTTTCCCCTTGCCTCTATGATAAATTGTATGAATGAAACACACTGGAAAAGTGAGACACACTCAGTATTCCTTATTCTGTGGAATGGGACTGCATACATATGATCTTACATTCATTTGTATTTAAATCCTTTACATTGGGTAGTGTTAAATCAGCGTACATATAGTGTGATATGTGTCAATGTCATCAAAGTAAGACTTGTGTAAAGACAAATTTACATTTGAAATACTAATTGGGGCATAATCCAACTTATTAAAAATGAAGAGGTATTTTTTAATATCTGGAAAGAGTGTATATTTTGATGTTCTACCAATGCCATCAGGAGTGTTGAGAAAGAATACAAATAAAATGTGCATGTCTAAATTTTATTGGTGAAACTATAATGTAGATGAATTTAACTTCAAGTGAGTCAGAATAAGTCAGTGACTATTCAGTTATAGTTGTGTGTGTTCAATGAGATAAAACACAGGTATAGCACATATATCAAAATGTACTGGGTGGTTACATGAGGGATGTTCAATAAGTAATACATGTTTTTGCTCAGGCCATTTTGGTTGAAAAAAATGTGGAATTTGTTGTGGGGCATCATGGAATATTCCTGTTTCAGCCCTACAGTTTCATGAAGTTCCAGTAGGTGGCAGCACTATACATAACCTTCAAAATGGCGACTGTAACAGATATGAATTCAAAGCAGAGAGCTGTCATAGTGTTTCTTTTGCAGAAAACCAGAGAATTGCAGATATTCATAGGTGCTTGCGGAATGTCCTCAGAGAGCTGGCAGTGAACTAAAGCACGGTGAGTTGGGCAAGGCACCTGTCAACATTGCAACAAAGTCATGCAAACATGTCCGATCTCCCAGCTGCACACAGCTACAACGCTTGCAGTGTTGCAATATGCAGACACTCATTCGAGGTGATTGACAGATCACAATCAAACACATCACTTCTCAACTGGTCTGCTGACACATTTGCCAGCCAGATGGGGTACTCCAAGGTTTGTGCCCACTGGTTTCAGTTACAATGGACCATCTGTGCATTGTTGCTTGCATGTTACGAGGCTTATCTTGAATTTTTTGTCGAACATCAGCACGTGCGATGAAATATGGCTTCTCACTTTGAACCAGAAACAAAATGGCAATCCGTGGCGCGAGCCACTCAACCTTTCCTCTGAGCAAAAATTTCAAAGCTGCACCCACAACTGATAGTCTTCTGGGACTCTGAAGTCGTTATCATTCTGCTTGATGTAATCCCTCATGTGCAACAGTCAACTCTGAAGAGTATTGTGCTACTCTCAGGAAATTGAAGAAGTGACTTCTGCGAGTTCGTCACAACAAAAATGAAAATCAACTACTACTCCTCCATGACAATGCAAGGCATCACTGAAGTCTGTGCACCGGATACCAGCTCACAAAACTTCATTGGGCCGTTCTTCCTCAACCACACTATTGCACCTTCCAATTTCCATCTGTTTTGCTCAATGAAGGATGCCTTCTGTGGGAAGCAGTGTGTGGATGATGGGGAAGATATTGATGCAGCAAGGTGTTGGCTCGGGTGTCAACCAGTAGTGTGTTACCATGTGGGTGTACAGGCCCTACAAATAAGGTTGCAAAAGACCATCACATCGACTGGAGATTAAGTTATATAATAGTTTTGTTGCCAAAAGAGTGGGGAATGTGAATGCAAAAAAGAGACACATACAAATGCTCCCAAATGTAATTAATTAGGAATGCAACACTGGCAGAAAAGGTCAACAAGTGAGAAAGGCATAATGTTGATATAATTAACTGCTGTGTATGCAATTTGTTCAATATGAGCACCGGAGACAACGATGATGACATGCTGTACAGTGCCAGATTTGCACCTGATGGCCAAATTTAGAAGTCTTTTTCCTCAGAATAAACAGGTTCTGCATTAAAATATCTACCAAGTTTCACTGCCATACAATAACTACAGCCTGCACAGGATCTCTGAACACCTGCATTTTAATTGTAACCACCCTGTAATAAGCAGTTTAAGACTTGTATTGCGTTTGGGAGTTGAAGCCATAGCTGGGTACAAGCAGGACAGGTTGCAACACCATGCAACAGAACAATAAAATTTTGTGGCATCCTACTTGTTTCCACATTGTTGTGGTCAGTGCATCATGGTAGTAACAAATATTTTGAAGAAGAAAATTTTGGTTACAGTTAGTCCAGCTTTGATGCCATGCTCCATGCTAAGCTATTGTGTGCAACTACTGCAGCCTACAGCCATTTGAACTTCACTAAAGTAAGCACGTCTTGGTCCCCCCTGCCATTTACATCAGCATCTCCCCTCTAACCTTCAGCATTGTCCTGTAGCACCAAGTTTCAAGTTATCTTCTTGCCTGAATTATCTTCCAAACTCCATTTCTGTAAAAGCCCACACTCCAAAAAAGATTGAACACAAATTTTCAATATTAACAAATTTAACTTTTTCTGATACTTATTGCAACTCTGCATTTTATATCTTCCTACTTCAGCCATAGTGTTATTTTCCTACACAGACAGAAAATTTCTACTTTTAAGTCTTATTTTCTTACCTAATTCCCTCAACCTCACTGGATTTAATTAGACAATCTTTGCTCTTGTTGATGTTCATCTCATCTCTTATCAAAACAGTCAGCTCTTCATCCCTTGCCAACTACTACAATGTCATTGGTAAACTTTACACTGTTTCTTCTTCTTCTTGGACTGTAATCTCCAAATTTTGCTTTGTTTTCCATCATAGCATGGTCAGTTTACAGATTGAACATAACAACCCTGTCCATCCCTTCTCACTGCTGACCATACAGCAATTAAGCATCCAAGAACATGGTTTTGCAATGGGAGAACAAGGCAGCAAGTAAGTGCCAAAATTAGCAATATGATGTGGGTAATAGTGGTTGGAGAGGGGGGGGGGGGGGGGGCAAAAGGAGAGGGAAGGTGTGGAAATAAGAATGACAGACCAACTACTTTTTATAGAAATATATTTATTACAGAAATGTATACATGTTTCAGTAATATGAAAATATTCTTCAATAAATAAAATATTTATTCATGTATTCCAATAACATCAAAATACTCTATACTGAATTAACCAATTGGTTAATTTCAAATCTTGACACAACTTGCAATGAAGGTGTAAATTTCACTCCTTGCACAAATCTGCCTTTACCAACTCATTGCTCATGTTGTCTTGCTTTTTTTCCACAACACATAGGTGTATCAAATTATTGAGAGGCAGACAAAGTTGTCAATTTGTAAAATCCAAGACACAAATGGACTCACCATTGGCCAGTACTTGCCTAACTGCCAGAGCTGCTAGTAGGAACACTTAAATAGAACACAGCAATATTTGCATTCAAAGAATAGATTCGTTGTTGAGGGAGGAAAGGGGAACTGATTGGAGTTTGGATAGGGTGCCAGATCATCCACACACCAAGAGGCTAAGAGAGAGACCCCTCTGTCATG
This sequence comes from Schistocerca cancellata, assembly GCF_023864275.1. NCBI lineage: Eukaryota > Metazoa > Arthropoda > Insecta > Orthoptera > Acrididae > Schistocerca > Schistocerca cancellata. The sequence continues at coordinate 127,790,172 of NC_064637.1, forward strand.
AGGAGAAAAAATTACAAAAACATTGAGTTGTTTTCAGTTATAAAGTGATGTATAATTGGTGGATTAAAAGAGGAAGCGAGGTTAGTACGATTTGGAGGAAAAGGGTTTTCCTTTTCGGGAAACTGAAGGAGAATAAACAAATATAAAATTCTAGCATACAGCCTGTAGGAAAAAGGAAGTAGGTGCTTGAGTAACTGAAGTTATGTCAAAGAGAATGGTACAATGCTGGAAAAAGTAAACTTCTCCAGAGTTCAGTGCTGACCAGGAGGATACTTGTGTGGCATAGAAGGCAAACATTCTCTTTGGTCATGTCACAGACCACACTTCTCAACTAGATGGCCTCAAATCAGCCAAGTCTTCTGAAATCACTGATTCAAGTAATTTGGCAGTTTGGTAGTCATCCCCATAAAGAAAGTCATGCAGTAATCATGTCAGTTGTTAATATACCTCAAATTTTGTATGATTACCCAGTTGTGGTGTTTAAGTACATGATTGCGGGTACATGCAAAATGTAGGTTATACAATGGGAATGATGGTAGGTATAGAATCACTGCTCCATGGAAAGTGCCCTCCAGACAAAAATCATGCAGGTTACAAATGAGGTTACAGAGGTTGGGGGGGGGGGGGGGGGAGGAGGAGGAGGAGGAGGAGGAGGACGAATTGTTGGGAAGATAATGCAGAGCCAAAAAAGGTATCTACTGAATCACGAAAGGTCCAAGAGATTGTGTGTAACAAGAAGAACGCTTCTGCAATTATAGGTGCTGGAGAAGGCCCGCAGGGTAATTGTGGGAGATATACCACTTTTCAACAGGCACTGTGGCAAGTTTCTCAATTTAGAATCCTATAAGGCAGACTGGCCAGTAAGTGACATTTGATAAAATATAGGACAAGCTAACATTTAGACCACGATGGCATATATTTATATTCCAACTGTAGGAAAACAGTCACTGGTTCAACAAAGATACACAATAACATTACAACAATAATCACAGCCAATATAAAGCATCAGTTTTAGCACTGAAGTCAACAACACATTACCAACAACAAATGTTACAGAAAATAGCATAACAATATATAACATCAATAACCAGATCAAAGAATTTGTGCAGTACAAGCATATAGCAAATGACAGCCACTTATTTTGTAATAAATAAATAGAATGTACACTTGTGTGCACTATAGACGATCATCAGGATATACTTCATGTTTTATTAAGAGTGCATTTAATTGTGATAGTTTTCCTGTTTAAAACAATTACTTTTTATTGTCAAGGAATTATGTCACCTTATAGCTAACCATTATATTTTGTTTTAAATTGTGCCATCAGCTTTTGCTGGGTAGCCAATATTAGGATATGAAAGCAATGCCAGCTAACAGGAAATAAAAATTGTAACCTCAATTTCAGATAAACTTTTCACATCTCAGTTTTATCTATATACTGAAGGTGCACTAGTGCTATGAAGTTTACAAATGGCTTCTTAACATGTTTGAATCACAACACAGTTTAACAGTTGACAAATCTGAACTACAAAATTTCATGGAAAGAGGAAACACTATAATATCCCATCCTTCATGCACCTAAACACTAACAAAACAGATTTACCAACACACCTCGTCACATAATAAAAATATAACCATGGGGACTACATCCATGGGTTTTCAAAGTGACAGTTGATCCAGTCAAGTAGTGCCAGGTTGGGGCCCCTGATATTGATTAAACTTGTTTGTTAAATTCACTGTTCCCCATTCACAGGTTTGCAAAATAAGTATGTAGATGTACCAGCAACGCTTGCCAAATTTAACCTCACTTTTAAAGTAGCTGTCCCCACACTATGTACATTTCCAAATGGCAGTAGAAGAAAACACACAAGATTTTACATATGAAAGCTTTAAGAGCCAGTGGATCCTCCTCCTAGCAGAAAGGTTGAAGGGAAAGGAAGAAAGGTGAAGAAAGTACTGGAGTGGTTTGAGAGAAGGGGTAGAGTTCAGAGTAGTCCCTCAGAACCCCAGGTCAGGGGAGACTTACTGGACGGGGTGAGAACCTACAGCCTCTAAGAAAATGGAGTTAGATGGTGTTTTGATAATGGAAGTTATGTCCAAGAGCTGTTCGGTAAATCTCCCCTGACCAGGGGTTCTGGGCGACTTTTCTGGACTCTACCCCTTTTCCTAAACCTCTCCAGTCCTCTTCCCTTCACCCCTATCCCTTCCCCTTTAACCCTTCTGCCAGAGGAAGGAGCACTTGCTTCGAAAGCTTGGATATGTGAAACCTTTTTTGTATGAGAGGTCTTCTGCTGCCACTTTGATAGATTTTTATTCATCCAGTTACATTATATTGTCAAATACTGATTATTTTCGTTGTTACACTGTATATTGTGCGACACATTTTGACACGAGTGGGAATGGCTCCCAATGCAGACTAAGCAGTTCTTGCACTGCACTTACCACTGTGTATAAAGAAGAAAAATATAGGATGCCAGTTCAGCAAATGGTTGAAGTCTAGAGATAAAATCTAAAGTTTATTTTACTATCATAATGTGGGAACATATACATTGTCCAGAAAACTGGACCGCTACTTTTTTTATTTTATTGCACTTCCATCCTAATGTTCTGCACATAATATTCATTTCCTTCTTAACCTCTTCCTGCATAATATATGGCAGAGAGATGCTACACCTATGCCATTTTGGAAACTGCCAGTGCTCGTTTCTATTCAGTATCTTAGATTATGCAACAGCAGAAACTCAAGATACAGTGAGATAAATTTTAATGACAGCTCATTCTCCCTAACACGCACAGTGAAACAACACAAACTATGTTCACCATATTGGCAAATCTGCTGTCAATCACACTTTTTAGTGACCAGTCTTCCAACTGGTTTGATGCAGCCCACTACCAATTCCTCTCCTGTGTCATCCTCTTCACCTCAAAGTAACATTTGCACCCTCCATCTTTATTTGCCAGATGTATTCCAGTCTCATCTTCCCTACAGTGTTCACCCTCTACAGCTCCCTATCGTACAATAGAGGTTATTCTCTACGGTCTTAACATACAATTCTGTCCGTTCTTGTCAAGTGTTTTCAATATGTTCCTTTCTTTGCCAATTCTGTATGGAACCTCCGCATTCTTTATCAGGCCACCTAATTTGCAACATTCTTCTGTAACACCACATCTCAAATGCTGCCATTTTCTTCTGTTTCAGTTTATCCACTGCCCACGTTTAGCAACCATAATGCTGTGCTCCAAACATACATTCTCATAAACTTCTTCCTCAAGTTAATACCTATGTCTGATACCAGTAACTTCTAATAAAGGTCAAACAGCAAAAAAGTAGAAATTGTTTACAGGTGTTTTTACTACTAATTATACAATTACTAAGCGAAATATGAGGCAAAATATGCCATAGTTATGAGCAATGGCATTAGTAATTTTGATACGCAGTAGCAACATTCAACGCAGTAATGTTCTGATGGTTCACTGAATATTCTTTGGTTTAAAATCTTAATGTGTAGAAAAGGAACAACACTTTATATGGGCATGTAAAATGATCACAAAATTGCAGTGTCAGGTATAATTCTGCCAATGCCCTTAACAACTACTAGTTGATCAGCGTTTCCTTTTTCAGCATTTTATGTACAAGAACATGTCAACAAATCCCTTTTAATACCAAGGGATTTGCAGACAACATGTTTAAATTTCCTGCATACTTTTCCACAACTATTTGCAATTTCCTTACTTCAAAAGTCTGGCATCCTGAGATCCAGTGATTAATTGGCACACTAATATAAGGTCATGCAGTTTGATCCCCCACTGATGCAAGGATTTTTTTCTTGTCATATATAACAGCTTTCGTCTCCAGCAATTACACGATAATGTGAAAAACTGAGCTGCAATGTTGTTCATAACACATGTTACGCTGCAAGTCCTGCAATAACTGCCCAGTTAAATCAGTTCGAAGGTCAGAGGAAGGCAATGGCACTGTCCGCAACAGCACCATGCCTAGTAAAGCACTGACTTATTCAAACCAACACTCAGGTTGAGGACAGCTTTACTTTTTTAAAACATTAAATCACAGCAAAATCAGATTTAACAACAATTTTAAAAAATAAACAACTACTTTCAGTTTAACAGCATTTTGTAGTCAACTACAATAAATAGGCCGATAACATTCAGGGTTATCATTTTGATACACTTCACTGTTCCTCAGACAATTAGTAGCAAGAGACAGGTTCCTATAAACATGTTCTCACTCATTTATGTTTTCCAGAAAGAGATCAGATATACCTCTTTCACCCCAAATAAGGTTTTCACCGTCGCTCTCACTATCGCTGCAACTGTTACTATCACTGTCACTGTCATCATTTTCTGAACCGCCATCCTGCACATCATCTGCATCTCCAGGACCCGCGTTCTCTTCATTTCCTTCCTCTGCAACTTCCGCATCACTTTCGTGACCTTCCGTGTCGTCAGCCCGTTCTTCCTCTTCAATGTTGCCGTGGATTTCGAGGTCGGGCATCTGCTCTGTCAGCCCTTCCGTGGCTTTAGGGTCACCTCGACACCACTGGATATTTAACTCTCTGAAATAAAAATTGAAACACTCCTGTTACTGTGCTCATGCAAACTACTGAGGTACTTCTATACTGTGATGGTTTGTACAACACTGATAATGAGATATTTTATTTGTGTGTGTTTGGGCTCATATTTAAACAAAAGTTTGAAATGAATCTGAATGAAGGAGACAAAAGAGAAGAACAATAAGAAAGGAGGCAAAAAAATATGGGGGGGGGAGAGAGCAGCAGGTGCAGAGGTAAACGTAAACAGGCAAATGGGGGGGAAGGGGCAGTGAAATACGAACTTGTGAGAAATTATTTTGGGAAGAATGTGTTTTGTTGCAGCAACAGTGAAAGATTGTTGAAGTCCTTCAGAAGCTGTGGGTTTGTTCCTCCCATATGGGTGATATTGGATAATGATACTGCTTCTTTGCAGCTCATTTGTGGGTATGGTTGGAGACTTAGGAGCGTGACTGATACTGCACAGAATATCTGTTTGTTTACTAGGTTTGGGGGTTGTTCCCCTCCATCAAACCTGGGAAAGAACTGATCTGTTGAAGAGAACTGACAGAAAATATTTTCAAAAAGTTCTGATATATTTTCATCCTAATTCTTTAAACAAGTTCAGTATTCTTATTCACATTGAGCAAATAGTAAAGGAAACAAGGGGAAACTTTGAAGGGGAATTCAAGTTCATGAAGAAAAAAATTTTAGGTTTGCCAATTACACTGATTTCCGTCAGACAGAGCAAAGGACTTGGCATAAAAGTTGAATGAAATAGATAATGTCTTCACTTCACAAAATAAGTCCTATGATGGACACCATCAGAAATAAGATAACAGAATGTAGTCCACACAATGCCAAGGGAAGCAGGGAACATATAAAGTAATGTGGTATAACCATGATTTGTCAAGTGAATGTTGCAGAATACATAATATGTGAGTAGGACACAAAGAGAACAGTCACAGAAGTCGAGGTAATGACTTCCAAAGCCCTAGGGAACAATCACTGCCTTTAAGTAGTGACAGGTTAGAGAGAAAGGGGCAGAAAGAAAGGAAAGGAGGATTAAAGTGTGGAAGTTTGAAAAAGAGAAATGCAAAGAAGAATTTTAGTAAACAGTAGTGAGCAACATACCAAGAATGAAATGCATGCAGCAGAGGAGGAATCGGGAAAGTTAAAAAATGATGGAAATGTAGAAAACCGGTGATAAACACTGGAAAGAGACCCTGATGGAATGACAGCAAGTGAGAAAGTTGCAAAGAAAATCAAAGCATTCTACATGTGTTATTTGGAGAAGACAGAGGAATGAGAAAAGGCATACACTGAGAAGATGGTGGCTACAAGTGACAGCAGGAGAGAAGAGGAAATGGATGAAGAGTGGACGAAAACTAAGGAAGAGGACAATGCAGGGTGTAAGAAGATCCTCTACGGTATGGTTAAAGCTAAGAAAAAAAAGCATGTTGGAAGATGTCAAATGATCAATAAAGAAGTAAAGGTAGTTTTAGTTAGTAATGTACAGGGAATCACAGATATGTGGATGGGATATTTTCAAGTGTTACTAAATGGCAATGGAAATATGGAAGAGGAAAGTGAGGAGCAGAGAATGTAGAGGATCTGGAGATGGACTTAACTGTCTTTATCATGTCCACTACTGCTGTCAAAGAAAGGATAAAAAGCGTTCTTGCCCAAGGAAGTAATTGTAGAGGTGGTGAGACCAGCTAATACTGTGACAACAGTATGGAAAGAAATGGCACCTGAAGGTTGAAAAAAGGACACCTTAGTACTAATTTTTAAGAAGGGTTGCAGCAGACTCACAATTATAGGGCACGTAGTATGATGCATCGTGCTACTAAATTATTTGAAATGATTCTGGAAAAGTGCAGTAGATAAGAGGAGCACAGAGAATCAGTGACTAGATCAGGAAGGCCGACTGTGGATTCAAGAGCTCCAAGACAAACTACAAGTATTGTAAGGACTTAACAATGGTTTTCCTACACATTGAGAATATGTAAGAAAGTGTGAAAGATAGCAAGATGCCTGAAACCCTTAAAAAGGGGAAGAAGAAGAAGAGTGGGGGGGGAATTAGGAGCCTGATTACAAGAAGAATTGGGGGGGGGGGGGGGAGGATTAGAAGAAGAATGAAGTGTACGAAGAAAATGTGAGCTGGGTAAAAATAGGAGGAGAAGAGACAGCCTGGTTTGAACAGAAAAATGACCTGAAGCAAGGAAGTGCACTATCCCCTCTACTTTCTATCACCATTATGGATAACAATGACAGGTGTACTTCTACAAATAGGAGATGAAAAGAAGAAGTCAGTGGTATTTGAAGACAATTTAATGGTGTGGAGAAATGGAGGAGGAGAGGTGCAAGAAAGGCTAAGTATACTTTAACACAGAAAAAAAGATGCACAACCAAAGTATTTCTGAATGGGACAGAAATCTGTCAATGTAATTTATGTGTACAGACAAATAAATGATAACAATTTCAATTTCAGAAAAATTGGATGGTTCATTCCAGAGAAAGAGCTCCACAAACTGAGCATATCAGTAACACCTTTGTCTTCTTCTGGCCCTTGTGTAAGCACATGTGCAACTTGGCATTGATTGTAGGGATGTTGGACACCCTCCCTCGGGACATCATGACAAATTCTGTCAACTGCTATGTTAGATCGCCATATCCCGGGCTGGCTGGAGGGCCCTGCCCATAATGCTCCAAACATTCTCACTTGGGGAGGGATCCGACTACCTTCTTGACAAAGGTACGGCTTGAAAATCACGAAGACATCAGTAGAAACTCTCCCCGCGTGTCTTGCTGAAATGCAAGCCTAGTACAGCTTGCCACGAAGAGCAATAGAACAGGGCGTAGAATATTGTCGATGTACCACTATGCTGTAAGGGTGCCACACTTAACAACCGAAGGGTCCTATGCTTGACAACAAAAGATTCCTGCTATGAAAAGAAATGGCACCCCAAACCAGCACTCCAGGCCATAAGGCACGCGACAGTCGGGTCGGTAGCCCACCGTCATCTGGGGCATCTCCAGCCTGAAATCTTATCGACTGGTTTAGACTTGTCTTCAGTTCTAAGTCCCACTTTGAACAGTGTCTCGATGACCTGCGAAAACGTGTCTCGAGATGCCCCAGAGAGTGGTAGGATACCAACACGACTATTGCTTGCAGGACGGCCCGACAACCGGGAGTGACGGTCTGGGGTGCCATTTCTTTTCATAGCAGGACAACTTTGGTTGTCATTCGTGGCATCATCATGGTATGGCAGTACACTGAATATTCGATGTCCCATTTTGTTGCCCTTCATTGCAAGCCATCCTGGGCTTACATTTCAGCAAGATAATGCCCACCCAAACACAATGGGAATTTCTACTGCTTGTCTTCATGCTTGCCAAACCCTACCTTGGCCAACATCATCATTGGCTCTCTCCTCAAGTGTGAACAGCTGGAGCATACAGACAGGACTGTCCAACCAGCTCAGGATTTGATAATCTAATGTGCCACTTGGCCAGAATTTGGCACGATCTCTCCTCATGATTACATCTGACAACTATACATCAATGCCAGGCCAAGTAACTGCTTCCACAAGGACCAGAGGTTGACCAATGTCTTACTGACTTGCTTAATTTCTGAAACTGCAATCGTTTGTTTTATCTTTGACTTGTTCAGTATCACACATATATTAGGATTTCTTGGATCAATTAAATAAAACATAATGTAGACAATCATGTGGTTTGAACATTGCTCTTGTAACCATGGTCAGTTTTCTGATGTTGGAGTTGTCACTAACAGCCCCTGGATTGGTTCCTCATTGCTGAAGTAATAGTTCCCTCCTCAGAATAGAAAGGGGAATTGTTTGGGGAAGGTGAGAATTAGGGCAGTTCACTCAAAACCCAATATCAAAACAACTCAACTCACTGTTTCTGAGGTTAAGGATAAAATTTATCTGACTTATTAGGATATTTGGATTTCTTGGATCAATACAGTACAGAGTGTTATGGGGTTAGAACATCTAGTCATTATCAGTTTTCCAATCTATGAGCTATCACTTACGAATAGGTCTTGGATTGGTTCCTCAGTGCTACAGTAATAGTTCGCACTTCAGAACAGAGGGGGAATCATTTGTGGAATGTGAGAATAAGACATTTCATTCAGAACCCAGCATCAAAGGAACTCATCTTTCATAGGATGAGGGGAGAGATGGTTTTGCTAAACTTAAAACAGTTGGTTCCCTCTCATTTTGCAGTTTTATTAACCTTGCTTCTTTCTTTTTTAATTGTCTCCTAACTAGCTCTAGCTTCACCCTGAGGAACAAACTACTGTTAGTTCCAAAAGCTAGCATACTGTCATTTTTAATATGTGCCTACTGGCAGCACTGAACTTTCAATTCCTCAAGATATGTTGTAGCTAAAAAGTCCATCATAATTTTAGAATGAATTTTCCTTCTGATATGCATACGAGGTATGGCATTTAAAACCTTTTTGGAAATATCTATATTGGAAAGACACCTATTTAAATTTTTTTCACTTAATGATAAATGCCACTAACTGTCCAAAATCAAAACAGGTTACAAACTATTGATAAATTATATCACAAGCGATACACATCAGATTAGTGTGAAAGGAGGTGCAGTTATTCTTAGCTCTTAAATGAGAAACTTTTTTAATGGCGAAAACAATGATTCTCCAGAATATAATACATTCGTTTGTCCACACTGGTCTACTTTCTAGCACAGATGTCACTGAAATGGAAAGCAGTTGGAACAATTCATTGGTCTGTTCATCAATGAATCTAACTACTTTCTGTGTTCGCCAGGAACTATGTGGGCATAGTAGTATTTTGCTTCCTTCAAGATGATTTTTTTTTTAATGCGAGTCCTCTTGCCTCTCACCAGTTCTGAGACTTGCTTATCATTTTCCAACACTTTTTAACCCCTTCGACATTGGTTGATTACAGAGCCGTCCGCAAAAAAAAAAGAGAGGCAATGTCCTGACTCACTAACTCATCACTGCCCATTCCAAATCACTAAGGGCAGAAACTTCAAACTTTTACTGCAGGCATCATTTAAGACGGACTTTTACGAAATTCCACCCCTAAGGGAGTGAAATAGGGAATGAAAAGTTTCCTAAATTATTTCAGTATGAAAGTATTTTCAAAGCTAAATCAATGAAAATTTGTATTTAATTTCTGTTAGAAATAAAAAATACAAAATTCACTGTTTTTCTGTTTTTGGAAAGGAAGTCCCTAAAGAGGTGAAATGGATGAAAATTTAAGAAAATATTCCTTTATATTAATTTTAAAGCTATGAAAATTGGCATTTCACTTGTCAGTTAAATATAAAGACGTGTGTTAGGAGGTTAAAGTTTCTATGGAAATATCATCACAAGAACACACAACACAATTAACAAACACCTTGGACTTGGAGTGAGGTGCTGCTAGAAGTAAAGACGTCACAACAGGTTGCGAGTCGTGCTCAGGTAGCTCAGTCGGTAGAGCACTTGCCTTTCACCGGCAAAGGTCCCAAGTTTGTCTTCAGTCCAGCACACAGTTTTAATCTGCCAGGAAGTTTCACCTCTGACTCAAGCCATCACAACTGCTTTTTGGTCAGAAGTACATTCAGAAAAGACCATGCTTCTGTCGCTTTAGTGTGAAAGTTTAGAAGGCATTGCAATTTGTAAACATAAAAATTTGATTAAAGAAAAACATCTGTGCAGACCATACACACTGCACCAGCAAAGCAGCATGTGTTAAGCTAGGCTTCAATGAAAAAAAATGGGGTTCCTATTTAAGATTTCAAAGTTGACTCCACTCTCACCCCCTGGGTTGGGGTGGGAGGAGTCTAGCATGGTGTCATTGGATCTCCCCCGCAGAGAGAAACAACTTATCATAACCCTTTTTTAAATCCTATATGTAGTTTTCCAGATATTTCCAAAAGCAGTGTTAAATACATCATCCTGTATAAATACTTTAAGCTCTTTTCTTACCTTAGATTGACAAGCTTGCCAGGAAACTTATCAAATGGGACTCCAGTAACAAGGGAATAGTTGAGTGTAAGGCAGCGCAAACCAGACAATTCGAGAATGCTGCTCAGACCTGGCTGCAGCTTTGGAAACTCCATTTCTTCCATGGACAATGTGTGAAGATGCGGTAGCCTGGCGAGGCAAGGTATCACGTCCCCACCAAGGCCTTTGCAACACGATAAGTCCAGTCTGGAACAAACCACAAATGTGTTATTGTTTACCCAGAAAGAGGTGGAAAAAGCAAATTTAATAAATTTTATCCTTATGATGAACGGCATCTGTGAAATAGACCATCTTTAATATAAAGCAAGATAAAATAAGTATCTCTAAGAAAAAGTTGCACAAATAAATCACAATCTAATATAGATAGAAAGGGGGGGGGGGGGCGCACATGGTGGATACTTAGGAAGCAACACCACAGCCACAAAAAAATGTCACAAAAGCAATACTTATACATGGTGTCTCAAAAGAAAGTTTATATCCAATGTGTCAAAATAAAATGAGGTTGAAGTCTATTGATAAAATCTATTGATAAAATCCTTTAAATACAATCCAGCACGACTATGGAACTCATTTAAACGATGAACAAAATTTTGCACGACAGCGCAGCATGTAAACACTGGGATCGCTGCCACTTTGCTATGGATATTTTATTTCAATTGCGAAAGTCCATGGAACTCTTATCTGGATTGCATGGGGCCAATTTATGTCACACCTCCTGGATATTAATTTGCCATGGAAAATTTCATGAATTTGCAGTACAGTCTGGATGTGTGTGTTGTGGCTCTGTCTTGCTGAAACCATGTTCATTGGTTACCACCAGGGAAACTTTATCAATTCAGGCACCAAAAAGTCACTTGTCACTATGTTCTGAATTCAATGTAACTGCAGGACCAGTCTTGTCCTTGGGAAAGTATGATCCAATTATTCCTCAAGCCGATATTACAGTTGATACAATAACTTTGTATGAATGCTCATACTTGAGTTTACGATTCACTGCACTCTAGTAGCGGCAATTTTGCTTTACTGACGTGACTGTTCAGGTGAAACTGACCCTTGTCTGAAAACAAGATGTTTGAAGGACACTCAAACAGCCTACAGCTGGCATCCTGAGGCTTTAATTCCTGCACCAATTGGATTTTGTATGCGTGTAGTTTAAAGTATTTTTGCAGAATTTAGTGCAGTGATTGTCTATGCACACTGTAATGTAATTAACTGTTGGAGATAAACTTTATCTCATGCAAAAAGCACGATGCCCACAGTAAAGAGCTAAGGTAACTTCATTATTTTGCCAGAAAATGTGTAATTTAATTATGAATATTTTCTTTTATGATAAATAATGGATTCGTTTAAGATGTTAAATGTTGTATATTTATATGTATTTATTTACATGTATCTTTGGAGTTTATTAAGGTCAGTAGATCAAAGAATCTGTAATGCAGGAATGTCTGCAACTTCCGGGCACATGTTGGCTAGCCCGCCACTTTGTCGGGATTGGAGGGAGATGGACGTGTTTATGAGACCAGTACAGTATAATGCATTTAGTGTATCAATGTTCATAGTGAAAATGTTGTAGTTACTAAACAAAAAGCACGAATAAATATAATTTTTAACTGAAAGTATTTCGGATCCAGTAGTGTTTATTTCAAACAAGAAGAAAACCCAGGCCGTGCTTGTTGGAGTAATTATTTTGCAGACAAAACTTCGAAAACCCCTAGACAAACGAGATCTGCAGTGTGTAATCTTTCAGCAGCTACTAATAAATAAGTCTTGCTGAAATTGTGCTGGAACTACTAGTATTGTTCTCATTCAAAGACACGTGGTGAGAGTGTGGTCCTACCACAATACACCACGTAAGATATCAAATTGTTCAGTTGTGAAGAAACTGAGATAGACAACAACCAGTACAACACTTACAACTGGAGAGGTCAGGATCATTACAGACATGCCTATTTACTCTCTCACCCACTTTTTATGATCTTTGTCACCCCAATGTTGGTCTGGCCAGTGTTCAATCAGTCTCCTCAAATGTTTTGAGCTATTTTCAGATAAGGGGAACCCCTCGAGCAATATTTACATTGAGCAATCCACGATCACTGCAAAATTTCCTCCATATTATAGTCTAGTTGCCCAATCAGTTTTTATTAAATTGTCGCGCGTGCGTTTTTATTACATTGTCGTGCGCACGCGCCCACACACACACACACACACACACACACACACACACACACACACACAGTGCAGCCCACTTCTGATAGGTGCTCCATATTGATTTATTGATGACATCTTCATGATCTGGACTCACAGTGAAGAACAACTCCAGAATTTCCTCTCCAACCTCAACTCCTTTGGTTCCATTAGATTCACCTGGTCCTACTCCAAATCCCATGCCACTTTCCTTGACATTTACCTCCATTTGTCCAATGGCCAGGTTCACAAGTCCGTCCACAAGCAACAGTACCTCCATTATGACAGCTGCCACCCATTCCACATCAAACGGTCCCTTCCCTACAGCCTAGGTCTTCGTAGCAAACGAATCTGCTCCAGTCCGGAATCCACGAACCATTACACCAACAACCTGAAAACAGCTTTCGCATCCCGCAACTACCCTCCCGACCTGGTACAGAAGCAAATAACCAGAGCCACTTCCTCATCCCCTCAAACCCAGAACCTCCCACAGAAGAACCACAAAAGTGCCCCACTTATGACAGGATACTTTCTGGGACTGGATCAGACTCTGAATGCGACTCTCCAGCAGGGATACGACTTCCACAAATCCTGCTCTGAAATGAGATCCATCCTTCATGAAATCCTCCCCACTCCACCAAGAGTGTCTTTCCGCCATCCACCTAACCTTCGTAACCTCTTAGTTCATCCCTATGAAATCCCCAAACCATCTTCCCTACCCTCTGGCTCCTACCCTTGTAAGTGCCCCCAGTGTAAAACCTGTACCATGCACCCTCCCACCACCACCTACTCCAGTCCTGTAACCCGGAAGGTGTACACGATCAAAGGCAGAGCCACGTGTGAAAGCACCCACGTGATTTACCAACTGACCTGCCTACACTGTGAAGCTTTCTATGTGGGAATGAACAGCAACAAACTGTCCATTTGCATGAATGGACACAGGCAGACAGTGTTTGTTGGTAATGAGGACCACCCTGTGGCTGAACATGCCTTGGTGCACAGCCAGCACATCTTGGCAGTGTTACACCGTCCAGGTTATCTGGATACTTCCCACTAACACCAACCTGTCAGAACTCCGGAGATGGGAACTTGCCCTTCAGTATATCCTCTCTTCTCGTTATCCGCCAGGCCTCAACCTCCGCTAATTTCAAGTTGCCGCTGCTCATACCTCACCTGTCTTTCAACATCTTTGCCTCTGTACTTCCGCCTCGACTGACATCTCTGCCCAAACTCTTTGCCTTTACAAATGTCTGCTTGTGTGTGTGTGTGTGTGTGTGTGTGTGTGTGTGTGTGTGTGTGTGTGGTGTGTGGTGTGTGGTGTGTGGTGTGTGGTGTGTGGTGTGTGGTGTGTGGTGTGTGGTGTGTGGTGTGTGGTGTGTGGTGTGTGGTGTGTGGTGTGTGGTGTGTGGTGTGTGGTGTGTGGTGTGTGGTGTGTGGTGTGTGGTGTGTGGTGTGTGGTGTGTGGTGTGTGGTGTGTGGTGTGTGGTGTGTGGTGTGTGGTGTGTGGTGTGTGTGTGCGCGCACGAGTGTATACCTGTCCCTTTTTTCCCCCTAAGGTAAGTCTTTCCGCTCCTGGAATTGGAACGACTCCTTACCCTATCCCTTAAAACCCACATCCTTTCGTCTTTCTCTCTCCTTCCCTCTTTCCTGATGAAGCAACCGTTGGTTGCGAAAGCTTGAATTTTGTGTGTATGTTTGTGTGTATCAACCTGCCAGTGCTTTCGTCTGGTAAGTCACATCATCTTTGTTTTTAAGTCAATATTTTGTTTGAAAGAAATGAAATTTGACCATCTTTTACAACTTTATGCAATCTCTTAAGACTAATAACAAAAGAGTAATTAGTCATTCAGCCAAAAAAATTTAGGAAAAATCTCGCAAAAATATTTCAAAGTTTGGCTTGCTCTGGTATTAAAGATATGACAAACATGAAACTCGGCATGTACAGGTAGTAACCTAGCACCACAAGTTTATCAAATTTGAATTTTCATTTATACACCATTTTCCAGTACTGAATTAATTATGAGCAAAGTTGATTTTGTATAAAGGTAAAAAATGCAGTATCTTATATCTTATTCAGCAAAAAACAATGTTCTATAAAACTTTACAAACAGTGCTCATTAGAAAGAACATGGTTTTCACTGAAAAATTTTTTTATTATTAAGCATTTTTCATAGATTTTTACACACAAATTATGAATCTACGCCAGTGTCTTGAAGTTCGACTAACTTAATGAATGGTTCTTTTGTGAGCAAACTAACTGATTTTAGGCAAGTAGATGATTCCACAGCAATTTTAAAGAATGAAGCATATCGCAAAAAAATTTCTTCTTTTGATATGATGGATTTTCGAATCCTGTGTTATCAAACATAACCTATAAATTCCCTCCAAGTTTTCTGTTTGATGGACCCATATCACACACAGCTGCCATATCTCACACACATGCTCCCACTTTAGATTCAACTTTATTGCTTGAATCATTTCAGCCAACAAGCCCTTAGAAACAGCTGTCTCAGAGTTAGAATAAATGGACTGCACCATTTTCCTACCCAATTTCTGATGACCACAACTTGAGCATTGTTGATAATCTCCTCTGCATGGTCAAAACATGAATCGCTGTTTACTTTCATTTCACCAAAGCTAAGAACTAAGCCAAATTTAAAAGAACTCAAAATTCCCATGATTGGCAAAGTTTTACAGAAGTTCCAAGTATGGCGCGTACTTCAATGCGAGATTCTTTTAATTATATCCAAAACGAACTTCTGTCACAAAATGTGGCAAAAAACCCAAAGAAATTCTGATCATACATAAAGAACACCAGTGGCGAGACGCAATCAGTACCATCACTGCGCGATAACAATGGGGAAGTCACTGATGACAGTGCCACTAAAGCAGAGTTATTAAACATGGTTTTCCGAAACTCTTTCACCAAAGACGACTAAGTAAATATTCCTGAACTCCAATCAAGAACTGCCAAGATGAGAAACATAGAAGTAGATATCCTCAGTGTAACGAAGCAGCTCAAATCACTTAATAAAGGCAAGGTCTCCGGTCCAGATGGTATACCAGTCAGGTTCCTCTCAGAGTATGCTGATAAAATAGCTCCATATTTAGCAATTCTATACAACCACTCACTCACAGAAAGATTCTGTACCTAAAGATTGGAAAAAATTGCTCAAGTTACACCAATACCCAAAAAGGGAAGTAGGAGTAATCTGCTCAATTACAGGCCTATATCACTAACGTCGATTTGCAGTAGGATTTTGGAACATTTACTGTATTCAAACATTATGAAGTACCTCGAAGAAAACGATTTATTGACACACAGTCAACATGGTTTCAGAAAATATCGTTCTTCTGAAACACAGCTAGCTCTTTATACTCATGAAGTAATAAGTGCTATCAACAGGGGATGTCAAATTGATTCCATATTTTTAGATTTCCAGAAGGCTTTCGACACCGTTCCTCACAAGTGTCTTCTAACCAAACTGCATGCCTACGGAGTAACACCTCAGTTATGAGACTGGATTCGTGATTTCCTGTCAGAAAGGTCACAGTTCATCGTAATAGACGGAAAGTCATCGAGTAAAACAGAAGTAATATCCGGCGTTCCCCAAGGAAGTGTTATAGGCCCTCTATTGTTCCTGATCTATATTAACGACCCTAAATTGAAACAATCACAGATTTTGTGGGTAGAGCAAACCAAAGACTGATTCATTGGCAGAACACTTGGAAGGTGCAACAGGTCTACTAAACAGACTGCTTACACCACGCTTGTCCACCCTATTCTGGAGTATTGCTGTGCAGTGTGGGATCTGCATCAGGTGGGACTGACGGATGACATCGGAAAAGTACAAAGAAGGGCAGCTCATTTTGTACTATTGTCAAATAGGGGAGATAGTGTCACAGACATGATACGTGAATTGGAGTGGCAATCACTAAAACAAAGGCGTTTTTTGTTGTGTCGGGATCCTCTCATGAAATTTCGATCAGCAGTTTTCTCCGATTGCGAAAACATTTTGTTGGCACCCACCTACATAGGAAGAATTGATCATCATGATAAAATAAGGAAAATCAGGGCTCGCACAGAAAAATTTAAGTGCTTGTTTTTCCCCGCATGTGGTTCAAGAGTGGAACGGTAAAGAGACAGCTTGAAGGTGGTTCACTGAACCCTCTGCCAGGCACTTTATTGTGAATAGTAGAGTAATCATCTACATCTACATGACTACTCTGCAATTCACATTTAAGTGCTTGGCAGAGGGTTCATCAAACCACAATCATACTATATCTCTACCATTCCACTCCTGAACAGCGCGTGGGAAAAACGAACACCTAAACCTTTCTGTTCAAGCTCTGATTTCTCTTATTTTAGTTTGATGATCATTGCTACCTATGTAGGTTGGGCTCAACAAAATATTTTCGCATTCGGAAGAGAAAGTTGGCGACTGAAATTTCGTAAATATATCTCGCCGCGACGAAAAACGTCTTTGCTTTAATGACTTCCGTCCCAACTCGCGTATCATATCTGCCACACTCTCTCCCCTACTACGTGATAATACAAAACGAGCTGCCCTTTTTTGCAGCCTTTTGATGTCTTCCGTCAATCCCACCTGGTAAGGAGCCCACACTGCGCAGCAATATTCTAACAGAGGACAAATGAGTGTAGTGTAAGCTGTCTCTTTAGTGGACTTGTTGCATCTTCTGTGTCCTGCCAATGAAACGCAACCTTTGGCTTGCCTTCCCCACAATATTATCTAGGTGGTCATTCGAACTGAAGTTGTTCGTAATTTTAACACCCAGGTACTTAGTTGAATTGACAGCCTTGAGAATTGTACTATTTATCGAGTAATCGAATTCCAACGGATTTCTTTTGGAACTCTTGTGGATCACCTCACACTTTTCGTTATTTAGCGTCAACTGCCACCTGCCACACCATACAGCAATCGTTTCTAAATCGCTTTGCAACCGATACTGGTCTTCGGATGACCTTACTAGACGGTAAATTACAGCATCATCTGCGAACAACCTAAGAGAACTGCTCAGATTGTCACCCAGGTCATTTATATAGATCAGGAACAGCAGAGGTCCCAGGACGCTTCCCTGGGGAACACTGATATCACTTCAGTTTTACTCGATGATTTGCCGTATATTACTACGAACTGCGACCTTCCTGACAGGAAATCACGAATCCAGTCGCACAACTGAGCCGATACCCCATAGGCTTGCAGCTTGATTAGAAGTCGCTTGTGAGGAACGGTGTCAAAAGCTTTCGAAATTCAGAAATACGGAATCAACCAGAGATCCCCTGTCGATAGCGGCCATTACTTCATGCAAATAAAGAGCTAGCTGCGTTGCACAAGAACTATGTTTTCTGAAACCATGCTGATTACGTATCAATAGATCGTTCCCTTTGAGGTGATTCAGGTGATTCAGTTCCATCTCTTACCAATTTATGAGGTATGAATCTCGCAATTGCTGTTGCTACTATATCTTTGAATTTGAGCCACAACTCCTCTACATTTGCATAGTCAGTTCAGAAGGAATGGAGATTGTCTCTTAGGAAGACTTCTAGTGACACTTTATCCGCTTTTTTAAATAAAATTATTTTGCGTTTGTTTCTGGTGGATTTGGAAGAAACGGTATTGAGCCTAGCTACAACGACCTTGTGATCACTAATCCCTGTATCAGTCATGATGCTCTTTATTAGCTCTGGATTGTTTGTGGCTAAGAGGTCAAGTGTGTTTTCGCAACCATTTACAATTCGCGTGGGTTCGTGGACTAACTGCTCGAAATAATTTTCGGAGAAAGCATTTAGGACAATCTCTGAAGATGTTTTCTGCCTACCACCGGTTTTGAACAAGTAGATGTTTCAAATTTTGTGAATAACTGATTGGGTTTTCGAAACACTGAGGCACAAATCAATAAAACCTGGAGGAATACTAATTGCCTGAGTCTTCTTTTAATAGTTAGTTCACTAGGAAGATATTTTGGTATGTCCCTGACAAAAGATAATGCTTAATAAGGTAGGAAACAAAGTTTCAGTCTTTGTAGAATCTTCAGGTAACCAGTTAGTACACCCTCCTTTCATAGTCACTTGTTGACCCTCACAAAAAGCCCTGGATCACCCTCTGAACATGTTTTGATTTTAGTAAATTGGCATTTTTTTGTGTACGGTCTTACTTTTGTTTCCTTAATTTCTAATTGCCGCATTAACATCAGTATGTTTTCACAGTTAATATTTTGGCTAGTAGTAATTTCTTCATTAGCTGGTAATATATTTACCTGTAAAATATTTTCTACTTCTTTATGGTAGCTTCATTTTTGTGCCAGAATATCTCTTATTATTAGGCCATCTGTCATCTACTTCCATTTCAGAGGAATGTTAAACTCTTCACTTTTCAAACCCTTTTCATAATCCTAATCGGTAAAATGTGTTGAGCAAACATGCTTTTTCAACTGAATACTGATCTGCACATTTACAAGCACTTATTTTCATTTCGTCTTGTTTTTAGGAAATATATGAAACTTAATTTCTAACATACCTGTCTCTTACAGTTGAGTAAACTGGTACTCATGCAACAAAACTATTTTTCACTTAAAAACCTAGACTAAAAAATCTCAATACTTGGTAATTATTGCATAACTCTGTACTCAAGCGCAAGTCTAACAAAAATCCACACTGGGATAACCTCATCTTTGTATAAATCTACATCTACATTTATACTCCGCAAGCCACCCAATGGTGTGTGGCAGAGGGCACTTTACGTTCCACTGTCATTACCTCCCTTTCCTGTTCCAGTCGCGTATGGTTCGCGGGAAGAACGACTGTCTGAAAGCCTCTGTGCGCGCTCTAATCTCTCTAATTTTACATTCGTGATCTCCTCGGGAGGTATAAGTAGGGGGAAGCAATATATTCGATACCTCATCCAGAAACGCACCCTCTCGAAACCTGACGAGCAAGCTACACCACGATGCAGAGCGCGTCTCTTGCAGAGTCTGCCACTTGAGTTTGCCAAACATCTCCGTAACGCTATGACGGTTACCAAATAACCCTGTGACGATACGCGCCGCTCTTCTTTGGATCTTCTCTATCTCCTCCATCAACCCGATCTGGTACGGATCCCACACTGATGAGCAATACTCAAGTATAGGTCGAACGAGTGTTTTATAAGCTACCCTCTTTGTTGATGGACTACATTTTCTAAGGACTCTCCCAATGAATCTCAACCTGGTACCCGCCTTACCAACAATTAATTTTATATGATCATTCCACTTCAAATCGTTCCGCACGCATACTCCCAGATATTTACAGAAGTAACTGCTACCAGTGTTTGTTCCGCTATCATATAATCATACAATAAAGGATCCTTCTTTCTATGTATTCGCAATACATTACATTTGTCTATGTTAAGGGTCAGTTGCCACTCCCTGCACCAAGTGCCTATCCTCTGCAGATCTTTCTGCATTTCGCTACAATTTTCTAATGCTGCAACTTCTCTGTATACTACAGCATCATCCGCAAAAAGCCGCATGGAACTTCCGACACTATCTACTAGGTCATTTATACATATTGTGAAAAGCAATGGTCCCATAACACTCCCCTGTGGCACGCCAGAGGTTACTTTAACGTCTGTAGACGTCTCTCCATTGATAACAACATGCTGTGTTCTGTTTTCTAAAAACTCTTCAATCCAGCCACACAGCTGGTCTGATATTCCGTAGGCTCTTATTTTGTTTATCAGGCGACAGTGCGGAACTGTATCGAATGCCTTCCGGAAGTCAAGAAAAATAGCATCTACCTGGGAGCCTGCATCTAATATTTTCTGGGTCTCATGAACAAATAAAGCGAGTTGGGTCTCACACGATCGCTGTTTCCGGAATCCATGTTGATTCCTACATAGTAGATTCTGGGTTTCCAAAAACGACATGATACCCGAGCAAAAAACATGTTCTAAAATTCTACAACAGATCGAGGTCAGAGATATAGGTCTATAGTTTTGCGCATCTGCTCGACGACCCTTCTTGAAGACTGGGACTACCTGTGCTCTTTTCCAATCATTTGGAACCTTCCGTTCCTCTAGAGACTTGCGGTACACGGCTGTTAGAAGGGGGGCAAGTTCTTTCGCGTACTCTGTGTAGAATCTAATTGGTATCCCATCAGGTCCAGTGGACTTTCCTCTGTTGAGTGATTCCAGTTGCTTTTCTATTCCTTTGACACTTATTTCGATGTCAGCCATTTTTTCGTTTGTGCGAGGATTTAGAGAAGGAACTGCAGTGCAGTCTTCCTCTGTGAAACATCTTTGGAAAAAGGTGTTTAGTATTTCAGCTTTACGCGTGTCATCCTCTGTTTCAATGCCTTCATCATCCCGGAGTGTCTGGATATGCTGTTTCGATCCACTTACTGATTTAACGTAAGACCAGAACTTCCTAGGATTTTCTGTCAAGTCGGTACATAGAATTTTACTTTCGAATTCACTGAACGCTTCACGCATAGCCCTCCTTATGCTAACTTTGACATTGTTTAGCTTCTGTTTGTCTGAGAGGTTTTGGCTGCGTTTAAACTTGGAGTGAAGCTCTCTTTGCTTTCGCAGTAGTTTCCTAACTTTGTTGTTGTACCACGGTGGGTTTTTCCCGTCCCTCACAGTTTTACTCGGCACGTACCTGTCTAAAACGCATTTTACAATTGCCTTGAACTTTTTCCATAAACACTCAACATTGTCAGTGTCGGAACAGAAATTTTCGCTTTGATCTGTTAGGTAGTCTGAAATCTGCCTTTTATTACTCTTGCTAAACAGATAAACCTTCCTCCCTTTTTTTATATTCCTATTAACTTCCATATTCAGGGATGCTGCAACAGCCTTATGATCACTGATTCCCTGTTCTGCACATACAGAGTCGAGAAGTTCGGGTCTGTTTGTTACCAGTAGGTCCAAGATGTTATCTCCACGAGTCGGTTCTCTGTTTAATTGCTCGAGGTAATTTTCGGATAGTGCACTCAGTATAATGTCACTCGATGCTCTGTCCCTACCGCCCGTCCTAAACATCTGAAATCTCCACCTAAGACTATAACATACTGAGAAAATTTATGTGAAATGTATTCCAAATTTTCTCTCAGTTGTTCTGCCACTAATGCTGCTGAGTTGGGAGGTCGGTAAAAGGAGCCAATTATTAACCTAGCTCGGTTGTTGAGTGTAACCTCCACCCATAATGATTCACAGGAACTATCCACTTCTACTTCACTACAGGTTAAACTACTACTAACAGCGACGAACACTCCACCACCGGTTGCATGCAATCTATCCTTTCTAAACACCGTCTGTACCTTTGTAAAAATTTCGGCAGAATTTATCTCTGGCTTCAGCCAGAGATAAATTCTATAATTAAAATTATAATAAATTATATAAACGCAATCAGAACAATATGTTATGGGTACTGTGGGATACTGAGTTTGTCGAGTTCACTCCGACGTCACTGGCATGGCTTGCTCCTGCTTGTACACCTTTGTATCCCTACTGTGTATTATTGTATCCATGCTACATACTAGTCTCTTGTGGACACTACTTTTGTGGATACTGGAGCCAGTCATTAACCGACCATAGTCCAACAAGCTGGAAACTGGATCAAAATAAACAAATCTCACTGGAATAGTTTTTCAATCTTAAATATGAAATTGTGCTACCAAGAAGCAACAAACATCCATAAAAACTCCATTACTCAGTTACTTTGTCTGCTCTACAGCGCAAAGTCAAGAAGACAGCTTACATTTCAAGGTGTTGCAGACGGTAGATCTGAGAGAAAGCAGCATCAGACAGCAGCTCGGCACCTCTGACACTCAGTTCTCGCAATGCAGGGCACCCACGGCTGGCAGCAATTATCGTGTCACTGTCCACACCGAAACTTTCTCGTAGATCAAGCAGTCTCAGTTTCGGGAGGCCACCAGCCCTGGAAGACAAGTATGCAGTTTATATTATGGCAGGTTTATTTTTTCCTCGTAATGGGAAAAGTCACAGCTATTTGATATTAAATGCCAATGAAGAGAGAACAGGCCCCCACGACTCACCTTTTTCTACATTCAATACGCAAGTCGGTGAGGCAGGCAGAAATACCACCAACAGAGCATTCAGGTGATTAAGGTTCCTTTACTGAAGGAAGCCTAAGCTAAAGGTCACAATGCATGATCTGTTTCAGACCAAGTGCAGTTGCTGGAACACTAAAACATCTGGTTGGTGGAACCAATTAACAGGCGGGAAGTCAAAGTTTTCAATTAGTCTGCTCCAGCTATAGTCCGATTAAAATGACTCGATAGTTGACATTTGTCACTTGCTGATTTAGTGTTGCCACATTGACTGGAGGGCACCTCTCAGTTACAGGTGACATACAAACATGGTGGGTGACTTCACTAACGCTGTTAATCTGTAACGTGAAGCAATAATGGAAGTGGCCACCATGAGGTACACTGGAAACAGCAGATACTATGTCGACAGCTGATTTTAAGCGACTAATGATTGAACTGCAGCAGAAAATGTATTTTGTGGCCTGAATTTAAATGTGTGTTTGAAGCTAACCACTATCTCATGATGTGGAATGTATCCGAGAAAATGGCAGTCAACAATCTGCAGAAGAACTAAAATCACGATCGCTTTGTTTACAGTGATTAAAGCTAGCCTCTACAAGCAAACTCTAGACAAAAAATTCAGTTTCAGTGCTAAAAGCACACTAATTTCTTACTACCATTGGCTACCTGAAACTATCCTCTCACCGGCTACACAGGCTACTGCGTTACTACAAGGTGAGCACTCCTTGTGGGCACTTTGTTGCCGATAATAGGTGACAGAGGCGGATTCCAAATGAGAAAAGAATGATAGGAAGAGAAATAAGAGCAAATAAACGTCAATACGATGAAAATGGCACGGGAAAAAAAATTTAAACCAATTAACTGCATAAAAATAATGAACTCTTGATTAGATTTTGAAATTAAAAAACTGCAACATTTGACAAGACACAGCCTTATAAGGTGGATGTGGCAACAGCACGACACAGCACATATCTATAAGGATAGTACTGTAAAACACACAACTACTACTTGACAATAGCTGGGGTACAATTAGTAAAATGCACATTCTTAAACCAATTAGCCAGAATCCTGAGTAATTTTATTGAATTGCATTCCCAATAGACTACATATTCATATAAGAAAGGCCTGTGTTATTCAGATAACTTACTTAAATGCCAGAGCAGCTGAGCCGGGTGGTGGTGGATCGATGAGTGAAATCTTAAGTTCCTGCAAATTTTTTAGACTTCCCAGGGCAGTAAATGCCTCCCTCGCCTCATCACGGACGATGTCGAACTCGTAAAGTTGCAGACGTTCCAAGCTGTCGGCGCAGACTGTCAGCAACGGTAGGACACACCTGTGTATCAACGGAAACATGGGTTGTGACGTCTATTTACCTTTTGTCACATTTCAGAGCCCAAATAAACAGAAGACCATATATTTTAACTCTAAGTTAACGGTGCTTATCCTGTACAGAGAGTAATTCCAAATTAATGGTATTTATCATATACAGACAGTAATTTCCTGGATTTTCCCCAGCTTTTACAGTTAAAAACACTTTCCGGGGCAAAAATACACTATACCCCAGCTTACAGTATTTTTTAATGTTAAGTGACAACATACTTTCCCTTGAAACTGCAAAATATATGAATCCTTTGAATGGTAAATGTTTTACACAGATGTAGAACTTCCCAGCACTTCAGGAAACAAGAACCAACAAACAATGTGTTTTGGTACATTGCAGCATCTGAATATTTCTGACAAGCACAATTATAAATTTCACACCTGTGCACCGAGCATTTCGTGGGTTACTTAGCCAAATACATGTTGCATTGAGCACTTCGATTTTTCCACAGAAAAGCCATTTGTGTGTGAATTGTTCAAGAACTTACTTTTTTTGGAGGATTATTATACTTTTTGCCATTGTTATTGCATAATTTGTGGTCTATGAAAGAAAATAATACAAAAACTAACCTTTAAGCTGGGTCTTTTAGTGTGTGTTCCCATTTAAGATATATCAGACACAAATGTGCTAGTAAAAGTTTAAATAATAGCGTAAATGGCTGCTTTTCTGGGCTCCGAATTTTTCTAAGTTTCTGGTTCTCAACATATTGACTTGAATGCTCCGTGATTTAAGAAATTCATTGCACATTCTCGCAAGTAAAATATTTAATCTTGCGTAAAAGGAAACTGACAGTAAAGCTTCCGAAACCACCATTCGCAATATTTTCCTGACACTTGTTAGAAATGTAAACAGTTTTGATTTTGCACTCACTGAAAGCAGTTTGTTACCAAATACTGCATAGTCTCCATTCTAAAACCTCTGACATTTTGCTGTCAGCATATGCTCTAGTGTGCACTGCATTTTGTTGTTGTAAACAGCACATTTTCTTTGCAACTTAAGTTTTATTTTGATGTTATTTTCTCATATGTGTTTTACTGCTGCATTATTATTCTGCAGTAATGGGCTAAAGTAAAATTCTTAGTTAAAGTGTTGATCCTTAGCAGTCAAAATTACAAAAATTTAACAAATCTAAAACAAATATTCCCATGATTCTAAAAAACTCCTAGGCGTTTCCTGGATGCAAAATTCCTGCCTTTTTCCAGTATTCCAGGGGCATATACACCATGCTGTAATTGTAGCATTACAATGTTCAGTTTTAACTATTATGTCATTTTCCATTAAAAAATGGGATCTTTGTTATAACCGCACATTAATTTTCATCAAAAGTACACTAAAAAACATTACTAGATATTAGACATCAACAACGATCAGCTCACACAGTGGGTTCTTTGACAAGTCTCAAAGCCAGTGTGTCTTAGAAAAATGTTTCCTAACCCTGCAGCCAGTGACGAATGATGGCTTCTTTTTTCAGTGTTACACCAAACTAGTAACCCTGGAAATGTTATACATTTTTAAGTAGAGGCAAAAAGAACTGATGGTAGAATATCACTGATGTGGAAGTGTGAAAGTAATGAACCTAGAATGGAGACCTGGGGGACATTTCAAAAACTTCCTGTGTTACAGGTTGTGACTATGCAACCGCTAACTCAAGATGGTATTACTTAAATTTTAAGCAACAGTTCTTCATTGCAACACACCAAAAGCAGTCTAAAAATTATGAAAAGCTGAAGTAGCCAAAAACTGGAGGCAGGAAAAAGTTCTGCTGGGTACTCTTAGAATTGAACTGAGTACAACCTAAAAAATACGGCTCAAACAATGTTACGAGTGGAAGTAACACCGCAAAAAATATGGCAGCTTTCTTAACATTGCCCATGGGAACAAACAGTTTTCTCATAATTTTGTATTTAATAAGTGCCTCGTATACACAAGAATGAAATACACTGACCAAATTCTCGCTACAAGAATCCCTGCAATACTGTGTTATATGAAACGAATGAATGCATTTGAAACACACTTGTGAACTGAAAGTCAACTCTAGAAAGCTATACAATTGTATGAGGAGAGGTAGTAACACTCACCTTTTTCCAACCATTGCCCACTTCATGCGTACAGATTTAAGGGTGTTCCTCTTGGCATTCAGGAAGTACCTCAGATCTTCCATATCAATAGTCATCCACCCAAAGTCAACCTCAGCTAGTCGTGGGCACCCGTCACCCAAAGGTCGCAGCATGGGAGTGTTTTCCGAAAAGTACTCTTCCAGATCCAGCACACGTAGGTGCTGTAAATGAGACACTGCCTCTGAGAATTTCTCAGACTTCAGCAGTTCATTGGATATCCTCAGAGTGTGTATCCTGGAACACTTTTCAACCAAGTTCTTCAGCACCTGGAACCAAACAATCCCCTTACTCTGTACACACCCACAAACAAAGGAATGGGAAACAAAGGAATGGGAAACAAAGAAACACCATTACTGGTAGTTTAAAAATACTTTTTGTCTATTCCAAAGCATATGATCAATTTACAGCAATAGAAGTTGTTAATTACCATGACAGATGTACCAGTCTAGTGAAGGAAAGTTAGTTAGCTAACTATTAGTCATGAGTGCAACCACTTCATCCACAATCGCCAAATTAACTACTTGTCACCTACAGACTCCTGTAAATGACCAAACTATTTGCCAAACTTAAGTAGTTTTGTCAAGTAACTGACAGTTTGCAACTGTTTTGTGTGTGTCACACACAGACCACATCTGACGTGTTAGAAATTTCACTGATAGCTATATTGACAAGATGGCAGACATGTGTTGATGTTTCACTGTGCACTTTAGGAGAGAGAGTTTTTTTACAATTTATCTCACTATCATGAGTTTCCGCAATTTTGGAAACTACAATCTAAGATAAAAACAAAAGAAAAGTAGTGTTGCTTTTCTCCCAGCCATATATTACACAGGAAGATGTTGAGAAGAAAATGAACATCATATGAGGTGCAACCCAAAATACCTAAGAATTTCATTGTAACAGTCAAACCAGTAACAGAACAACATTCTACCACTAGACGTCTTGTGGTACACGTTTTAGCTACTGCGGCACAAAGTTGCGTCACCTTTGGTGGATGCATTTGTGGGTTGTAGTGGTGCATGTCTGAACTGTTTCAGTGCTTCTGCGAATTGTGAAATGGATAATGTGAAGGAGCAACGGGTTTGCATCAATTCCTGTTACATTTGAAGAAAACTACAGCTGAAATCTACCATATGTTGACTATGGCATTTGTTGAGTGTACACCGAGTCAAGCAAGAACATTTCATTTCATTAGTTCAAGTGCTTCAAGGCAGGCTGAGAATCTGTGGAAGATAAACATTCTGGTTGACCGTCTACATGTCCAACATCAGAAATGATCAACTTAAGTGCACAATGTGATTAACAAAGGCTGAAGGCAGAAAATTCATGACATTTGTAAAACTTGGGCTGCCATACGGTACACACCAACAAATTGTATCTGGTGAATCGAACACGAGACGAATTGCAACGAGGTTTGTCTCTCACCTTCTCCGCATTGAGCAACGAAACATCAGGATTCAGATGTGCACTGAGCTTCAATGAAGTTCACTGGGTTATACAAATGTCCTACGTATTGCATTTTGAAGAGAAACTCAAAGTTGTTGTTCTTTTTTTTTTTTTTACAAACATTCGATATGCGAATCACGAGTGACCTGGCAGACATCAATACGGTAATCGAATTCTTGCCATACCCGTCCCAGCATGGCATCATCGACTGTGGCAGTCGCTTCCCGTATTCTCTCCCAGACCTCTGCTTCATCATGTATTACGTGGTAGAGGTGGTACATACACCAGATCATTAATGTGTCCCCACAGAAAAAAGTCACAGTGAGTGAGATATGGTGATCAGTAAGGCCATTTCATGAAACAACTGTCCACTTCTGTAGCACGGCCAATCCCTCGATGCAGCAGCTCCGTGTTCAGGTACCCATGAACTTCACGATTAAAATGGGGTGGAGCCCCATCCTGCTGAAAAAAAGAATGGAGAATCCGACTGCATTTGAGGCATCAGCCATTGCTGCAACACGTCCAAGCAGGAATATCCAGTGACTTCTTATGAATGTCTTTCATATGTGCTCCACATTCACTTCACTCACACTGGGATGTCTGCTTCTCTTTGCCAGGCACAAGCAACCCACCAGAACGAATTTGTTGTGCCAGTGGTACATGGCCACCTTTGTTGGTGTTGGGGGGGAGAGGGGGGGAGAGGGGGGGGAGAGGGGGGGAGAGGGGGGGTAGCCAGTGTTATTTCCCAGTAACATCTGTTGTTTTGGGACTGTACGTTTGGTTTTGGGTACAATTTTTTCCCCAATGTTTTACCTCCTGCTGTGGGCTACACAGATTTTACAATAACAGGTATTTAAATTCTTCATCTATTACCAATTTAAACAGCAAATATGTAGAAAACATTACTATAAAGAATCAAAGGATTTCATCTGAAAATACACACTGGAGAATTTAGAAACCTGTGTTCACTGGCTTTTGACAACACTTCACTGTGAGAGAGCAAATTTTAGGCAGAAGCTAGTTTAGTTCATGTATAAGGTGTGATCAAAAAGTAACGGGAATTTGTTTTTCTTAAAGATTTATTATTTATTGATCATCGTCGTCATTGCCGCCTTCAAAGTAATCCCCTTGATACAATACTCTTGGTAGCGCCTTTTCCAGTCTAGGAAGCACGTCTGGATCTCACTTCTTGTTACAGTGTTCAGCTCCTTCAGCAATTCAATTTTTACCTCATCAATAGTGACAATGTCCTTTCACATCAGGGAAAAAGGTTACACAGGGTCATGCACAGCGAATGCAGTAACTGCGGTAATTTAACAGCTTTGTTTTTTCCCAAAAAATAACAAACAAGCACTGCGTTAGAGGGAACAATATCATGATGTTTGGATGAGTGGTTTTTCCACATTTTTTTCTTTAGATTGCTTCACGCAAATGGCACTTAACTTCCAGGTAGTCGTCTTTGTTGATTGTACGATCATAAGGCAGGAACACTCTATGCACTATACCTTTGTAATTAGAGGAAACAGTGAGAAGAACATTCTAATGTGATTGCCTCTGCTGAATTTTGTAAGTTATGTCTCTTTAGACAGTTTCCACTGGGACTGTGACTTTTGTTCCATGTCATGACCATATATACCAATGTTTTGTCACCTGTTACAGTCTTCTAAAGAAGTTCTGGATCACTGTTGACTTAATTCAGCAATTCCTGGGCAATGTCTATGTGATGTTTCTGCTGTAATTCAATTTCAGAGCAAACTTTGCTGTTACATGTTTCATGCCCAAAACATCCCAAAAAATTGTTTGGCATGAGCCAAAGGATAATCCAACAGCAGCAACCTCTCTAATGGTGATTTGACAATTTTACAGAACCATTTTCTTTCCATCTTCCACATTGTCATCAGTAATTTATGCATTAGGATATCCAGGGTCCTTAGCTTCAATGCCTTCTCAATCCTCTTCATAAAGTACATACCATTCGTAAACTTGAGTATTACAGTAGAATCGTCAAACACCACAGTCAACTTCTTTCTTTCAAGCAAAATTTAATGCAAATTCTTTGATCTATATTATTCAAATATTAATATATGTTAAGTCTGTGAAGTTAAATTCCCGTTACTTTTGATCACACCTTGCATAGTACTTAATGGTAAATATTTAAAAGAAATATGGCAACCTCCAACATAAAGGAGCATCACTTTACAGAATGTTACACTTACGGAGTAGCTGAGCTTCTGTGTGTAATGCAGGCGCAGCTCGGAGAGTCTCTGGCATTTGTTGTAGAGTGCACGGAAGACACCAGATTTGGCACCACGCCGCATGCAAACTTTACGCAAGTTTGGCACATCACAGAAAGTCTGTATTGCCTCTCGGTCAGTCCTGCCACCCTTGCAGGTGTCCGAGTCACAATCACTCCAGCTCCTGTCGCACAACAATATGCTGAAAGCTCATTCCTGAATAGCTACTCAAACATGTGACAAAGTCAACTTCCTTGAGTAACACACTACAGTAGCTTATTTTTTGCTTCTGTAACAAAAGTTACGTACCACTGAACCCACAAGCAGACAGGAATAAACCCTTACCTCTATTAAATGGTGCTATTTGTAGATACAAAAAAGAAAGGGAGTAGCAACACAAACTTCTTAAACAGCCAGTTACTTCACAGCAAAAGAAAGGTTATATGCATAGCTGGGTAACGTTAATCAAAAAGCTAACTTCACTAATCATTAATCCATTACTAAAAAATTAACTTAGTCAAACTTTAAAGCGTTACTTTACAGCAGATTTATTGGAAGTTAAAGTTACTCATTAACTTTTAACAGTAAACTTTATGTGGTGAGTACTGAAATGAGCAAGTGAATAGAACTTATTACTGTTGCTTCGATAAATGTTTTCACTAGGGGTAAGTTTAGGTGGGACATAGAAGATAAATAAAGAAACAGTTTAATCTTTTAGTTTTATAATTATTTAGTAATCAATGTTAAATCACAGGAGAATGAAACCACAGGAGAATCAGCATCTGGCATAATGCGCATATTTCCCTTTATGAACATCACTATGTTGAAATTTTCATCCAAGAGCACAGCTAATTTAGGAGACAAAATGCCTTCGCCCACAGAAAAAAATTCATTCAACTGCAGCGCTATATGGGTATTTTATTTAATAAATCAATTAACTAAATTAAGGCTCTAAGGCTGAGCCCTAGCTGTCTTGTTTAGGCAGTCAATTTACGATTGAAAAGTATTTCTTTCCACAATCTGGATACAAATTTAACGTAATAATTTAAACAAGGCCACAGATTTTCATTAGTTGCAGAGCTAGAATCTAATTCCATGATTTAGTTTCCACAGTCAATCCACAAGCAGTACTTAACACAAACTCAGTACACAAGCAAACAGCCAACAGCTAGTCAGTCTCTCTCAAACTGTTTACATCAATCGTGCACACCTTGGTGTAATTGCACACCTATATGATCCAAACTTGTCAGAATGATTTCTGCAGGGGAGTTGTGAGTCTGTTAATGTTTTTTAAAAAGTTAATCCGTTAATTGGAAAGTTGACTTAAGAATTAATGCTGTTGGGCCCACCTATGGGTATGTGGAAGCAAATAAGGCCTCCTCTACCTTGCTCACTAATATTTATGTCACACTATCACAGAACAGTTTTGATTACACAAGTAAGTGTTCCCTGAGGCTGTCTACATCTAATGCAATTCTTATGCAAACATCTGACGACGACAACCGGGATTCAGCAGGTTTCCTCTTCTCTGTGTAACACATGAAATGACTAAATTCAGTAAAAACTAGTGATACATAGAGTGGTAAAACATGTGGAGATTAACTATAATTTGACTTGAATGGACACTTTTGAAATGTTATTCTGTTGTCAAGTCATGAAGTTAGTGATATGTGTGACTTTGACCACTGTAACTTAAATATTTTAGCCACAATTCTGATCTGAAGGGATCTCTCTGAGCAAGTAGGCATTCACAATGTCATGTCCTTAAAAAAATTTTGTTAGTTTCATCTTGTTAGATAGCGTGTTATTTTTTACCGGCTTTTACTAGCAGAGAGAAGTCCCTATCAGTGGGATCAACTTTTTGAAACCATCTATGTGGTGATGTATGTTAAGATCCCAGGTATCACACACTGCCTTCATTCACCCCGTTATGCCCTCATTTGCGAGTAACTGACAAAAAATCAAAATTTTGAAGAATAAAAATTTTGAAAAATAAAAGTTTTGAAAAATAAAAATTTTACAGGACATTCACCAGTGGTGAAAGAAAGATTTTGTAGGTTGGTTATGTGGTGTAACTGTCGTGTAAGGCTTCCACATGCTCAAGGCTGTGGCTTCGTATCTCGTCACAAACTTATTCTTGAATATCAAAATGAATGATCAATATTTTTATTTAATCAATTGGTTTAAGTGTAATTTTATTTCTATTCCTTTGTCACATTTTAATCACATGAGTTTTCATTTGGTTTCATTGATTCTTTATATCATTTTTTTTGCACATGGAATTTTTGTGAATGTGGATTTAATAATTACTTCAGAATGAGATTTTCACACTGCAGTGGAGTGTGCGCTGATATGAAACTTCCTGGCAGATTAAAACTGTGCACTGGACTGCTTCAGTTCTGCCAGTACCTCATCTCCTACCTTCCAAACTTCACAGAAGCTCTTCTGCGAACCTTGCAGAACTAGCACTTCTGGAAGAAAAGATACTGAGGAGACATGGCTTAGCCACAGCCTGGGGGATGTTTCCAAAATGGGATTTTCACTCTGCAACAGAGTGTGTGCTGATGTTTAACTTCCTGGCAGATTAAAACTATACCTACATCAAGGTGGTACTAAATTCCAGTTACCCCGTAGTACCGAGTTCACCTCACAGCCTCTTAATATTCTTCTCCCTTTTGCTATTAGCAGGCAGTGTGTGGTGGAAGGCACTATTCGCACCAAAGTCATATTTCCCCCCTCTGTTCCACCCGCGGATTGCGCGAGTGAAAAATGAACGCCTCAGTACGGGCTCTAGTTTCCCTTATCTTTGAATGGTGATCATTGAGCGGTATGAAAGTTGGTAATAATGTATGCTCTACATCCTCGTGGAAGATCGGATTTTGGAATTTGGTGAGCAGCCCATTCCATTTAGCATGTTGTCTATCTGCAAGTGTGTCCCATTTCAAACGTTCAATGAGATTCTCTAACCTGAGCTCAACACACAAACCAAAAATTTACCATATTCACGTTAAAATACAAGACAAAGTAATCTAATTAACAATTTTTTTAGTAGAGTACAAGTGCGCAGCTTGCTGTTTTTGTATTTGCAAATTTCTTACCTGATCTCATACTCCTTATCAGTCCATAACTCTGCATCTTGTGACAGCCTTTTCCAACGGGAGCTCACTTTCTGTATATCTACGAGTTCACTGAAAGACAGGTGGGAAAATATCTTTAGCAAAATTTCATCTGGCAAAGTGTCAATGCTTAAACACTTGGAGCCTGTGTCTAGTGCTGCGTTGGCAGCTGTATCGGCGACATTTGTTTCCACCTGCTGCGGGTCCAAATTTGTCATAGACACCTCTGACTCATCAGGTGTGGTGCCTGAACTTTCTAGAGTGGAAGTGACACTGGACAGAGGAGCTTTGGATGAGTCACTGCTCCGACACATTGCGATGTCTTCACTGGCCTCCTTGCAATCTTCATTGTGCTCCACTTCGGAAGTCATCTCACTGTTGTCTCTCTCTTCAGACCTCTGGGAGATGGGAGGTGCTGAGGGAGGGGATGTCACACAGTCCTCTGTCTGAGATACTTGCAGACACTGTAAGAAAAAACAAAATTAATGTACAAAAGCATATAAAAATCTTACCATTTTTATAAATAACTAGCAAACCGGGCAATGTTTCGCAATTGCAAAAGCACTAAATAGGAACTGTGTACACATCCCATTCTGTTTCTTCCCATTTGCTCCCCCTCCCCAAATCTATCTCCATATCCTCTTCAGCCCTCTGTCCATCTCATCCCCTCCTTCCTCCTTCCCACTCCCCCCCCCCCCCCCCCACCCTATCTCTCTGACCTTATGCCTTGTTTATCATGATTGAAAATGAAATCTTGATCACAAAATGAAATCAATTAAAATTAATGGGTATCTCAGTTGGGATAATTAGTATAACGGATGCAAGAAAGATCCTCCCCACCTGCTGATTCTGTAAGGGTAATAACTGTAATGATTGTATTACTCAGTTTGAATCTGAATGGGTGAGACTACAAATATTCAGATGATACATATTCCACAGAAGTATTTAGTCTTAAGTCAATATGCTATACACATAACTTCACTCTTTCTCTTAAAACTGCGAGAAAGAAAACTAAACTGCACATTTTCACACTACAGTACTTTCTTTCCCACAGATAAACTGAACATTGTTGTAACTCTTCAGGCTTTCCCGGCATTGTTGTTTAAAAAAATACATACATAGCCTCTGTCACTCAGAATGTTTAGCATGTTATTGTATAAAAATAAGAAAAAAATCAAGAAATTTTCAAGATTTTTGCTAGCAATGTTTCCTATCTCCAATGACTAAACGTTTATTATAACATTGTCTAAACTTTGAAATAAATTGTCAACAACATTGACATGTTTACTAACATTTTCCCCTTATGTATTACATATATATTTATGCAACATACGTATTAAAAATACACAGTTTATATACTACTGAACATTTATTAGAGTATCATGTAAAAATTTGTAGTAGAGCATCACGTGTAAATGTGAAGTAAATTGGTCAAAATGAGTTTGTGTGTGTGTGTGTGTGTGTGTGTGTGTGTGTGTGTGTGTGTGTGTGTGTGTGCGTGCACATGTACACGTGCGTGTAAATGTCCATTCGAACACTTATGACAGTACTGTGTAAAAATCTTACGTAAATCAGTCAAGAATTTTTGGAGACAAAGTTAAATGATGACTTGTCTTTATATAGTAGCGTATGTTCATACTCAGCTCTAAAAGTCTGAATCTACAGCCGTTCTCTGCAAATTCCATAAGTATATGGCAGAGGGTACTTCCTATTCAACAACCAGGGTGTATATGCAGACCAGGAAAAAATTCTCAGATTTATCCCAGATTTCCCGATTAAAAATACGCTTTCCCCCGGGTGAAAACATACTTTTCCCCTGTTAAGTAACAGTATATTTTCTCTCGGGATTGGGTAACTTATCAATCCTTGGAATAGTTATGGTTTTATACATGGGTGTTGAATTAACTGGTGCTTTAGAAAATGAAACTCAGGGAAAAAATCAAATTTTGGAAAGATCTTTAATTTACAGCAACATGTATGCTGTATATTTTCGGACAAAAGTATAAATTTGAATTTCACCAAACACTGCATATTACTTGTGTTTTTGTAAGCAGTCATAGCTCATGTCACATGATATCACCAGCCGATGACAGCAGACATCCAGAGCTTAGGACACATGATGTAGTCAGCCAATAGCAACATCACTTAAGTAGTGCGAACACACAAACAGGAAAAGTTAATGGTTTAAATTAATATACATAGAGTTGCTACAAAAAAAGCAAAGCTTTCACATATAATATTGGTCTTTAAGGTTAATACATTGAAGGGAACCTAAGCTTTCACATATAATGTTGGTCTTTTATGCACATATTACACTTTCAGATATATTACACAAATGTACCAGTAAAATTTCAATAACGACATGTCTGATCTTCTGGGCTCTAGGCCTAAATTCATCTAAACGGCTAGTCATCAACGAGTTGATTTTTAAATGAGGGTCAAACGCTCTCCGATTTAAGAAATTCATTGTACATTCTCACACACAGTTCAACTTGCGTAGAAGGAAATTTACTTTGAATGTAACGCTTTTCAAACCATTATTCGCAATATTTTCCCGCATCCTGTTAGAAATAGTTTCATTTCAGCTGTTGCCAGAGAGCACCAGATAACAGGCGCCACTGCGCTTGTGCAGCTACGATTGCGTAGGAGGCCCATATGCTCATATGTGCAAAACATTAAAAGATCTTACATTGTCTCATGAAAGGAAGAAGACATCAGAGGATACTCTAAGAGCATCTGAATTTCATGACCCATACTAAAACGTGCACATTTGCATGTCCAGATTCCCAGTGAAGTAGGTCTCTACCAGATATTAAGCTTTTCAATGTGGTTTTTGGGATGTAAATTTTCTTGGAGTACCAGTACTGTGTTGTATCATGTTTGGTTCTTTATTACGGCATAATGCCATACGTGCTAGATGATGAAAATGTGCACTTGAAATGCAGTGAACAGTTTAAACCAGCCAATAGTGTGGAATCAAACTGTTTCAAATATATTGACTGCCTCAGCAGGAAAGATTAATAAAAGAAAATTTCTTTAGCAAACTGACAAAAATAACTTCATTTTTCTGCAAGGCAATTAATGCTTGACTGTCAGAAAGATGGAAATAAAATAAAATCTGAAACTAATAACATATCTTAGCCTTTCATAATTATGTGAATGTATTTTAATTCATTTGATAGCTCCCACCCACAGAAATCCGTTTTGTTTTCATTTGACGCGAGAGCAGTAAACGAAGAGGAAACAGCAAAATCACTAAATGTAAACACGGGTCACGTGGAGACTACCGACTTTCCCACTATAACTCAGACTGCTCTGCACATCAGCCCTGGATCTACGATATTTCCGAACTGGGACAATAACCCACCACTCCCACGAGCGTTTGAGATAAGACGTCAAAAATTTTTAAAAAATCTAATTTTAAAAAAATGTTCATTTTGTAGCACACATCTTTCTGATTTATGAAACATATGTATTCAAGGAAATGCAAGACACGCTATTTGGTCTTAAGTGTGCCAAAGTGAAGTACCATGCCTCTTCACACAGCATTCTTGTAAAGCCTGTCATTATATTTTGCTCTGTGGAATTGAAACGTGTATATCTTGTAATGGATGCCATCAAACTACACAGAGGGCAGTGGAGATTAAAGTGTCCTGCAGTGCCTCTCCTGCTTCCAGTTGGCCAGTTTGACATCCTGCCCC
The DNA here is from genome assembly GCF_023864275.1 of Schistocerca cancellata. Classification (NCBI taxonomy): domain Eukaryota; kingdom Metazoa; phylum Arthropoda; class Insecta; order Orthoptera; family Acrididae; genus Schistocerca; species Schistocerca cancellata. The sequence goes on from NC_064637.1 coordinate 127,827,000, forward strand.
TCTTTTTTGAAAAAGAACTCTTTAGAAAATTTGCACTTGGTGCTTTGTGTGACAAAATTAAATATAGGATACATAAGACCAGTAAAGACAAGCGACAAGCAAGACAGTACACATTTCTTCAATCCTTAGCTCCTAGAATTTTTTTCTGTAATATTGCTACAGCTTTACATAGCATGCTTTCCTTTCTGCGAAAGAATCTATTACTTCAAAGTTTGCTTCGTGAAAAATCTAAACATTTATTTCTGAAAAAGTTGTTAATATAAATAGGACCTAAGACTGGTGTGGTTTCTTCATCTGATTATATCTATTTTGTCACTGTCTGCTAGATAAGACTAAATTGGCCTTTCTAATACTGCAGCAACTGCAAAAAACACACCAAATAAACAAGACTGTTTTGGTACAAATGGTCATTTTTATAACACAACAGAATATAATTGAAGTACCAATATCAACTGCCTGTTAGGCCTACTACAAGCAAAAAGCTTTACATTAGGAAATAGTTTCATGCTTCATTCATACACTCCAGATTTTCAAGCGTGAGATCGAAAAGTAGTAGTACAAAATTTTTTATACGAATTTGGAATCATCATATTCTTTCTTCCATAATTTGTGTGAGACCCCCGTTTCTTGTTTCTTCTTCTTCTTCTTCTTCTTCTTCTTTTTTTTTGGTTGGGTTTAAGGGCGCTCAACTGCTGAGGTCATTAGCGCCCAGTCACTGGTGTTAGAGCACATGGAATCTGGTAAAACTCAAGGGGATGGAGGGGACACCAGAAGGACCTGACAAAGATGCAGACAAAATAAGTAAAAAGATCAAATGTCTTTGGACAAGCCAGTTAAAGTTATAAAACGCAGAATACGAGCAGCTGCTCGAGCGTCATCAGCTAAAACATCCGGTAAAGTAGATGGCAGGGACAGGACAACACGAAATTGACTAAAACGGGGACACGACAATAAAACATGGCGCACTGTTAATGCCTGACCACAAGGGCACTGCGGGGCTGGGTCACCGGAGAGCAGGTAGCGGTGGCTAAACCGGCAATGCCCAATCCGCAACCTGGTCAGAAGGACCTCCTCGCGCCGAGATGGTCGGAAGGATGTTGTCCAAGCAGTTGGGAGCGGTTTTACTGCCCGGAGCTTGTTTCCTTGGAGGGATGACCAAGCATCCCACCACAACGACACAAGCCTCTTACATACATCCCCACGAACGTCGGATGACAGGACACAATGGGAGGCTGGCCGAGGCAGGAGGACTGCAGCCTTGGCTGCAGCATCCGCAGCCTCATTCCCAGGCACTCCTACATGTCCGGGAACCCACAGAAAGCTGACAGAACCACCATTATCAGCGAAAGAATGGAGGGACTGCTGTATCCGTTGAATCAAGGGATGGACCGGATAGGGAGCTCCAAGGCTCTGAAGAGCACTGAGTGAGTCAGAGCAGAGTACATATGATGAATGGCGGTGGCGGCGGGCATACTGAACGGCCTAATGGAGAGCAAAAAGCTCGGCCGTAAAGCTGGAACATTGGTCGAGGAGCCGATATTTAAAGGTGGCGGCCCCGACGACAAAGGCACAGCCGACACCATCGTCAGTTTTGGAGCCATCGGTGTAAATAAAGGCGTGACCGGCAAGTCGAGCACGAAGTTCGACAAACCGTGAGCAATACACTGCAGCCGGAGTACCCTCCTTCGGGAGTGAGCTGAGGTCGAGATAAATATGAACCGGAGCCTGGAGCCAAGGTGGTGTCGGGCTCTCACCCTCTCTGAAGGTGGTAGGGAGGGCAAAATCCAATTGTTGAAGCAGGCGACGGAAGCGGACTCCGGGGAGCAGCAGGGCAGACACATACAACCCGTACTGACGGTCGAGAGAATCGGCGAAGAAGGACTTGTAAGAGGGGTGGTCGGGCATAGACGACAGCTGGCAGGCATACCGACACAGCAGTATGTCGCACCGGTAGGTCAACGGTAACTCGGCAGCTTCAGCATAAAGACTCTCGACAGGACTAGTGTAGAAGGCTCCGGTCGCAAGACGTATCCCCCGATGGTGGATGGAGTTGAGCCGGCGTAAGAGGGACGGCCGAGCGGATGAGTAGACTAAGCTCCCATAATCGAGCTTCGATCGGACTATGGACCGATACAAGCGAAGCAGGACAGTGCGATCCACTCCCCAAGATGAACCGCTAAGAACTCTGAGGACATTAAGGGAACGTGTACAACAGGCTGCCAAATAAGAGACATGCGGAGACCAACAAAGTTTCCTGTCCAACGTGAGCCCTAGAAACTTAGTTGTGTCCACGAATGGGAGAACAACGGGACCGAGATGTAAGGATGGCGGAAGGAACGCTTTATATCGCCAAAAGTTGATACAAACCGTCTTTTCTTCAGAGAACCGGAAGCCATTTGCTACGCTCCATGAGTAGAGGCTGTCTAGACAACACTGAAGGCAGCGCTCCAGGAGGCATGTTCTCTGGGCACTGCAGTAGATCGCGAAGACATCGACAAAGAGAGAGCCTGAGACATTAGGTGGAATGCAATCCATAATTGGATTGATCGTGATGGCAAAAAGGGCTACGCTCAAGACGGAGCCCTGAGGCACTCCGTTCTCCTGGAGGAAGACGTCGGACAATACGGAACCCACACGTACCCTAAACTTTCGATCCGTTAAAAAGGAATCAATAAAAAGGGGCAGGCGACCGCGTAGGCCCCACCTGTGCATAGTGCGGAGGATACCTCCTCTCCAACAGGTATCATAAGCCTTCTCCAAGTCGAAGAACACGGCTACCGTTTGGCGCCTTCGCAAAAAGTTGTTCATGATGAATGTCGACAAGGTCACAAGGTGGTCAACAGCGGAGCGGCGGCGACGAAAGCCGCATTGGACATTAGTAAGTAGCCGTCGAGATTCAAGAATCCAGACTAACCGAGCATTAACCATGCGCTCCATCACCTTACAGAGACAGCTTGTAAGAGAAATGGGGCGGTAACTAGAAGGAAGGTGTCTATCCTTCCCGGGTTTGGGTATAGGAACAACAACGGCGTCACGCCAACGCATGGGGACTTGACCTTCGGTCCAGACGCGATTGTAGGTACGAAGAAGGAAGCTTTTGCCCGCCGGAGAAAGGTGTGCCAGCATCTGAACGTGAATGGCATCTGGCCCCGGAGCAGAGGACCGGGACAGTGCAAGCGCACGTTTGAGTTCCCGCATAGTAAAGGGGGCATTATAGGTTTCCAGATTCAGTGAGTGGAAGGAAGGTCGCCGAGCCTCTTCTGCCTCTTTCCTGGGAAGGAAGGCAGGATGGTAATGGGCGGAGCTTGAAACCTCCATGAAAAAGCGGCCAAAGGCGTTGGAGACAGCCACAGGATCAACAAGGACTGCATTACCTGAGGTCAGGCCAGGTACCGAGGAGTGGGCCTTAATGCCCGACAGCCGGCGCAGGCTACCCCAAACGACGGAAGAGGGAGTAAAACTGTTAAAGGAGCTGGTGAAGGAGGCCCAACAAGCTTTTTTGCTGTCTTTGATGACTCTACGGCATTGCGCTCGGAGGTGTTTGTATTCAATACAATTCGCCAACGTAGGATGGCGGCGAAAGGTGCGTAAAGCACGTCGTCGAGCACGGATAGCGTCCCTACAAGCCTCGTTCCACCAGGGGACGGAAACGCGACGTGAAGAAGAAGTAGTACAAGGAATGGAACGTTCGGCAGCATTGATGATAACAGCCGTGAGGTATTCGACCTGACTGTCACAACTGGGAAAATTGTGGTCCGGAAAGGTCGCCAGGGAGGAGTAAAGTCCCCAGTCAGCTTTCAGTATGTTCCAGCTCGAAGGACGTGGGGATGGGGTGTGGTGCAGGAGACGAACGACACAGGGGAAGTGGTCGCTCGAATAGGTGTCAGAAAGGACATACCACTCGAACCGACGGGCAAGAGTGGTAGAACATATCAAGAGGTCCAAGTGGGAGTAGGTATGAGTAGAGTCCGAGAGGAAAGTCGGGGCGCCGGTATTGAGGCAGACAAGATTGAGATGGTTGAAGACATCTGCCAAGAGTGAGCCTCTTGGACAGGATGCAGGAGAGCCCCAAAGGGGATGATGGGCATTGAAGTCGCCAAACAATAAAAACGGCGGGGGAAGCTGAACGATCAGGTGCATCATGTCAGCCCGACTAACAGCAGACGACGGTGGAGTGTAGATGGTACAAACTGAAAAAGTAAAAGCAGAAAGAGTAATGCGGACAGCTATTGCTTGGAGTGGGGTGGTCAATGGGATGGGATGGTAATAGACATCGTCCCGAACGAGCAACATGACCCCACCATGAGCTGGGATACCGTCCACAGGGGTGAGGTCATACCGCTCCAAGGTATAGTGGGTAAAGGCAATACGGTCAGTCGGGCGCAACTTGGTTTCCTGGAGTCCAAGGACGAGCGGACAGTGCAGGCGGAGGAGCAGTTGTAATTCCTCCCGATGAGATCGAATACCTCTTATGTTTCAATGAAACAACGCCATCGTTAGTCAAAAAGTCGGGGGAACGAGACGGGGGAAGAGCTGGTCACCTCGACGGCCGCGGAGGGCCAGGTTGCGAGGGAACAATGCTACAACCGACGGGAGGCAGATCCGGTTCCATCGACTCATCGCCAGCTGCGGCCGCTGTCCCTGGTTGTGTAAGAGGGGCAGCATCATTTGCCGACGAAAGGCCAGCTGAGCGCCTGGCAGCAGAGCGTCCCGGCGATACTGAGGACGGCCGGGAGCAGCGACTCACGGATGGAGCGTCAGACGAAACGCGCCGGGGTGGAGAGGGGGATAGAGACTTCTTCTTGGAGGCCTTCTTGGAAGGCCGAGGAGGCACAGGGATGGTGGGCTGGACCCGAAGAAGGTCCTCACGCGCGGGGTCCATTTTGGAACGCCGGACCTCGAAAGCTGGGGTCCGGAACGTTTCCCCGATGGACGCCTGAGAAGAGGATCGCTTCTCAGGTGGCGTGGGGGGAGAAGGAGGAGGAAGGGTGGCCCCTGGGGCAGAGGGGGTGGGGGCCACGGGAGAGGAGGATTTGGAAGGGAGGGATTTGGGAGGCGGAGGCAGAGCCCCCTGATGGGCGGAGGAGGCGGAGGGGGGACAGGATAGGGATGAGGATACCGCGGAAGGAGTGGACACAACTGAGGCAAACGAAGTGGTCAATGGCATGGGATGGAGGCGGTCATACTTCTTCCTGGCCTCAGAATAAGAGAGCCGATCCAAAGTTTTGATTTCTTGTATCTTCTTCTCCTTCTGATATGCGGGGCAGTCTGAGGATCTAGGCGAGTGGACGCCAGGACAATTAACGCACCGAGGTGGTGGGGTGCATGTATGTTCCTCACGAAGAGGACGTCCACAATCGCCACAAAGGGGCTCAGCCTCACACCGGGACGACATGTGCCCAAAGCGCAAACACCTAAAACAGCGCATAGGAGGCGGGACGTAGGGTCGCACGTCACACCGGCAGCACATCACCTTTACCTTCTCCGGGAGAACGTCCCCCTCGAAGGCGAGGATAAAGGCCCCGGTGTCGATGCGACGGTCTTTGGGGCCACGCTGGACTTGCCGGACGAAATGCACGCCTCGGCGCTCCAGGTTGGCCCTGAGCTCCTCATCAGATTGTAGGAGGAGGTCACGATGAAAAATAACCCCCTGCGTCCTATTTAGTGCCAGATGTGGGACAATGGAGACAGGGATGTCCCCTAGGCGATCGCACGCCTGGAGCGCCGCCGACTGTGTGGCGGAGGTGGTCTTGATAAGAACGGACCCTGAACGCATCTTGCTGAGGGCCTCGATTTCCCCGAAGATGTCCTCAATGTGCTGAACAAAGAACATGGGCTTGGAGGTGGCGAATGTCCCCCCATCGGTTCGAGAACAGACCAAATAGCGGGGGAAGTACTTCGCCCCAAGCCTGCGGTCCTGTCCCTCCTCCCATGGAGTGGCCAAGGGGGAAAGGGCAGGGTGCAGCTCAGGTATCGGCAGTACGATCCCTGTGTTGTCAGGGGGCTACAACCTAGAGGGTACATGACGACCCCACCACAACGGGCTGGCTACCGTGCTGGATTTCTGGTGCCATGGAAAGTCCATCATGATCGCTGGTGCAGATGGAGATGCACTATGGGCGTAACTTGGACAACCCATCAGGCGTTTAGGCCCAATTTGAGGAATAGTGGGTATGGTTACAACGCTGGTGCAATGCTGAGTGCCAAGGTCTTAGTGCACTTAGGACCAGTGGTACACCACGTAAGGTGTCCTTCCCCAAAAGGCTCGTACTTCTGTAGAATTTTGAAAAATGGAGGTCAAACCCCAAGGGGGACCATCACATGGAAGGCCGAAACGGTTGAAACTCCTTTTAGTCGCCTCGTACGACAGGCAGGAATACTTCGGGCCTATTCTTACCCCGGACCCGCAGGGGGATCCCCGTTTCTTCTCCTTCCTCATTCTAACAGTCTTATCATCACTATTTCTGTAACTATTCCAGCCAATGTCATAACTTATTTGTCAGTTAACTTCACTAACTCTGCCAGAATCACCAGTTTAGTTATCCTGTGATTATTCTCCGCCTAGGCATTGTTATATGTTCATACAACTTGTTTTCCTCACTACTTCCAGAATAGAACAAAGCGGCTGCTAGCCAGGGACCGTACAACTGGCCCTTACTAGTATAGCGATCTGGCCAAAAAGTGTCAAAATTTCATTTTCTTGGATACACCGAGAAGATAATATGTAATTGTTCTTACCTGTTATTCCTGTTAGTCATTTACTCCCACGCTGGTAGTCTGAATCTATGGATTTCGCTAGTAATTATAACAACACTCGTCATTCGCAAAACCCAATCAACTACATAATGAGACAGCAGTTGGCATTCATCCGTTTGGCTTTACTCTGCTCAGCTCTTATAGCCCCTTTTGTCTGCAGGGAAGTTTGTTTCTAGATGCGACAAGGATTCCCTTAACAGAGACATCACGTACACTATGCACGCATTCACAAATCAACTTATGATTCATTCATTCAGAAATCAACTTAGAATGTGTTCAAAAATCGACAGGGATGTGTTTCAAAGTCATATGAATAATCGATAGACCAACGTGCGCTGAGTGCTAGGCGCTTTAAGAAACAAGGTTTTTTCCTCAAGAAAATGAATTTGCCCCCCTCTTAGATCTGGGCCTGCTGTGCATGCATGAATCTGGCAGCTCGGGCACACTGGCAAATTTTTTCCTGGTAGCATCTAGCTACTTGCTGCGACTGCTTACACAGCCAATAGCCACATTTCTGTAGCCAGAAGTGGGAGAAGGTACTACCCAACTGCACATGCACATAATCCCTATTAACTGCTAAAACTGGTTTACATGTACATAAAATTCTAGCTGTTTCCGTCCTAACAGTAATCTTTTTTTTTAGGCTCCAAGGAAGGCACTGAGGAACATAAATGCAGATAAAAACATTGTTCTTACCGCTGACAAGGGTAATGTAAAAGATAATAAATCTTTTCTCTTTACATGTATAAATGAAGTACCCTGCTCTATTCTTTTGGTAAATCTGGATTACTCTCACGAACTGTTGTAGAGAGTTTTACATGGTTTTCTTAATAGTAGGCTGATTTAAGTGGAAACTGTATATAATATATAAATATTTTGAGTTAAATTGGCTGAACTAAGAAGATTTAGTTAATCACCACTGTGGCAACTACAAACTGCCATCTACCAGTGAATTTAAAATGAAGTTTAAACACTCTAATGTTCTGGAATTCCCGGTATCAATATCTTGGCAGTATTGATATCGACCACATGCAAAAATCAAGATTCTTGATTTGTTGGATGGGTGAACCGTCCATATACTCAGGTTTGTACAGAACCCTCATGGCACGGGTCCTACTCTCACCTTTTTTTTTAAACCTACATCTGATTTGTGAACATGAAAGGTATAGTAACATGAGCAACACACTTCTACAAGTTTAATACTCTCGATCAGGGTCTATTCTGCAAATCACCCATCTGTCATTACATTCTTTAGCTTCAGCACAGTCTAATTTTTCCATCTCCTCAGTTTTCATTTCGAGAGTGACAATAATCTACATACAGAAGGCAATGTGCCAACTGACTGAGCCACTTGACACATCACCCAACCCAAACTAGCCTCAACAGAAACTTGAAATTTACAGAGGGTGTTGATCTACTGAGGCATCATTCAGTAAGGGATTTTTTGAAAGTCACCAAAGGGTGTGAAACAGGGGATGTAAGGTCTTTTGAAAATATGTCACCATTAAGGCAGTTCTGAAGGTAAACCTATGAAAACTGGTATTTGGTTTCTTAGTCAGAAGTAATGAAATAAGTGTTTTATTATTTTGGAAATTTAACCCCTATGGGAGTGAAACAGTAAGTGAAAATTGGGTTTCAAAATAAATTATTAAAGAATTACTGAAGTATTTTTAAAGCTACAGCTATGTAAATTGACATTTCGATTCTCGGTTACAAATAAAAATGTGTGTTTCAGTGTTTTTGGAAATTCAACCTCTAAAGGGGTGAAATAAGGGATGCAATGTATTATGAAAAAAATTCATTATGAAAGCATTTTTTAAAGCTAAACCTATTAACATTTGAATTTGGCTTCTCAGAAATAAAAAGTTTTGCCATTTTTGTATTTTCCAAGTCCGACTGAGGGTGAAATAGGGGAAAAATTTAAGACAATAGTACATTTTATTTTAAAGCTAAATCTATGAAAATTGGCATTTCACATCTGAATTAGACGTGAAGAAAAATACCACCACCAAAACACAAAAGACATGACTAACAAAAACTTTTGACTCCAGATACCTGAATCACTTTTTAACCTGACATACAGTCAGTAAATACCATTCTTCTATGGGCTTAATTTGTGTGAAAAGTTGAGAAGGTGTTGCAATTTAGAACACAAAAAAATTCTATTTAAGAAAAAATCTGTGCAGGCCATATACAAGGGAAGCTGAGGACACTAAGCTAATAGTCACCAAATGTAACTGAAATGAGAGAAAAGTGCATTAATAATTCCAGTGGTTGTGGGGGGGGGGGGGGGGGGGGAGGGAGAGGATGACTTATCCCTTTTCACCTCAAAATACGTCTTAGTTTTCTCCAATATGACTTCAGCCAAATATTAACAGTACAATGATAAGACTTCCAGTGTGTTTACTATTTTCTTCCCTGGCTTGACTATTACAAAAAAATCGCAATTTGTATCAGACGAGTTGGTTTGTTAGCAAACTTATCCATCTGAAGAGCATAGAAAGGGATAAAACCTACTGTCATCCCTCTGTTGTATATACAATATTCCACTGTTTAACACTCCTGACAAATGTTTCATTCAAAAGTTCATTAAGGAACAGCAATTCCACAACTAATCTGAATCACTTTTGTTGCTATAGTTTAAAAATCTGTTACACTGTATCAAGTTCTAAGCAACAGTGGACTTTCAGTGGCCAGGTTTGTGAACCTTATTTCATGGTGATGTCCTAGCATACAGCTACAGATATCCACAACATGTTAGAAAATATTAAAACATGTCTGGGCTGCAACAGCCTTCATTTCATGTTCATCGCGCCAAGAAACTGGGATGCTTTGCAAGTTAAATACTGACTTCATTTGCTGCCCCCTCCCCCCTCTTAATTACAGAAGGACTTCTGAAACACCTCTAAAAACTTTTAAAAAATCAAGTTATCCTGCTGAGTGAAGCTACAATAGCTACAGGTTCAAACAGCCTTTCTTATTTCTGTTACCAGTGCAAGGAACCGAGTACATGAAACTCCACATCAGAATGTTTCTGAAAACTCAGGACAAGTTGTACTGACAGTATTTCTAAATGAAACAAAAGTGAGCAGTGTTGGGAAATCTGTGATTGCTGCCTGTTAGCACCTTTCTAATTTTAACACTGAGTAGAATGTTTAGTATCTGAATGATATTTTCATTATCACTATTGAGAAATAGCAGTGACCACTTCTGGTCTTTTAAGCAATGGCAATCGCTACAGAAACGAGATCTACTTAGAACATTTGAGAAAGACAACAAACATTTCAGCTTGTTTATCACCTTCAACACAAAGTACTTCCTAAATTTAACAAATATAAGTAAAATGCATGAACACTCAGGGGAAAAATGAGTTGTGGAAGCACAATGGGAATTGTGTAATCCATTTGCATCATACCTCTACTACTGTTGAAAACAACCTTCCGGACATAACACTGAGTCACATAATAATGTTTGACTTCTGCCCTTTTATTAGATTAAAAAATTGTTTTCAAAATATAAACATTAAATCATCAAATTTACTTCCTTGTGAAATGGTACCATTATGTATATTCCTCATTACTGTCCAATATACAACATTACAATGTTTTCATCCCAACTTTAAAATTTTTATGTCACTGCAATCATCATGAGACTCTGCTGCGCTCTTCAGTCATTGTGAAACTCTTAGCCAAATGTTTGAAAACAATTCATCCTCATTGACATCTGACACTAGCTGCAAAATACACTTATAAACTGATAAGCAACCAATTAAGCAAATATGTCAACTACTGAAACCAGAAATGTTATGTACCACTGAGGACTAGAATGAAAAGGTTAACTATTTATTGTATTTTCTTGACAAGCTTAGTAGCATGCAAGACCTCTGAACTAGTGCACCATCAATAGTGGTTTGACATTTTGAAATATTCAGGGAGACAATCTTGTGAAATAATACATTACTTTCAATTAGTAAAAAATATCCACTCAGGCTTATTTAAAACTTCACAAAAGCCGCACCTTTGGTGTAAATCTTTCCAAGTCATTATGCAAGACCACCTACAGTTACTACAATTAAGTATATGTGCAACTGTGACACAAAAACAAATCACAGGCGATATAATTATATTCGAAAATGGCAGGCCATGTAGTTCAATTTATTTTGTTGCGAAACTAAACGTCTCGTATGCGAACAAACTGGGCTGCCACGTGAATTATAACTACACATACTCGAATATAATCTCGTAACATCTTTAAGCCTCTCATAAAACCCGTGGCCGGAAAACAAATTAAGCAATACCGGAGCATGAAAATGTGTTACGCGTACAATGACGAAATTGTGCAATTACAATACCTTACATACTGCTACGTCCGACTCACTGCTGTTACAATACAAGGTAGTTATCAACAGATTGGAGAAGTACATTCCTTTATAAAGTCCCAGTCTCCCCACCACCCGCTATTGCGCAACTACGTGCGTAGAGATTAGTCAGATGACTGTCACCAACATTTTCCATCCCTTCCCCAGACCTTCCTCGTACTCGATTGACGGCACTGCAGTTTTCCTCGAATCCAGAGATTAAAGCTAAGAACCACACCACAGATATATTTATCGTTTTGGGAGGAGTATACACTGCGAATATTATTTCTTCAGTTCAATTTTAACCATTACGACTTTGAGAAATGTCAATCGTCAAACGGGATTGGAAATACTGAAGCCAATTGAAACTGTGGCATCCGGTATCCTTTCCCAGAGGACAAATTTAGATACATTCGTAAACATTTCATCAAATAGCTTAAGTATGTTAACACTCAAAATTTAGATAAATGAACATGCTCATACATTTTGTCATGTATATGACACTTTAAATGGTCTCCGAAAACTTGCTGCAGTGTGTGTATAATTAATGAATCACATTTGGTCTGATACATATTTTGAAAGTTCCCTTGAATTTAAGGAATTTGCAGAAAATCTAAACCAGGGTAGCTAGATACGGATTTGGAGACTCCTCCTCCCGAATCGAAATCGAGCTCCTTACACAGTACATCTCGTTGCTGAGCTTTCTTTTCTTAGACTTATCGAGAACGTCTGACACCATAAACTTTCTCGATTCCTAACAATAAAATGTATATATCGAGTGCCTTCTTAAGTGACAGAATGCAGTGGGCCTAAGTTGTTCTTGAGACCAAATCAGCGTCGCATGTGCTCAATGAAAGTATAGTAAGGCATTTTTCGGATTTAATATGAAGAGGTAGCAGTAAGATTGCATATACCTATTATGAGGGTATGATGAGGAACAGTGTAACAAAGTTAATGCTTCCAAATATTTTTGAAAACTATGTATTTAGCAAAACATTGTTCTCATTATTTATTTCCCTTCAATTAATTTATTTATTTATTTATTCATACACCTTTAAACATTTGTACGAAATCAGTGTCATCAGGAGTAATTTAAAATCAAATTTCACAGTGGTAATTGGCAGGATAGAAAAATGTTTATTTATTTTATTTGGTTCGTGACATCTTGTGTAGATATAAGACAGTCAAAATATAATGCAGAGATAAACATTACACGTTTTTCACATAATGGCAATACAAAAATTAATCATAATATTATGATGTATAATTGATAATCCACAAATGATTCCTAGACCATACAGTTCGATAATACATGCACATGAACACAGTTAAACATAAAGACAATAAAGAAATTAATCATAATTACTCATCCAATGTTAGTAACGTTTACTACATATATAGTTAATAATTCCTATAGACAATATGATTAGACACTACATGTGTATGATCAAATGCATACAATTTACTTTACATGTTTCCTATTTATGTTTCTCAGATACTGGTAGTATTTTCTATTACTGCTAATTTTGCATGGAGTAGGCTACTGTACTACGCTCCATTTGCAGAGAAATTCAATAACAGGGTGGAAATTGTGGTTTATCTTTCTTTGCTTATCAATTTTACACTGAATAGAAGTTTATTATACAATTTTGTTGCACTATGTAGGACAGTTTTCTGATAGGCAGATGTTCTGACATGAGATACATGAAAGTTATTGCAGTGTCATGTCTTGTGATTATGTACAGAGCTATTTTGTTTATAAACATTGGAAGTTGTTAAATATTCTCTTACAAAGACTATTGCTTCATGTAGCCCTACAAGCATGGAAGGTTGAGGATCTTTAATGTTTGGGAAAGAGCAAATCTCATCTCTTTTTGTTGCAGATGATTCTAAGAACTTGTTTTTGTGTTTTGAATATAGTTTGGCTAGATGGTGAATTTCCCAAGAATATGATCCCATATCTGGTTGCAGATCGGAAATGTGGATGATACGCCTACAGTACAGTTTCATTATTGAAGGTCGAGTTCAGTGTTCATAGCGTATAGCAAATAGCTGGCAGTTTACCTATTAGGTACATAATATGTGTGTTCCATTTGAGATCATTCTGAAGATGTATTTGCAAAAATTTCGCATCAGCAGGCAGTTTTAAGCTTTTGTTGTTTATTTTAAAGTGGAGATAATTCTGTTGCTTTTGGTATGTGAAAGTTCATAGCTACAGTTCTTTCAGTAGTTATAATGAGCTTATTTCTTTCAAACCAGTCTGACATTTGCATCAGTATCCTATCTGCTGATGACTGAATGTTTTTTTTATCTGATCACATTAGCAAAGCGCTCATGTTATCTGCAAACACAGTTTTCTCTTTGGCATGAACGGAGTCATTCAAATCATCTACAGTTACATTTACATCTACATCTGCATCATATTCTGGAAGCCAACTAGTGGTGTGTGGCGGAGAGTACTTTTTGTACTACTAACCCTGTTCCCCTTGCAAATTGCACGTAGGAAGAATGATTGTCGCTAAGCTTCTCTATTGGCTCTAATTACTCGAAATTTCTCCTCATGGTCATTACGCAAGATGTGTTTCAGAGGAAGTAATATATTGTCTGACTCTTTCTGGAAAGTGCTCTCTCGATAATAAATCTCTCCATGATGCACACCGCTTCTCTTGTAAAGTCTGCCAAAAGAGTTTGTTGAGCATCTCTCTGTTGGATCGGCCCTATCCCTTCTATCTCTATATGCAGAAGGAAGGTGATTGCACCTAATATGGAAACTCGTGGCACACCATATTTTATGAAAACTTTCCCTGATGAGTATGTTGTTGTTTTTACAGTGTGTCCAGTTTGTATGTCATGTTTAGGAATTAGTTTTTGTTGCCAGTTTGTAAGGTACGATTTGATCCATTCATTTGAAATATCTTTAATACTCTTACTTTCAATTTTGTGTAGTAGGGTAGCATGATCAATAACATCAAACGCTTTAGATAAGCCTAGAAATATTCCAGTAGCGATTTCTTTTTGGTCTATGGTTTTCAGGATTGCATTTTAATACTCATAGAGAGCTCTGGCTATAGATCTAGATTTCTGGAAGCCATGCTGATGGTTCAATGCTAACGAGTATTTGTTTGTAAATTCTAATAGCCTAGAGGCCTAGAGCTTCTCAAAGATCCTTGAGAATCCACTAAGTTGTGCTACAGGTATACTGTTGTTAATAGTGTCTGTGGCTTCCTTTTTGTGCAATGCTGGGACGTTAGGACGTTAGTAGCCTTTAGAAGATAAGGAAAAGTACCAGTTGAAAAGGAGTGATTAATAGTAAATTTCAGAGGATCAAAAATATCCTTTCCTGTTTCTTTTATACTGCAGCCTGGATATCAACAGTACCACATGAAAGATTCGTTAGTAGCTGATTGCCATAATGAGCTCATCTTGTGTGACCTGGTTGAGAAACATTGATCCTTTGGGAGCTCTTCTGTAACTGGACACTGGCTAGACAAAAAAGCAAATGGATACTGTAAATATTCCTGGCTTCCTACTGGGCAATTCGTTTTGCACATCTTTTCACAAAAATGAAGGTAAAGCGATATTTGTAAAGCAGAATTTAAGGTATACAGCAATTCACACACATCCTGATTTGGTAAAAGAAAAGTATATTGAAGTAGCAACCACTGAACTTTCTGGTATATACCTAGTTATTGTCATTGTATACAGATCCCCCGCCGGAAATTTTGAAGGCTTCCTATGTAACCTAGAAATGTGGTTAAATACTCTAGAACCAACTAAAAATAAGATCGTTTGTGGTGCTTCAACATTGGTTTTTTGAAACAATCAACTCACAGAGATGGAATACTGTACATGAAAAAGGTTTGCAATCTAATCCCCACTGTAAACACATAAACAAGAACCTGTTTAAATAATGAAGTTGTCTTGGACCAAATGTTCATTCAAGAAACCTACTACCCAAATAAGACTGAAGTAATAAATATAGGCTACAGGGATTATGAGGCCCTGTTGTTAATGTTGGAGCTATTTTCAACAAAAGAGCCACCTATAAAACAAGGGAATGTAGGGATTTCAGTAATAATAACATTACACACTTCTGCAGCTTACTAAGCCAAGAAACATGGGATGAAGTGAACAACAAGATAGATACAAATCAAATGTTCAGCAACTTGCATGGTACATATAAGCTTTATTTTGACAGCCTTTCCAATTAAGAAACATAGATCAAAACAATCTAGAGGGAAAAGTTAGGTCATAATTGACATAAAACCCCAAGTGTGAGGAAAATATACTCACACTCATATGAAAAATACAAAGCTGTATCGTTAGAAATAAGAAATTATATAAAATGATACATCAAGATTTACCACAAAGATATTAAAGAAGTAAAGAAACAGATACATGATGCATATATCTGCAATTCAAAAAGCAATACACATGCCACATGGTACCTTACCAGATCTGAAACAAACAGAAAGCCATTTGTAAAAAGTGTTAACTTAAAGTTGGAAAGTTGACAAGTATCTGATGCCAATGTAGTGGCTTAAATGACTATTTTAGCAATATAGCAAATGACCTTATACAAAAAGACTTTCAAACTAAAAATAAACACTATCAACTAAAATGTACACAATAAAATAACAGAAGCATACATAGAGATGAACTGATAATGGCTTACACTTACTTCAGTGTTAAATATGGAATGATGCAATTTTAATAAGAAACATTTCATATACAAAAGAACATTATGAAAGAACAAACACAAAATGTATTGAACAAATGTAAATTAGTGTTAAGAACTATTTAGTAATTTAGATTGTCTTCTGGGCAATAATGAAATTACCAAGCTATAAACAGCCTTTTCTTTCACCAATTCTTTGTCTTTTATCTTCAAAGCTATTTTGTGACACAAGATATACCTGTGCTCTAATACATTAAACAGTTTTATACCTAAATATTCCTAAATGCACTGTCTTTCCTTAAGTCTAGTTATAGATATACCCACAGTTAATGGTTCACAAATACTATCTTGACGTACAGACCATTTTGCACAATAACAGTTACAGCTGAAAGAAGCCTTACAACATATTTTAATTTTGAAATTCCACACACTCATCTGATGGACTTCTCCTGGCAGGTAAGTATATTTCTGGCCCTGGATAGTCACCATATAAAAGAGTGCCATATCATTAATGGCAGTGAAAAAAGTACAATATGAACTAAGCAATAGTGATTTAGACACACATGTGTATATATTTTACTCAACAGATAAATAATATGATAACTTTTGATGTATATTCTTTGTATGACTGATACAAGTCAATTTCGAATCCAGATATAATCTAAGGATCTTAAAAAACTATCCATAGAATGTCAGTATTCAATCAACTGAAAATAATGTTCACAATCTTTTCCTAGTTAATAATTAAGATATTAGCTTAAAACCACATATTTGCTAATTTTAAGACACTCTTCATTTTGTAGTTTAATTTGTTCACATCTTTTCAATAATTTCTTAACGTTATTAAAGCACAAATTAGCATGGTGTATTACTGGGTACATAATTCACAAATATTGTACATAACTAGGCACAAGCAGTGATCATTGTGGGACACCTGTGAGTTTTCTTACACCTTCGCTCATTAAGATTTTTTTTAAAAAAAACCTTACCAGAACAAAGTCTACAAGTGTCCCAGACTGATGTAGGAAGCGGCACATCAGAGGTTGTGTACCAATCGTTTTTTAGAAACCGCAAATTGTTTATTGCAATTTGATTACTGCTCTGTGCTGTGTGATTGATTAAAACACTTGAACTTCTTCTGTGAATGACTTCGAGCTCTGGTCATATGATAAGCAAAAAATGAACACTGTAAATTAGGAATAAAATCCTGCCAATATCAGATTGGTGCCACATCGAAGTGTTGCATCTTCCCGGTAAGAATAGCTGTAAAATAGAACTTGTAACACTATAAATATTGACATAAAAATGTGATCCTGTGTATGAATAAAGATTCAACACGTTGTTAATTCAAAACCAGTTCCTTATATTAGAAATCATTAATAACTGCAGACTATGATGTATATATGGTTCTCGGGCGAGACGTCGGATGTCATAGTGAAAAGTCCACAATATTTCGTCAGCGCAACTGGTCGACATCTTCAGGTGCGACGAATACACTGCTAAGGCAGGACCAGAGCCCCCTATTTTTGCCAGTCTTAGGTAGGAAGTGCGCATGCGTGGAGGCGCCAAATTCGATGGCCAATAGCGACGATATCAACCGATAGCTGGAAGGACAGCAACACCACCTACAGGATGAAGAACCAAAGACTTCGGCGCAAGCGCGGAGGCTGCCGCCGCTTCTCTGCGCTGCTATCGGCCGCCCCAGCGACCTCTGTCGGAAGCCGCAAGCAAAAATGCGCGTCCATGTAGGCGCCTTGATTATCTTCCCGTTGTCAACAGAATATTTATGTTACTGGCGAATCGTCATCCGTCTTATGACCAATAGTACTCCTCTCTGCTCGAAGCGACTTCAATATGGCCAGTGCTGGATCCCAAGCTGTACTAAGCTGAAAGCCCTTGTCTCTGTTTACAAGATTCGTCGAGCTACGTATTTCCACTGCTTCCTTAATAACACTGTCCCAGTACGAACTCGTCGATGCGAGAATTTTGGTGTGTTGATAATTCATAGAATGGCCTGTACTGAGACAATGCTCGGCCACTGCAGACTTTTCTGGTTGCTCCAGACGAGTGTAGTGTCGGTGTTCAGTACATCTCTCTTCTATTACAAGGAATCTCGTAAACACCGTGTCTACTTCGGCCAAGGCTGTCCTTAGATGAGCCCAAGAGAGCTCTGAGTTTTGCCAGCGGACGAAAGACACATTTACTTTATGCCTCTTCAATAATCTTCCTATTTTTGAAGAGGCACCGCCGATGTATGGCAAGATGACCATTCCCCTTTGTTCTTCGCCTTCTTCCACTTCCTCACGTTGGATAACCTGCTTCGGTTGTAAGGCATGGCGAATCTCCCGTTCGGAGTATCCATTTTGTTGGAAAGTGATACATAGATGGAGTAGCTCATTGGATAAGCTGGTGAGTCTGATATGGCTCGTGCTCTGTGAACCACCGTCCTCAGTACGCCACTTAGTTGCGAAGGATGGTGACAGTTGGTGGCCTGTAAGTATAAGTCTGTGTGCGTTGGTTTACGGTACACTGCGTGGCCTAATGTGCCATCTTTTTTCTCCGTACCAACACGTCCAGGAGTGGAAGTTCGCTGTTTTTCTCCATCTCCATAGTGAACTTGATGTTGGGATGAAGCGAGTTAAGATGCTCAAGAAAAATATTCAGCGATGCAATGCCATGAGGCTAGATAACAAAGGTGTCGTCCACATATCGCCAAAAACACGTAGGTTTCAAATCCGACGTCTGGATTCCTCTCTCCTCGAAGTCTTCCGTGAAAAGATTAGCCACAATGGGTGACAGGGGACTACCGATTGCGACGCCGTCAGTCTGTTCAAAGTATTGTCCGTTAGATAAAAAGTACATCGAGGTGAGCACATGTTGGAATAAGTCTAAAAGTTCCCCATCCAGCTTCTCGCTAATGAACAACAACGATTCCTGCAATGGTACTCGAGTAAAAAGTTAGACTACGTCAAAACTTACGAGTATATCTGATGGTGCGAGTCATAAGTTCTTGAGCCGACGAATATGATGCTCACACTTTCCGACTAAAGGGTTCAGTTCCGCTGCCAGATGTTTCGCGAGATTATACGTTGGTGCCGCAATATTACTCACAATACGCGCCAGTGGCACATTATCCTTGTGAATTTTGGGCAGTCCGTATAGCCTGGGAGGTACGGGCGCCTGTGTACGTAGTCTCTTAGCAAGCACATCGGAGATCGTGCTGTTTTTGAGGAGCTCCAAATAGGAAGATTATTGAAGAGGCATAAAGTTAAATGTGTCTTTCGTCCGCCGGAAAAACTCAGAGCTCTCTTGGGCTCATCTAAGGACAGCCTTGGCCTAAGAAGACCTGGTGTTTACGAGATTCCTTGTAGCTGCGGCATGTCGTACATCGGACAAACTTGTCGCACTGTAGAAGAGAGATGTACTGAACACCGACGCTACACTCGTCTGGAGCAACCAGAAAAGTCTGCAATGGCCGAGCATTGTCTCAGTACAGGCCATTCTATGAATTATCAACATACCAAAATTCTCGCATCGACGAGTTCGTACTGGGACAGTGTTATTAAGGAAGCAGTGGAAATACGTAGCTCGACGAATCTTGTAAACAGAGACACGGGCTTTCGGCTTAGTACAGCTTGGGATCCAGCACTGGCTATATTGAAGTCGCTTCGAGCAGAGAGGAGTACTATTAGTCATAAGACTGATGACGATTCGCCAGCAACATAAATATTCTGTTGACAACGGGAAGATAATCAAGGGCGCCTACGTGGACGCGCATTTTTGCTTGCGGCTTCCGACAGAGGTCGCTGGGGCGGCCGATGGCAGCGCAGAGCAGCGGCGGCAGCCTCCGCGCGTGCGCCGAAGTCTTTGGTTCTTCATCCTGTAGGTGGCGTTGAAGTACTTCCAGCTATCGGTTGATATCGTCGCTATTGGCCATCGAATTTGCCGCCTCCACGCACGCGCACTTCCTACCTAAGACTGGCATAAATAGGGGGCTCTGGTCCTGCCTTAGCAGTGTATTCGTCGCACCTGAAGATGTCGGCCAGTTGCGCTGACGAAATATTGCGGACTTTTCACTATGACATCCGACGTCTCGCCCGAGAACCATATATACAATATGTCCATTGGGAAAGCCTCAAGCAACACTGCAGACTATGATGCTTACATTCTAATGGCAGGAATAAGAAAGACAAATGTGAACAGCCAGGCTTCTCTTAGTTGTTGTTTAAAAAATTTGAAGGCTGCACCTTCTTTCACTGCACAAGTATTTACACCCGAAATCTCTGAATCTTTATCAACACATCAAATATTTTTAGTAACCGAGTGCGTGTTAGATGTGCTTGCTTGTATGAATGAGTGTGTTTCCTTTGCTGAGGAAGGCTTTGGCTGATAGCTGCATGTGTGAGAGGCTTTTTGTTCTGCCTGTCTGCGACTATATGGGTCATCTTTATGGTGAGTAGCAATCTATCCTATTCCTTATATCTGTTTATCTTCTTCAGTTATCATTTTCTGGATGCATTTTTCACTTTGCTGTCAACCGCACTGAAAACTATTTGATTCCTAACCGCTGCATTTCTGTCTTTGACAATAATATGGAACTGAGCTAGAAATTCAATCTGGTTTTCAATTTATTGTTTCTCAGTTTGAGTACTGTTGGCAGATTCTTTCATAAATTTCAGATCGCAAAAAGGCTTCGACGAAGGCTTCGGATTTCTCCAAATTACACTTTTATCGCCTTTGTCAGCCACAGCAGTATGATTCAAAAGTATGACTGATGAGAAGAATATACACTCCTGGAAATTGAAATAAGAACACCGTGAATTCATTGTCCCAGGAAGGGGAAACTTTATTGACACATTCCTGGGGTCAGATACATCACATGATCACACTGACAGAACCACAGGCACATAGACACAGGCAACAGAGCATGCACAATGTCGGCACTAGTACAGTGTATATCCACCTTTCGCAGCAATGCAGGCTGCTATTCTCCCATGGAGACGATCGTAGAGATGCTGGATGTAGTCCTGTGGAACGGCTTGCCATGCCATTTCCACCTGGCGCCTCAGTTGGACCAGCGTTCGTGCTGGACGTGCAGACCGCGTGAGACGACACTTCATCCAGTCCCAAACATGCTCAATGGGGGACAGATCCGGAGATCTTGCTGGCCAGGGTAGTTGACTTACACCTTCTAGAGCACGTTGGGTGGCACGGGATACATGCGGACGTGCATTGTCCTGTTGGAACAGCAAGTTCCCTTGCCGGTCTAGGAATGGTAGAACGATGGGTTCGATGACGGTTTGGATGTACCGTGCACTATTCAGTGTCCCCTCGACGATCACCAGTGGTGTACGGCCAGTGTAGGAGATCGCTCCCCACACCATGATGCCGGGTGTTGGCCCTGTGTGCCTCGGTCGTATGCAGTCCTGATTGTGGCGCTCACCTGCACAACGCCAAACACGCATACGACCATCATTGGCACCAAGGCAGAAGCGACTCTCATCGCTGAAGACGACACGTCTCCATTCGTCCCTCCATTCACGCCTGTCGCGACACCACTGGAGGCGGGCTGCACGATGTTGGGGCGTGAGCGGAAGACGGCCTAACGGTGTGCGGGACCGTAGCCCAGCTTCATGGAGACGGTTGCGAATGGTCCTCGCCGATACCCCAGGAGCAACAGTGTCCCTAATTTGCTGGGAAGTGGCGGTGCGGTCCCCTACGGCACTGCGTAGGATCCTACGGTCTTGGCGTGCATCCGTGCGTCGCTGCGGTCTGGTCCCAGGTCGACGGGCACGTGCACCTTCCGCCGACCACTGGCGACAACATCGATGTACTGTGGAGACCTCACGCCCCACGTGTTGAGCAATTCGGCGGTACGTCCACCCGGCCTCCCGCATACCCACTATACGCCCTCGCTCAAAGTCCGTCAACTGCATATACGGTTCACGTCCACGCTGTCGCGGCATGCTACCAGTGTTAAAGACTGCGATGGAGCTCCGTATGCCACGGCAAACTGGCTGACACTAACGGCGGCGGTGCACAAATGCTGCGCAGCTAGCGCCATTCGACGGCCAACACCGCGGTTCCTGGTGTGTCCGCTGTGTCGTGCGTGTGATCATTGCTTGTACAGCCCTGTCGCAGTGTCCGGAGCAAGTATGGTGGGTCTGACACACCGGTGTCAATGTGTTCTTTTTTCCACTTCCAGGAGTGTAGATGCACCACTGCTGATCTCGTTGATGAACTTTAGCTTGTATACTTGAGCAGTTTATCCATCACAGCCTCACTTACAACTTAAGGTACAGCTGTCAAGTATACATTGCAGTAATTGTGTTTTTCACCACATCATCAACCTTACTTAAAATGCTCAAGCAATGTCTACAGTTGCACTTTTGCAGTGGTTTCAGTTACAGTGATACTCGATTTTAACACATAACAATATTTTTTACCCAACAGTATTTTGGGGTATGATGGATACACCGATGTACAGCAATTCTTATCTGTCACATCTCGTACCACGAGATATGTTGCCTTAGACAATTACCTGAGATAGCTCTGATATTAGTCGGCGGTTATCTCGTTTAGCGCTGGTTTCTGTTCATCATTATGTGCCTCTGGTATTTGCCCACTCGCTAGAGTGTATTTGTTGTAACCATTTTCAGTAATTGATTGGCGACTCCATGGAGTTAGTCAGTAAACTGGAGGCTGCAGGGGGACCAACCACACAAATATTCATTTGCATGGTTTTCACCAGATCGCACGCGAATAGTCCAGTCTGACATTTGGAAACTTACCCTGCAATTTTTCATGCAGGTAGAATACACAAAAGAAATGCACAGTCAAAATTTAACTTATAAGGGGCATTGCTAGTATCTTTTTAAATACTAGAAATTACAAAGAACCGCTTATAATAGCGGTATGTACAGTTCTTCCTGCCTAGCCCTCGAATCGGCGAAAAAGCGGACATCTTCGTGACAAGATGATGTAGCGTTGCGTAGCGCTAAGTCCAAACTGAAAAAAGTGAATTTTAAAGATCTGAAATCATATAAAAATACCTCAAACCATTAATTTTTCGAATAACTTGTAGTTCATAATGACAGTTAAACTGTAGCACAAATAATTGTTGCACAAGTGATTAGCATAGGAAACAAAATCAAGGCAGTGTATGGTGTTCCATTACAGGCGGCTTCCACCAAATAGGACTATTGCTGACATTAAATATGTTATAATAATGTCTGTAGCACTTTTCTTTCGACAATTATTGGATAATGTATATATTGCTAACAATGAAATAGTTCCTTGTTCATATTTGGCTAACAAGGAAACAGGTCCTTGTTTATTCACTGTAGTCAGTACAAAAACGCTAAGTGTCTATTGGTTGACGGAAACAGACATTCTCCTTCCGCCAGGCACACTTGATAAAAGGAAAATTAATGCATTCAGAGATCTCACAGTAATTGCTAGCTTCATTTAGACAGGACTGGAATGGAGTCAGAAATGGCTGTGGTCACTGTACTGCATATTGTTCTGTGACCATGTGTACTTGGTCAAATTCGTAAACTGTGGCAACGCAAACTGTCAAAGGCGAAATGACTGAAGTTTAACAATACTTTTCCGTTGATAATCTTTACATGACAAATAGCTATCGGAAATTATATTGTCTGACAATTATCTGAAAAATACTTTACACCTAAAAACTTTTCTAATTGTGAGAGGCTGAATCACAATATTAGTCTCGGGTGGAATCTGAATTATGTAACAGCATTTCCGTCGCTCTCCAAAAGACAACTGTGCCATTGTGTCCAACCCAAGAGTCCAACAAAAGCAATGAATTATTATCCGCAAAAGGTAAGAAGAAATTTCGCATGTAACATTGAAAATTATTCCCTCCCGTTTTTTCAGATTTTGCTACATCGATTACAGGTCTTTTTCTAGTAAACACTCCTTTTTAAAATTTTTCATCGTAATTCACCTTTATGTACCTGAAGACAGAGATAACGTTGTGGAAAAAGCAATCCACTGATACTTATTACTTGTATTGTTGTATACAAATGTGTCACAGCATTCATCGATGGCACAAGCAACTCTGTCTTCTTTTCACTTGAAGTGATAAAGTGCGTTTTACCTGAAATGTGTCTGGCTTTATACGCAGCTTCCGATTTATGTCACCTACAAATGACCTATTAATGACCTCTCCTCTAGACGTTTACTTAAACTTCGTAGTTTTGAGACTTCCTTTTCTGTATATTTTCCTAAATCTGTTTGACAAGGCCAAAGAAGCCTGTAAATCAGTACTATATGCACAAACTAAGTTGGCAATCAACGTGGTAGCTGATGGGAGCGACTGTAAATTGGAAATGTGTTTACGATCGCTCCCACCAGCCACAGTGCCGAATATCAATTTAGTTTGCATGTACAGTAATGTTCATCTCACTTGCAGTTCAGAGCAGCCAATCTTGTAAATATCCCTCAGTAATGGTGCACCGTTTCTCACAAGCAGTTCTAAGTCTTTTAAATGTGTTTTCTTTCACACTTTTGCGAGTTTCATTTTGGCACACATCTTGTATTTTTTGTTAATTTTTCTTCCACTTATACAATTCATGTTCAGATTTTACAAACCGAAACTGTCTTGGTGCACTGCCTAAATCTAAGCGTTTTCTTCCTCCTTCATTTAACCTTTCCTTTGTTACTGAAAGCTACTGCTGTATGTATTATCTTGTCCTTGGAACATACTCTGTTTCTGTACTGGACTTTAATTAGCACAAAAATCATCGTTTGAACCACAATTCACACAATTACTTGAGTTATTTATTGTTTCTGCTAATGTTTCCACAACTTCTAAAATATTTTTGACATCACTGAAACAAGTGTCTAAGAAATCAACTAAAAAACAACACATATGTAGGTCTTCAAGAGAAGCAGGTGATATTCATACCTTGTTCTTCAAATTTTAACTTTGTAGGGCTGAAAATATTAATTAAATTCGACATTACTGTGAAACTTTGGAACCTGCACAAAGACAGATGCTATTAGCAAGCCTGTGCCAATAAATCTCAAAGAAAATGAATTCAGTTTTATCTCTATTGTTAACACTTAGCGATACCACAAAGGTATCTGCTATTTATTATGGATATTAAATGAGGTGCAAATTTGAGCAAATAGTAACTGTGAATAATTCTGTCACACAAATCATCAACTGAAACGGAAATTCGCTGTACAAATTACGAAACTGTTCGGTAGTGTCGCCAAATGTGGAATAATTCTGACCACACATCTTCCTTCAGTCCTTTGTCTGGGTTGCTGTTATGTGACTAAGCTATTCAATAATGCAAAAGTGTTATTGTCACACACTCATACAAAGCACAAAGTGTTGAAATGAATGATAATACAAACACAGACCATACTCTTCACAAATGTAATTGATGTGACGAGCCACTGTTTATTGGAAATGGCTAATTGGTCACATTAAATCCTGTCTAGTCACCGAATATGGGGTGTGTAGGAAACCTGCTTTCTCGGATCGCTAGACAACAATTCAAGCAAACTGTATTAATGAGTTTTATTATAAAAAATTTGAGAATTATGTAGATTTGTTGCAAGCAAAGGGCGACAGACAAAATAAACAAGCTCTTCAGTATATACAATTACTAATAGAAGTGAAGTAATACAGTTAATGCTTCTATTCAGCTCGCTAGTGTTAAAGCTTCTCTTCGACTGGGCTGTGACCAGTCGGGCGCGGCGCTTATGTCCTCTTGACATTGAGGCTGCTGCTGTTACATTGTCATCTTGGAGAGGAGTCGGTCAGTGTGCAATTGGCTGACGTTGTCTCACAGCCCTCTCTGCTCTATTGTCCCAACTGGCGTGCCGGCGCTTGACTTTATGCCGTAACACGTCACGTTTCTGTTGAGCCTGGTTCCATCTCAGCCACAATTTCGGCAAAATTAATAGCAATAGCTTTTCTTTAGCAGCAGTTGGCTAAAAGGAACTGCCTACGTCCTCAGACAGTTATGACAGCGCAGCCACTACTTGACTGCCAGTACCTGCAGTCTTACATCTTGCACAAGGTCGAATATTTTCCTATGTTTGTAGGTTCATGAAAGGGAAGCAGATTCTGAAACAGGAATTATTCAAAATGTTCATCACAGAATTATTCAAAGTACATTGTTTATTGACTAATCTTCAGTTTAGTAACTAAGCTATTGTTTAATCGCTTGTTAATTAACTTATTATATTTCACAATTATTTCCACAGCATTGTGGATTATTGGATAGTAATTGTCTATTATGTTTCGATTAAGATAGTAGGAGAGCCATTTACAGAAGTACAGTCATACAGAGGAAATTTTCTATCCAACAATTTCGTTTAATACCGACTGTAGTTTCGTTTTAAATCAATATATTAGGGACTTTCAAAAAGAAACGGGCTGGAGGTATAATTACAGAAACCAGTACCTGTATGTTAGAAGTATTGACCCTGGCTGTTGAGACATTTGTCTCACTGTGACACAAGGCGGGGAATGGCTGTCTCATAAAATTCCCAGGACTGCGATGTTAACCAGTTCCGCACATACAGCTGGATGTCCAGGTGGATGTCCGAGGTGAGTCATTTGCCCCACAGAGCCTTTTTATAGGGACCAAAACTGTCATCACAGGGAGAGAGAGGTCTGAACTGTTTGGAGGGTGGCCAAGAATCTCCCATTTGAATTTCTGCAGGTGAGCCGTGACTGTGTTGGCCGTATGAGGCTTTGCATTGTCGTGGAGCAGAATGACCCCACGGGTGAGATTGCCTGATCGTTTTGATTTGATTGCTTGGTGAAGGGTGGTCAAGGTTTTTGCATAACACTGGGCATTCACTGTTGTCCCACACTGCAAGAAGTGAATCAGAAGGGGGCCATCTTGGTCAAAGAAGAACATCAGCATAACCTTTCCTGCACTTATGTGGATGGCCTTGGCTTTTTTTGGTGGTGGTGACCCTGGATGTTTCCATTGGAGACATTGTCGTTTTGATTCTGGTTCAAAGTGATGACACCATGACTCATCTCCAGCCACCACTCGTGCCAGGAATGCACTCGCTTCCCGAGCATAGCACTGGAGATGAGCAGGACAGTGGGCCATTTGACATGCTTCCTGGTGCGGTTGAAGACTGTGTGGCACTCATCCTTCATGATGGTGTGAACACTTCTGACACTCAATCCGTCCACGGCAGCTACAGATTTCACAATCACTATGCGGTCCTGTGTAATGAGTGCATCCACCAGCTGGATGATATCATCGGTAATGCAGTGTGGTGCTCCAGACTGTGCTTCATTGGCTAACGACACCCATCCTTCCCTGAAGTGCTTGTGCCACGCCTTGACCCTTGTAAGGGACATGCAGTGTTTGCTGTACACTTGTGACATTCATCAATGAATGTTCATTCCTCCTACTCCTTCCACTTTCAGAAAACGAACAATACCCCTATGCTCTTCTGTTGATGCCTCCATGTCACTGTTTGCAATGCCCCAGGCAGCTTTGGAAGATTGATGCATGCTGCTGCTAGCTCTGTATAGTCACGTGACATGCACGTGTGCCCTCAAGTGACGGGCTGTGAACTTCCATGCTCTGGTAGGAACCACACCTCATTACACACGCCGGGATATTATCTTTCTGTCACCAGGTTGTGCATTACAGACTTGGGCTCATTTCTTTTTGAATGTCCCTTGTATATTATTACACAGGTTAAAAATCCATAAACATAGCTTCTAGAGTGGGACCATCATATTTTATCCTGACAACTGGGCCGGATCACTGGCTTAAATTAAACATGCCATGCAAATAATATCTGAAAAATGTGTCTTTTTTAATTTTATTGTCTTCTGTGACCTACCTATTCAGCTGTCTCAAGAGTGGAATGTCAGTTATGATGATACAAACATAAGGATAACACAAGACCTAGTGCCAGAGTGAAGTACTATGGCAGAAAAAAAATATGTCATTGTTCAGTGCACTGTTTATTTCCCATTTGCCTATCCTTTTGAAACCAAAAATGTCACTGCTATCAATTTCAGGTTTCAACCAGCTTTCTGTATAGTGCATGCAAAATGCTGTGGCCCGTAGATCGCAGTCAGCTGAGGGAGTGTGGGCAGAGCGGCAGTGGTGGGGCGTCACTCAGAGCGCTGGAAGGGAAATGCTGAGAGCTGGAGGGGAAGTGCTGTACTAAACTGAAGCTTATGCTCGTATTTTTTGTAAATATTTAGTGGGGAACCTCCACACCCACACTTCCCACACTTGCATGGTGGACATGCAAAATGATCTACTGTCATCTCTGCTTTCGTTAGTGTCTAAAAAGAATTCCGCCGAAAATGCAGTGATTTATTGTCCCCTGGTTTGTTAACCATTTGTAACTTTCAGAGAAGCGTCGTGAGTGGCGAATTCGAGTAAAGCTTACACATTTCTCTTGTTGCCGTGTGAAACTTTTGTTTCGCCAAAACACAGTGGAATTTACACTGTGTCGCCTCACTAACGTGTTGTGCAAACACAGTTGCGAGAGAATTCTGAAATGATGGTTTGTTAAGTTTATTAAGTGAGGAACTGAGGAAAAGTAGTCAGTGCCTTAATAAAAAGCACATCCTCAGTACAAAAAAACGTGGAATGTCTGCACATACGTTGTTCCAAAACCCATAGCAGTTCTCGTTCCAGCAGCTTTCGATGCCCCTTGAAAATTACATAACTTTCACCGAAAAAGTCTGTAGTTATTGAAATTACACGGTAGCTAATGAAGTTTTGCATAATAACGATACAGTAAAAACGTGAAATGCTCTTCTCTTTGCGGGTTATCATTTGCCAAAATCTCATTTTCATATCTGAAACATTTTATGAATTATGAGGAATGTTGTGGATATTTTACTGTGGCTTTGTAGCTGGTGTGGCGCGATCGCAAATGGGTGTGCTAAATCAGGTCAATTTTCTCGAGCTTGGTGACTGATAGATAAGTCTACCCAAGTCTAAAGAAAATTCAGTATGTTAGCTAAATTTCACATCCAACAACATATTATGTAATAAGCACCAAACGCAAAATCATAGCTACCTCTATTTTTCATTGCACACTTTTCCGAATTTCGCGCAGTGTCTTACTTTCACGTAAATGTCACAATAACTATGACCATTAACGAAATGATGGGCATATCATCATGAACCAGACG
Source organism: Schistocerca cancellata (assembly GCF_023864275.1). Taxonomy (NCBI): domain Eukaryota; kingdom Metazoa; phylum Arthropoda; class Insecta; order Orthoptera; family Acrididae; genus Schistocerca; species Schistocerca cancellata. Next base: position 127,855,968 of record NC_064637.1, read on the forward strand.
TACCCTGAAGTGCCAAAGAAACTGGTATAGGCATGCATATTCAAATACAGAGATGTGTAAACAAGCAATACGGCGCTGTGGTCGGCAACGCGTATGTAAAACAAGTGTCTGGTGCAGCTGTTAGATCGGTTACTGCTGTTACAATGGCAGGTTATCAAGATTTAAGTGAGTTTCAATGTAGTGTTATAGTCGGTGCACGAGCAATGGGACACAGCATCTCCGAAGTAACGATGAAGAGGGGATTTTCCCGTAGAACCATTTTACGAATTTACCGTGAATATCAGGAATGCGGTTAAAGAACAAATCTCCGTCATCACTGCGGTCGGAAAAATATCCTGCAAGACGACTGAAGAGAATCATTCAATGTGACAGAAGTGCAACCCTTCCGCAATGTGCTGCAGATTTCAGTGCTATACCATCAAGTAGTGTCAGTGTGCGAGCCATTCAACGAGACATCAACCATATGGGCTTTCGGAGCCGAAACCCCACTCATGTACCCCTGATGACTGCACGATACAAAGCCTTACACCTCGCCTGGGACCGTCAACACTGACATTGGACTGTTGATGCATGGAAACATGTTGCCTGGTCGGACGAGTCTCGTTTCAAATTGTATCGAACAGATGGACGTGTATGGATATGGAGACAACCTCATGAATCTATGGACCTGCATATCAGCAGGGGACTGTTCAAGCTTGTGGAGGCTCTGTGAAGATGTGGGGCATGTGCAGTTGGAGTGACATGGGACCCCTGATACGTCTGGATATGACTGTGACAGGTGACACATACGTAAGCATCCTGCCTGATCACCTCCATCCATTCATGTCCATTGTGCATTCCGACGGACTTGGGGAATTTCAGCAGGACAATGCGACAACCCGCACGTCCAGAATTGCTACAGAGTGGCTCCAGAAACACTCTTCTGAGTTTAAACACTTCCGCTCGTCACCAAACTCCACAGACATGAGCATTATTGAGCATATCTGAGATGCCTTGCAACGTGCTGTTCAGAAGAGATCTCCACCCCCTCATACTCTTACGGATTTATGAACGGTCCTGCAGGATTCATAGTGTCAATTCCGCTCAGCGCTACTTCAGACATTAGTCAAGTCCATGCCACGTCGTGTTACGGTACTTCTGCGTGATCGTGGGGGCCCTACAGGATATTAGGCAGGTGTACCAGTTTCTTTGTCTCTTGTGAAATAAAGGTATGAGTAAAGCAAAAATGATTTTTTTTTTGCCAAATAGCTTCTGTAAAATAGTTTGAGAAAGGCTGCAGGGTATTCATCTCGATTCTGTCATCAGTGAGTGACCAGCTGAAAGGTGGAAACCACTTATCTGCCTCCCCTACTGGACAAACGAATAAACTCGCCAGCGCTTTGGACGAATCTTGACACTGCACATCGGCCACCATATGTTGCGCAAGCTATACTGGCAGCTGTCACAGCACATATCACATCGAGTTGTGAATATATAGCAACCGCAGCATTGGACATGTATACATCAGTGTCAGCTACACAAGATTTCGCAAGAAATTAAGTTGGAACACACAATCTTTATATTTCTGTTCTGACCAGGCTTTGAAGCGAGGTAGCCCACTGCACAACGTACATATACACATCCATACCGTCACATATTTTGAAGTGCTGTAGCAGTCCGCACCGCGTCTTCACAACAAATTAGGGACGGTGTTGCTACAGGCCTATCAGCCATGATCACTGGCACCCATCTCCGTGAAGCAGGGCTACTCCACAGAATAGAGAGTATAAGAATGGAAACTCAGCTGCAATCCATGCACCAAAATTTAGACTGCATGCACGAAGTCTACCGTATTCAAACTGAGTAAACAGCTGCGTCTGAAGCCAGAGGCGAATGAATACGTTTTGTTTGTTTTGTTAATTGTGCAATGTAGGAGCTGGGCTTACCTGCAAGTGAACAATTATTTGATGTGCTGTTAAAGTTAGAAATATATGATGATCAGAACCAAGATAAAAGACCACACAGGAAAGTAACTTGCAGTTCCCACAAAGCAGCTGATAGCAGTACATGAGAAAAATGAGTTTTCTGATTTTCTTGCTGTAGAGAATAAAAGTTTGTTAAAATGTAAAAAATACTGTATGTAAATGAAGCAAAGCTGCATTAACTGCTGGAGTTAGTTTTTCGGTAGAGGTTCTCCTTTTTCTTTAAAAAAATAAAAACGAATTGTTTTACGACTGAACATTTTCTACACAATTGCTAATAGTGCCTCTCATCCGATACTGAGGAAACTAATTGACGCACAAAGTCGATTTCGTTCATCTTCTCTCGATGATGAAGTGTCAATTTTTTCATTTCTGGTCATAGTTACTGTGATACTTCATTTCTTAATACTCTGCAGTATAAAAATTTGATGGACTTGCAGTGAAAAATGTAATCACTGGCTTCTTTTCGTTTGATTCATTTTAGGTTTGTTATACAGTATGTTACTTGACTACAGTATATAGGAAATAGAAGTTAAAGTATTAAAATCTGAGTGCACTGCCTGATCTCACTATGTACAAGTAGCCTGCACCTACGTCGTGAACAATACGTGCAAGCAGAAACATGTTTCTGAAATTAGTGATCGCGATTTACTGCTGGAAAAAAAATGATGAAGAAGACGACATTCCAAATCAACAGTTAAATAATGTAAAAATTGAAACACATCTCATACTTAAGACAAAACTTAACAAAAGCCTTTTTTGTGACACTTGAGTTTTCAATCGTCATTTTTTAAACGAGAATGATTCATATTACATAATATGTTAGAGTGTACTTAGAGATCTGGGTGTAATTAATAACATTTGTATAAATTAAATTTTAATGCAGTCTACTGTCTTCATTCAAAGTAATATCTATATCAGTTCTATAAAAATTCGCTGACTGCAAAAATCTTGGCATCAGCTGTGTTAGGTATAAATAACTACATATTAGTGATGTACGAAAATTTGTACCTGATTGGGGCTCGAACCCGGATTTCCTGCTCATCGCTAGCAGTTGCCTTAGCCACATTGCCTACCCGTGCGCGCCGCTGTATTTCGAATTAATATCGGATGGCTGTCAGTCGTTATTACTGGCTGTTCTTCCAGACAGAACCGACAGCGAATCATGTCCGCACATCCTGTCACGTGACGTCCGTTCATAGTCGGCCACTCTAGGCCAAGCCCAGTCGCTCCATCATTATATTTCACTTCTCTGACGGTGTTGGTTGTATGGTTATTCCGTTTCGTATGTTGCCATGTTGTTGTTGTTGTGGCCTTCAGTCCTGAGACTGGTTTGATGCAGCTCTCCATGCTAATCTATCCTGTGCAAGCTCCTTCATCTCCCAGTACCTACTGCAACCTACATTCTTCTGAATCTGCTTAGTGTATTCATCTCTTGGTCTCCCTCTACGATTTTTACCCTCCATGCTGCCCTCCAATGCTAAATTTGTGATCCCTTGATGCCTCAGGACATGTCCTACCAACCGATCCCTTCTTATAGTCAAGTTGTGCCACAAACTTCTCTTCTCCCCAATCCTATTCAATACCTCCTCATTAGTTACGTGATCTACCCATCTAACCTTCAACATTCTTCTGTAGCACCACATTTCGAAAGCTTCTATTCTCTTCTTGTACAATCTATTTATTGTCCATGTTTCACTTCCATACATGGCTACACTCCATACAAATACTTTCAGAAACGACTTCCTGACACTTAATTCTACACTCGATGTTAACAAATATCTCTTCTTCAGAAATGCTTTCCTTGCCATTGCCAGTCTACATTTTATATCCCCTCTACTTCGACCATCATCAGTTATTGTGCTCCCCAAATAGCAAAACTCCTTTACTACTTTAAGTGACTCATTTCCTAATCTAATTCCCTCAGCAACACCCGACTTAATTCGATTACATTCCATTATCCTCGTTTTGCTTTTGTTGATGTTCATCATATATCCTCCTTTCAAGACACTGCCCATTCCGTTCAACTGCTCTCCCAAGTCCTTTCCTGTCTCTGACAGAATTACAATGTCATCGGCGAACCTCAAAGTTTTTATTTCTTCTCCATGGATTTTAATGCCTACTCCGAACTTTTCTTTTGTTTCCTTTACTGCTTGCTCAATGTACAGACTGAATAACATCGGGGAGAGGCTACAACCCTGTCTCACTCCCTTCCCAACCACTGCTTCCCTTTCATGCCCCTCGACTCTTATAACTGCCATCTGGTTTCTGTACAAATTGTAAATAGCTTCTCGCTCCCTGTATTTTACCCCTGCCACCTTTAGAATTTGAAAGAGAGTATTCCAGTCGACATTGTCAAAAGCTTTCTCTAAGTCTACAAATGCTAGAAACGTAGGTTTGCCTTTCCATAATCTTTCTTCTAAGATAAGGCGTAAGGTCAGTATTGCCTTACGTGCTCCAACGTTTCTACGGAATCCAAACTGATCTTCCCTGAAGTCGGCTTCTACCAGTTTTTCCATTTGTCTATAAAGAATTCGCGTTAGTATTTTGCAGCTGTGACTTTTTAAACTGATAGTTCGGTAATTTTCACATCTGTCAACACCTGCTTTCTTTGGGATTGGAATTATTATATTCTTCTTGAAGTCTGAGGGTATTTCGCCTGTCTCATACATCTTGCTTACCAGATAGTAAAGTTTTGTCAGGACTGGCTCTTCCAAGACCGTCAGTAGTTCAAATGGAATGTTGTCTACTCCCGGGGCCTTGTTTCGACTCAGGTCTTTCAGTGCTCTGTCAAACTCTTCACGCAGTATCGTATTCCCATTTCATCTTCATCTACATCCTCTTCCATTTCCATAATATTGTCCTCAAGTACATCGCCCTTGTATAGACCCTCTATATACTCCTTCCCCTCTTTGCTTAGAACTGGGTTTCCATCTGAGCTCTTGATATTCATACAAGTGGCTCTCTTTTCTCCAAAGGTCTCTTTAATTTTCCTGTAGGCAGTATCTATCTTACCTCTAGTGAGATAAGCCTCTACATCCTTACATTTGTCCTCTAGCCATGCCTGCTTAGCCATTTTGCACTTCCTGTCGATCTCATTTTTGAGACGTTTGTATTCCTTTTTGCCTGCTTCATTTACTGTGTTTTTATATTTTCTCCTTTCATCAATTAAATTCAATATTTCTTCTGTTACCCAAGGGTTTCTACTAGCCCTCGTCTTTTACCTATTTTATCCTCTGCTGCCTTCACTATTTCACCCCTCAAAGGTACCCATTATTCCTCTACTGTATTTCTTTCCCCCATTCTTGTCAATTGTTCCCCTCAAACTCTGTACAACGTCTGGTTCTTTCAGTTTATCCACGTCCCATCTCCTTAAATTCCCACCTTTTTGCAGTTTCTTCAGTTTTAACTACAGTTCATAACCAATAGATTGTGGTCAGAGTCCACATCTGCCCCTGGAAATGTCCTACAATTTAAAACCTGGTTCCTAAATCTCTGTCTTACCATTATATAATCTGTCTGATACCTTTTAGTATCTCCAGGATTCTTCCATGTATACAACCTTCTTTTATGATTCTTGAACCAAGTGTTAGCTATGATCAAGTTATGCTCTGTGCAAAATTCTAACAGACAGCTTCTTCTTTCATTTCTTAGCCCCAATCCATATTCACCTACTATGTTTCCTTCTCTCCCTTTTCCTACTGTCAAATTCCAGTCACCCATGACTATTAAATATTCGTCTCCTTTCACTATCTGAATAATTTTTTATCTCATCATACATTTCTTCAATTTATTCTTCATCTGCAGAGCTAGTTGGCATATAAACTTGTACTACTGTTGTAGGCACAGGCTTCGTGTCTATCTTGGCCACTATAATACGTTCACTATGCTGTTTGTAGTAGCTTACCCGCACTCGTATTTTTTTTATTCATTATTAAACGTACTCCTGCATTACCCCTATTTGATTTTGTATTTATAACCCTGTATTCACCTGACCAGAAGACTTGTTCCTCCTGCCACCGAACTTCACTAATTCCCACTGTATCTAACTTTAACCTATCCATTTCCCTTTTTAAATTTTCTAACCTACCTGCCCGATTAAGGCCATGTCAATCAGTAATGTTGCAGATTGCGAAGTGCGCTCGGTTATTCGCTTCTTAAATGCAAAACAAGTTCGTCCTGCTGAAATTCACCAGCAGCTGGTTGAAGTTTATGGTGCAGGTGTAACGAATGATGGATATGTGCGTAAATAGTGTAGGCTGTTTAACGAAGAAAGACAAATGTTCATGATGAAGAACGATTAGGACGTCCTACTGTCATGAATGAAGACTTGACACAAAATGTTGGAGGCAATTCGCCAAAATAGACACTTCACCATTGATGAGCTGCATCAGAAATTTCCACAAATTTCAAAATAAGTAGTTTTTCACATTTTTAAACACAAACATCACTACAAAAAAGATGTGTGTGAGATATGTGTCGAAAATGTTTGAAGAAGAACACAAAACAAAGTGAATAGAAACATTCTTTGTCCGTTCTGGAGTGCTGTCTCAAGGATGGTGAGGAGTCCTTCAGTCATATTGTGACCAGTGATGAAACGTGGATTGCGCACTACACTCCAAACAATAAATGTCAATCCAGTGAGTGGCATCATTCAAACTCCTCAACGAAATCACGAAAATTGAAACGAGAACTTTCAACACTGAAAATCATGACCACTGTCTTTTGGGACCGGAATGGCAGTCTTCTGTTAGACGTTTTGCCAAGAGGAATGACAATAAATGCGGAGAGGTAGTGTGAAACATTATTATAGCTTAGGAGCACTATCCAGATCGCTGGCTCTCTGGCAATGTCGTTCTGCTTCACAACAATGCTCGGTCTCATATTGTGGTGAGACCAAAGACGCAACAGGACAAGTTTCACAAGTTTCATTGGGCGTTACTGGATCATCCACCATACAGCCCTGACTTAGTACCATTAGACTTCCAACTGTTGCCAAAACTGAAGGAATTTTTAGGTGGAAAGCGTTTGGTAAATGATGACATGTTGAAACAAACTGTTACTAACTGGTTAAACGGTCAAGTAGCAAAGCTTTTTGGTGCTGGGATCCAAAAGCTGGTGTCACGACTTGGCAAAAGTTTAAATGTTCATGTCAGCTATGTTGAAAAGCGAAAAAATATGCATATTATGGTTTGTGATACACTTTACGTTCATAAATAAAGCTTTTCTTATTCTGTTACAAATTGGTTCTTAGTTTAAAAATGACCCTTGTACCTACGTGTTACTTCCAGGTTCAAAACATTAATGAAGATTCCAACACTGATACAAACAGTAAACTCCTACACAGAGTCCCATAAGGGCTGTTTCTGTTGGAAGTGAAGTTGATTTATCAGCACAATGCCCCAGAAAAGAAAAAAGAAAATTGCTGCAAGGAAAAAAAAACACTATTTACAAAACAAAGTAGCTTCTTTTTTATTTTTTTACCTCGACACACTATACACCGAAGTGACACTGCCGACGACGATCCAGACTTCATGGTGGAAGGTGAACAGGTGCACGGCAAAAAAAAGGGTAATAATAGTACATCTCTCATCCACCGTGAATTCTCTGTTTTCTTGTGCAATATGAGCTTCAAATCTGCACAGAAAAATAAAAAAATCATTGTTATTGCTACTCGATTACTGTTACATTTTATGTAAGTAACAAGGTTTAATGCAAAATGTCAGAACCAACATCATCAATTTTAACTAGGAAAACCCAAGGATTTATCAGCATCCCTTCACATTAAGTGGATTCCTCACTACTGTGAAACTCTGCTACCTTAACAAAGATAGATTATATTAGTAAGAATATATGAAGACAACACAGTGAATATTAACTCCATTTTATTTTCGTTGTTAACACTTGTCGATACAGCAAAAAGATACAGTAACTACTGTTGTCTCTGCATATTAAAGGCAAATTCGAGAAAATCGTAATTGTGGATAGTCGTGTCTGAGAAACTGCTAAAGGAAACTATAATCTACTTTACAAATTACGATCACTTTGTGTCGTGTTATCTGTTCACTGATATGTCGTCAGGGTTGTGCTCCATCTTGTTGGGCAGGCGTAATCAGGGGTGTGTGGGTGTACAGCCGATTATGGAAATCGATATTGGGAATTTTCAACAATTATTTTAAAAATATTTGTCGAATACCAATATTGCGGTGGCAGAAGGTTCAGCAACCGTATTCCGTTACAACAGAGACAGAAAAACGATGAAATCACAATTCAGAATATTTGCGGTGCATCTTAGTTACAAAGATTTTGCAGTATTTTTATATTACTGTATTCTTCTTATGCACAAAAAAATCATAGTAGCTTTTCTTATGTCAGACTGGACCGTTTCATAGTAAATGTAGCTCTTCTTTGGCTAGTGTTTGTAAAGTTCACCTCGATACTGACAAACCCAGCTTTGTCTAGGCATTCATTTTGCCAGTTTTCTATTAGAAACGAAAACAAAAAATGAACTATGTTTGTAGTGTAATAGCAAAAAAATTATTTCCAAGTATTCGTGAAAACACCGTTAAAATTCTGAAACAGTGAGAACAGCTTTTTTGCGTGTCTACAAGGCGATTTTGTAAACGTCTCTATGGAAATTTCTCTCGTGCTTCACAGTTTAAAGCCGCCAAAACCTCTGCCCGGTGCCAGAGATTTCCTTTAGTAGACTCGACTGTAGGAACGTTTTAGCAGTAAAGGATAAATGTATGAAAACTTTGTATATGATGTGGCATTCTTTCACGCATCTCAGTGACGTCGTACTTCCTGATCTATGTGTCATACAGTGATATGATTTTGTAGGTCCATCCATTGGAATATGTGGATACCGTCTGCAAAATGTATTGTGATAGAGTTAGTAGCAAAGTAGCAAAAAATTTAAGTATTATGCACAATCCTGAAATTTTCAAGCATCTCATTGCTTATGACGTGATATCTTCTGAACTATGTGTGGTACCACACTATAGTTTTGTAGATGCTTATAGCGGGATATTTGGATACTGTCCGCGAAATTTATTGCGAATAGAGATATTATCAAAGTAATATATTTCAACGTCATGCACGATGCGGCAGTTTTTCATGCATCTCATTGTTTATAATGTCATATCTCATGAAGTATGGTAGATAGGTGGTTCTTACCTCCACTACCAGTGCTGTCTGGCAGAAAGGGCTATGCGTATTAAGTTTGGTGGACGTTGATTCATTGGTTTAGGAGGAAATGTGGAAGATACACACGTACATACATATATTTTTACACTGAAGTGCCAAAAAAACTGGTACATGCATGCTTACTCAAGTACAGAGATACGTAAATAGGCAGAATACGGCGCTCCGATCGGCAACATCTGTATAAGCCAAGTGTCTGGTGCAGTTGTTAGGTCGGTTACTGCTGCTACAGTGGCAGGTTATCGAGGTTTGAGCGACTTCGAACGCGGTGTTATAGACGGCGCACGAGCGATGGGACACAGCATCTCCGAGGTAGCGATGAAGTGGGGATTTTCTGGTACGACCATTTCACGAGCGTACCGTGAATATGAGGAATCCGGTAAAACATAAAATCCCCGACATCGCTGTGACCGGAAAAAGATCCTGCAAGAACGGGACCAACGACGACTGAAGAGAATCGTTCAACGTGACCCTTCCGCAAATTGCTGCAGAGTTCAGTTCTGGGTCACCAATAAGTGTCAGCGTGCGAACCATTCAACGAACATCATCGATATGGGCTTTCTGAGCCGAAGTCCCACTCGTGTACCCTTGATGACTGCACAACACAAAGCTTGATGACTGCACAACACAGAGCTTTACGCCTTGCATGAGCCCGTCAACACCAATATCGTACTGTTGATGACCGGAAACATGTTGCCTGGTCGGACGAGTCTCATTTCAAATTGTATCAAGCTGATGGACATATACGGGTATGTAGACAACTTCGTGAATCCATGGACCTTGCATGTCAGCAGGAGACTGTTCAAGTTGATGGAGGCTCTATAATGGTGTGGGGCGTGTGCAGTTGGAGTGATATGGGACCCCCTGATACGTCTCACCTGCATTCATTCGTGCCCATTGTGCATTTCGACGGACTTGGGCAATTCCAGCAGGACAATGCGACACCCCATACTTCCAGAATTGCTACAGAGTGGCTCCAGGAACACTCTCCTGAGGTTAAACACTTCCGCTGGCCACCATCTGCCCAGACACGAACATTATTGAGTACATCTGGAATGTCTTGCAACGTGATGTTCAGAAGAGATCTGCACCCCATCGTACTCTTATGAATTTATGGAAAGCCCTGCAGAATTCATGGTGTCAGTTCCCTCTAGCACTACATCAGACTTAGTCGAGTCCATGCCACGTCGTGTTGTGGCACTTCTGCATGGTCACAGGTGCCCTAGACGATGTTAGGCAGCTGTTCCAGTTGCTTTGGGTCTTCAGTGTATAACATACACTCCTGGAAATTGAAATAAGAACACCGTGAATTCATTGTCCCAGGAAGGGGAAACTTTATTGACACATTCCTGGGGTCAGATACATCACATGATCACACTGACAGAACCACAGGCACATAGACACAGGCAACAGAGCATGCACAATGTCGGCACTAGTACAGTGTATATCCACCTTTCGCAGCAATGCAGGCTGCTATTCTCCCATGGAGACGATCGTAGAGATGCTGGATGTAGTCCTGTGGAACGGCTTGCCATGCCATTTCCACCTGGCGCCTCAGTTGGACCAGCGTTCGTGCTGGACGTGCAGACCGCGTGAGACGACGCTTCATCCAGTCCCAAACATGCTCAATGGGGGACAGATCCGGAGATCTTGCTGGCCAGGGTAGTTGACTTACACCTTCTAGAGCACGTTGGGTGGCACGGGATACATGCGGACGTGCATTGTCCTGTTGGAACAGCAAGTTCCCTTGCCGGTCTAGGAATGGTAGAACGATGGGTTCGATGACGGTTTGGATGTACCGTGCACTATTCAGTGTCCCCTCGACGATCACCAGTGGTGTAGGGCCAGTGTAGGAGATCGCTCCCCACACCATGATGCCGGGTGTTGGCCCTGTGTGCCTCGGTCGTATGCAGTCCTGATTGTGGCGCTCACCTGCACGGCGCCAAACACGCATACGACCATCATTGGCACCAAGGCAGAAGCGACTCTCATCGCTGAAGACGACACGTCTCCATTCGTCCCTCCATTCACGCCTGTCGCGACACCACTGGAGGCGGGCTGCACGATGTTGGGGCGTGAGCGGAAGACGGCCTAACGGTGTGCGGGGCCGTAGCCCAGCTTCATGGAGACGGTTGCGAATGGTCCTCGCCGATACCCCAGGATCAACAGTGTCCCTAATTTGCTGGGAAGTGGCGGTGCGGTCCCCTATGGCACTGCGTAGGATCCTACAGTCTTGGCGTGCATCCGTGCGTCGCTGCGGTCCGGTTCCGGGTCGACGGGCACGTGCGCCTTCCGCCGACCACTGGCGACAACATCGATGTATTGTGGAGACCTCACGCCCCACGTGTTGAGCAATTCGGCGGTACGTCCACCCGGCCTCCCACATGCCCACTATACGCCCTCGCTCAAAGTCCGTCAACTGCACATACGGTTCACGTCCACGCTGTCGCGGCATGCTACCAGTGTTAAAGACTGCGATGGAGCTCCGTATTCCACGGCAAACTGGCTGACACTGACGGCGGCGGTGCACAAATGCTGAGCAGCTAGCGCCATTCGACGGCCAACACCGCGGTTCCTGGTGTGTCCCGTGTGCCGTGCGTGTGATCATTGCTTGTACAGCCCTCTCGCAGTGTCCGGAGCAAGTATGGTGGGTCTGACACACCGGTGTCAATGTGTTCTTTTTTCCATTTCCAGGAGTGTATGTGAATACTCGTCTCTGATCACATCAAATGTAATTAATCAGAAAGACCGGACATAATAGCTTCACCCCTCCAGAATGAACTCTGATGTTTTGGCATCATGGTACTGCCTGAAAGTCTTAAGGACGTTTCCATTTCAATAGAACATCAAGTATTCGGTAATTTCAAATATTCATACAAGGCCAACCTAGCGCCTCCATCCTGTGAACTCTGCAGTGCTGATCAACGACAGATTTAGTGGAAGAGCGTCTTGTTTGCAGATGTGAATGAGTACAGTGAAATCACCTTACTACCAGGGTGCTTCAGTAAGTGCCCATATCTGAAGACACACGTAGTTGCTAAAGGAAGTTAGTGCCACAATTAAGTGCTGTTATCTGTTGGACATATCGAAATAAAAATGATATCGATTCATATGTTAATTTGGATTGGACAGCCAGTTTAGTAAGTTTTGATGAAACAGAGTCAGCAAACATAGCTTAAAATTATTTTTTTGCTGTTGTGAAAGTTATTGCAATAGACGCAGTGCAACCCCATTTTGGCAGTAGTTGCTGTTCGTAAAAAACTGGAAATTACCCTGACTGCTATCAAGTGATTGAAACCTATTGGAAATCAATGTGTTGGGAGGGCTACTGACACAGGTACGAAACAGAGCTACAAAGGACCTCAGTTACTGTCTTCTCCTATGGTGATGCTGTCTCCACCTCAGAAACTACCTATAACCACCGATTAGCTTGACTGTGAGTGATGTGTTAACTGCATGTCTAGGGGTGCTGTAGATGGGAGCCTTGGTCCAGGGAAACTTTGCATGCTGTACACAACCCAATACATGAAGAGTTCAAGATGCTCTCTTTTGCTGAAAGTGGGACTGACTTATTGTGACACACTTGACCTGTTGGGATGCTTGTTATGATTCATGCCAAGAAAGAAGCCAGCTATCTAGAAAAGACAATTTGGAAGCCCACTAATGAAGGAAATAGACTGCCAGAAAAAAATAGTATGTCTGTAAAGACGACATCAATTTTGATACGATGACAGAATATACCACCTGAGGAATGTATTGATATTGGTTTCTGCTTCATCCGCCGAATTGCTCAACACGTGGGGCGTGAGGTCTCCACAATACATCGATGTTGTCGCCAGTGGTCGGCGGAAGGTGCACGTGCCCGTCGACCTGGGACCGGACCGCAGCGACGCACGGATGCACGCCAAGACCGTAGGATCCTACACAGTGCCGTAGGGGACCGCACCGCCACTTCCCAGCAAATTAGGGACACTGTTGCTCCTGGGGTATCGGCGAGGACCATTCGCAACCGTCTCCATGAAGCTGGGCTACGGTCCCGCACACCGTTAGGCCGTCTTCTGCTCACGCCCCAACATCGTGCAGCCCGCCTCCAGTGGTGTCGCGACAGGCGTGAATGGAGGGACGAATGGAGACGTGTCGTCTTCAGCGATGAGAGTCGCTTCTGCCTTGGTGCCAATGATGGTCGTATGCGTGTTTGGCGCCGTGCAGGTGAGCGCCACAATCAGGACTGCATACGACCGAGGCACACAGGGCCAACACCCGGCATCATGGTGTGCGGAGCGATCTCCTACACTGGCCGTACACCACTGGTGATCGTCGAGGGGACACTGAATAGTGCACGGTACATCCAAACCGTCATCGAACCCATCGTTCTACCATTCCTAGACCGGCAAGGGAACTTGCTGTTCCAACAGGACAGTGCACGTCCGCATGTATCCCGTGCCACCCAACGTGCTCTAGAAGGTGTAAGTCAACTACCCTGGCCAGCAAGATCTCCGGATCTGTCCCCCATTGAGCATGTTTGGGACTGGATGAAGCGTCGTCTCACGCGGTCTGCACGTCCAGCACGAACGCTGGTCCAACTGAGGCGCCAGGTGGAAATGGCATGGCAAGCCGTTCCACAGGACTACATCCAGCATCTCTACGATCGTCTCCATGGGAGAATAGCAGCCTGTATTGCTGCGAAAGGTGGATATACACTGTACTAGTGCTGACATTGTGCATGCTCTGTTGCCTGTGTCTATGTGCCTGTGGTTCTGTCAGTGTGATCATGTGATGTATCTGACCCCAGGAATGTGTCAATAAAGTTTCCCCTTCCTGGGACAATGAATTCACGGTGTTCTTATTTCAATTTCCAGGAATATATATATATATATATATATATGTTTAGTAAGCGAGATACTGGTGCAGCTGAGTCATGTCTGAAAGAGGTAATCAGAACCTTTATATCTGGGCAGGAGGATGTATAAGAACTGCAGCTCAAAATACATTAGATACATATGTTCATATTAGAGCAGTTCATGATGGGGCAGATCCTCCATGGTGTACTATCACAGCAACGAAACATCGAAATAAACAATCACTATTACGTAATGGGTGTGAAAGAAGTTATAGGGCTGCAGACAGAGAGATGCTGAATGAAACATGTTTGGCCCTCAAGTGAGCAACGCATGAAGCATTCAATGACTGCTGTAGCAGAATCTTATCGAAAGATCTCTTACAAATAAATTTTCGTAGTAATTAAAGACTGTCACTGGCACCAAAATTAGTGTTTAGATCAGTGATAAATACAGCCACTTACCTCTGGAGGGAGGGGGGGGGTCTGATATTAAGCTTGGTGGGGGTAGGCAACCTTCCTTACAACTTGAAATTTTAATGATGCAACACTAAAGAAATGGCTTTGGTTCTGATTTTTAAAAATATCCCTTAATCTCTGATATTTAATTAAAGTATGTGTAAGTACTAATTACATATGGCACAAGTGAATAAATTATCATAAGCAATAAAATTATAGTAATCAATAGAATTACATTTACAACAAACTAATGCGTTGAGGCTGCTTTACAGCATATCTATTGATGGCATCATCAATGAAAGTTTCTGTGGGTTCCTTTTTTCCCTTCTGTTGACACCTTCATGCAAGAGTGATGCATATCCTGACCCATCATATCTCTTAATTTTGTCATTATCCTATTCATTGTGCTGAATGTCCTTTCTACCCTGGAAGAGGAAATGGGAATGCACAGGACACATGGAGCAACATCAGAAGACGAATATTCTGAATTATTATGAGCTACATGGTTAAGAGAGAAAGGCTGCAATAACATCATCAACATTTTTAAGTCCTTATGTTACAGACTTTTTTTACAATCATGTTCTCTAAATTCTTGAAATGTTTTAAAACTTTCGGAATATGAATTAATTCTATCACTTTCAGAGCTTTGTCATTGAACCAATTCTCCATTTTATTAATGATACTTTTCATACATTTCCTTACATTTTTTTCAAAGTTTGTTTCTTGTCCTCCGTGAGTGACATGCTTTTAACTTCAATTGCACCTGCATATAGTTTTTTTAATTTTATTTAATGTTTCACTTTCTGCACTATGTTCATTGGAATCGCAAAGGCAGTAAGTGTGTTTTAAATCTTCCAGAATCCCAGAAACAAGTGCTGGCAGCTGTGAAATTTTGAGTGATGGTTTTTTCAGACTTTATTTCACTTCGATCATTTAATGTATTGTTCAAAATCACTAAACCTACAATGAAATTGTGACTCATAATTTTTAACCAGACTCCTCCTGCCACATTTACTAGATCTGTACTGCCCTGGTGTGAATGTTCACATACCATAATAATGAATTTGTAGCATAGGAATACATGAGGGCATATTGAAAAGTAATGTCTTCGATTTTTTACAAGGAAATTCTAGAAGTTTTTTTAAATAAAACAAATGTCATTAAAATTCTACATATTTATTTTTAATGTCTACACATCGCAGACCTTTGCCGCTAGAGTGTTCTGAACTGTAGCGTGTAACATAGTAGTGTGTAATATAAGTATGTCGGTGTGTGGGTAACAGCGTACTGTAATCGAGACTCGAATTTGAAGAGTTCACCCACATATGGAGCACCCTGGCCTCAGCATATCAGTGTCAGATCACACACGAATGTTGTGAAATCCTCAAAAATCTGACACCTCGGGTTCACTGTCATTGATCATCCTCCATACATTCCTGTCTCGGCCCCATCCAATATTCATCTCTTTACAAAACTTAAAGAACACCTTCGAGGAGTTCACTTTGATAGTGATGAACCAGTACAAGCAGAGTTGAGGTTGTGGCTCGAAACATAACAGCCCTTTCTTCACATGATTCCAAGAACTAATGCAGCTTATCTTTCACATGACACTAAAGATAATTCAGGTTGCTTCATTAACTGTTGTGTCATTAGGTAAGACTTGTGTTACTATCTCTCCCAATATATCGGGACTGTCACCGTTATGGACCTTCTTGCCTGACATCCAGATAACACCCAGTTTTTTCCACTTTTGTAAAATACTGTTATGACTTGGCTCTCTTACTGAAGTAACGTCATCTGTTAGCATAACATGTAAATGCAGCCTTGGTTTTATTTATGTCAACATGTTCATGTTGTCAGGGCCATCTCACTGATGGCCTTATCCATGTTGTATATCCTGGTTCAACGATGGAAGCACCTTCTAGACCTGTCGCCATCATTCGAGAAAATAAGGTGAAATGTTTCGAAAGCTATGGTGTACGAACACTTCTGCCACCACAAATTCCATGTAATTGTGTCTAAATGAAAAATAACTGTAGTAAGTAAATTTTTTACTTCAATTCTGCATTCTGAGAGTGTCGTGAAGAGGTCCCAGTTAGATCTGGCAGCTTACTATGCAGTTGTTAAACATAACAGCGCCTGATTGCTTTGTAATTACTGAAACCCATAAGACGAAATCTTATTGATGATGTAAACAAAGCGATTATTTGGACCATTGTAATATTGTTAGGAAAATTTAACAGAGGAAAATCTGGATGGAATGTAACAATATTATGAAAAGGAAAGTTGCTATTCACCACATAGTGGAGATACTGAATCGCAAATAGGCACAACAAAAGACTCACAAATAAGGTTTTGGCTAGCAAGGCCTTCTTCAAAAATAGACAACAGACACACACACATATACACTCATGCAAACGCAATTCACACACACAGAACTGCAGTCTCTGACAACTGAAGCCACACTACAAGCAGTGACATCAGTGCATGATGGGAGTGGCGACTTGGTGGGGGTAAGGAGGACACTGGGGCGGGGAGGGGGATGAATTGCAGGGTAGTGGTAGAGAACAGTGAAGTGCTGTTGGGGAGCGTGCAGGGTGAGGGTATGTGTAGTCATGAGGTTAGATGACAGGAGGGGGAGAGGTGGGTGGGGGCTTGAGGAAAAGGAGAGAAGTAAAAATACTGGATGTGTTGGTGGAATGAGGGCTGTGCAGTGCTGGAATGGGAACAGGGGAGGGGCTGGAAGTGTGAGGACAATGACTAACATAGGCTGAAGTCAGGAGTTACCACCTGCGCAATTCAGAAAAGCTGGTGTTGGTGAGAAGGATCCATATGGCACAGGCTGTGAAGCAGTCATTGTAATGAAGGATGTCTTGCTGGGCAGTATGCTCGGCAACAGGGTGGTCCACTTGTTTCTTGGCCACAGTTTGTCGATAGCCATTCTTGCGGGCAGGCAGCTTGTTGGTTGTCATGCCCACATAGAATGCAGCACAGTGGTTGCAGCTTACCTTGTAGATTACGTGACTGGTTTCGCAGGTAGCCTGACGTTTGATGGGATAGGTGATGTTTGTGACTGGACTGAAGTAGGTGGTGGTAGGAGGATGTATGGGACAGGTCTTGCATTTTGGTCTGTTACAGGGACATGTGCCATAAGGTAAGGGATTGGGAGCAGGGGTTTTGTAGGGATGAACGAGTATACTGTGTAGGTTCGATGGGCGGCGGAATAACACTGTGGGAGTGGTGGGAAGGATAGTGGGCAGGACATTTCTCATTTCAGGACATGACGATAATTAGTTAAAAACCTGGCAGAGATTGTAATTCAGTTGCTCCAGTCCTGGGCAGTACTGAGGGGAATGCTCCTCTGTAACCAGACGGTGAGACTTTGGGATGTGACGGTGTAGGCACGGGAGATTTGTTTTTGTACAGGGTTGGCAGGATAATTACAATCTGTGAAGGCTTCACTGAGACCCTCGGTATATTTCGAGAGAGACTGCTCGTCAATGCAGAGCGATGTTTAAGGGTGGCTAGGCCAGGCTGTATGGAAGTGTCTTCTTGGTATGGAACGAGTGACAGCTGTCGAAGTGGAGGTATTGCTGGAAGTTGGTTTGTATGGACAGAGGTGATGATGTAGCCATCTTTTAGACCGAGGTCCTCATCTAGGAAGGTAGCTTGTTGGCTTGAGTAGGATCAGGCAAAGCAAATGGGGGAGAGCTTCCACCATCACACAGAATCTAGAACCTAAACAGCAACAGTACGGAAGGTCGTAACAACCTTTGTTGTCTTTGAGACAAAGTAGTGAGACATATGTGCAATGGAAGCATGCGTCGTCACCTCCCCGTAAAAAATTCATAGCTCTCCCTCTGCAGTCAAGATGATGATCAAATTATTTTTCCGACGTCCATGTAAGGATGGCGGCTATCGCTCAAACAACCTATTTTCGGTTATAAGGTTAACCTGATTGTTAACAGCGCTCAAAATAATCGCTTTCTGAAATAACCGATTCTCAATTTTTCCCATTGATTTCCGGTAGTAAACGTAGAATTCGAGTAAAGATTTGAAAAAAAAATTTGACTCACTCAATTTCATGATACATCGAATCAAAATATTAAATTAAATTGGCAAATAAAAAAACTTAGTCTTTCCACTGTTCACTTTTTCTTCGCAAAGTCATAAGTGGTTGAATACTACAAAAATATCACCAGTATTCTGTTGATTCCAATTTTTTCAACCCTACTCAAAAACCATTTTACAATCGGAGATCAATCACTATTTGGACATTACGAATAATCAGTGCTTATGAGTGAAAATTGAGATTGACAGATTCTATTGTAGAGCTTATGTTTTCAAGGGCTACAAGCAGATAACGCCATACTATGTAAGTTCAAGCAGCAGATTAGCTACTTTCCATTTGTATTGCATAATATGAATAAACTGTTGTTCAGTGTAATTTATTACTTTCGCCATAATTTCCTTTATCTTTTATTGTTTCATAGAAATGACAGGCCAATCTCTTATTTTTTAACGTAAATCAAGCATTTTACTTCATTACTACGTCAATTTGAAAAATTATTTGCAGGCTACAGTTGGTGGCTTTCTCCAGTGCAATGATGTCCGGTGCCGACAGCGAAGAAACTACCGTTTAGACCAGGTCTTGGACAATGCACGTATACCTTAAGCCACGACATACGGCAACAGGGACATATTATCTCAGCAATGCTGTATGAGCTCTTATGCTATGTGTTTGTTGCTCGATTCTGTCGGCATTGTTATTAAAATAGCACTGATCGCTTTTCCTATTTTCTATAATGACGCAATATTTCAAAGCAAAGCACATTCTACAAATAAAAATAAATTCTTTTTGCAAAAAGGGATTATTTAAACACGAAAAATTTTGGTATTACTGCTATAGGTAATTGATATATCGTTTTTATTATTCCATCATTAGTAAAAAATAGAAAATACCTGTTATAACCGAAACCTGTCCGCAGCTCGTGATCGTGCGGTAGCGTTCTCGTTTCCCGCGCCCGGGTTCCCGGGTTCGATTCCCGGCGGGGTCTGGGATTTTCTCTGCCTCGTAGTTAGGTTTAAGTAGTTCTAAGTTCTAGGGGACTGATGACCATAGATTTTAAGTCCCATAGTGCTCAGAGCCATTTGAACCATAACCGAAACCAAATGAAAACCGAGAAATACCGGGTTTTCAGAACTAATATACCGGCGTCAGTTTTAACGTGTCGGATTCTCCCAGGTCCGATACGCATAGACTTCGTCGAGCACCATTAATAGTGACATGTGCTGTGAGTCACTCCGAAGCCTACGCAAGTCCATTGAGTAGAGGTGGCAAAAAATAACGTAACTGATAGAAATAACCGGTTATTGAGAAGTAACGATTACTGCGATAACCGTTCCTCTGATTCTGGCAGTTATTTCAATAACTGTTTAGTGTCAACAGTGCTTCGCGCCATCTGTTGACCGAAGATCGTACTGCGCATTTGGAAGGCGTTCTATAGACCATGGGAATAACTGTGAGACTGCGCGCCATCTGTTGATAAGAACTGTGTACTATTTCGTGGGCCTTCGTTACTTTTAGCATAAACAATTAAATAAAGTTAATGTCCGAGCCGTGGCTGATAGGAGCTGCAGTACAGGCATTAACAAGTACGGTCGTTCCCTTAAGCCACCGCCTTACGTGTTAATTTAGCTTGGACGGGTAGTAGAAGGAAAGTTACTTAGGAATTCGAGCGACTATGGAAATAACTGTCAGAGACCGGTATTCTCCTCTGGCAGTTATCGTTATTGGCTCGTAGTTCTAGTTCTCTGGTAGTTATCGGGCTACCACCACAGATAACCTGGAAGCTGGTAACGGAATAACTGTGTGTCTAGACGTTCCTGACACGGTGACTCCAGTTAAAGGTCGTAGTTCCAGGTGATATTTCCAGAGAGGATAGTAACTGGAGCGAACAAATATTTTCGTACTGCTACGGAAATAGCCGCTGGCCATCGCGAATGACAAATAACATGTCAGAAAGTATAACAAAATACAGTGAAATATAATAATTATTATCCTCATCATTTGTCAGGAGATTGTCAAAATATGTGAATATATCACAGTAACTGCTAATATTTACAGAATTGGTACACTGACAGAATAAAACACAGTTACGTACTTTTAATAAATTTATCGTACACAGAATACCCGATCTTGACTGTTGCAACCAAGTGCTGTCAAAACTGGAATATAGCAGAATTTTTACCTAAGCTGGTCTATCAGTCTCTGTTACGATATTCATCTACAGAGTAGAAGGAGGGGTCGATGGAAGCGTCTGATTCCACCCGTCTGCTTCGACGTAAAGGTGTTGTGGTGTGTGAATGTCATTACGGCACGGTGGTTTGTGTGTGTGTGTGTGTGTGGGGAGGGGGGGGCTGTCGATCTAGGTTGCAGTGCCGGAATTTTCTGGTGGTAATTAAATTTTTTTTTTCTAGCTGTGATGTTTTGTGTATTTATGATGTTTTGAATGTGATTTAATTTATGTAGGGATGATTGATTTGTGGACTTTTGGGATTGTGGTTTTATTTTTCGCAGTTGTAGGTGTTGGTTTTTTGGCATCAGTAGCTGTGGTGGACCTATATAGGTCACCGGAAATTACCGATTCCCATTTTCTTAGTTGTGTGTGTTGATGTTTTAGTATTGTCATCTGAGGTTGACCTATATAGGTCAAGGGAAATGTCTGATTCCAATTTTCGTACCTTTAGTTGTGGGTATTGGTGTTTTGGTATGGTCATCTATAGTTGACCTATATTGTTCAAGGGGAGTGTCCGATTCCTGCAGATTTTTGTTGGTGTAGCAGAATGCTGTATTTTTTTTTCTTTTTGTTCTTCATTTTGTGTTTTGGGATCATGGTGTGTTTTTTTTACTAGCTTGTCCTCACCCTAAAACCCCCAACTTCCCGCAGTTGTCCCATTGGTTTGATTGTATTTTTGGTGGGAAATGTTATTGTATTATTTATATGTATCTTCGTGTTTGTTGCCATGTGTATGTAGTGATGTCATAGACACACTTAAAATAGCCATTTCCGTCATATTGATGACGGGTGGAATCAGACACTTCTGTATCAAATAGTCTTTCAAACACACTGTAAACCGTGCCTTATCTGAAACCAAGTTTTTAATGGTTGCTGACTTGCTGGCAGTTTATTGAAAATGCATGTTCCTGAATATTGGACCCCTTTTGGACCAAGGTAAGTAATTTTAGGTCTTTATGTAGATTGCTGTTCCCATTTCTAGTGCTGATATTTTGTATTAAGCTATTGGTTGGAAATACTTGTAACAAATTTCATAAAGGAATAAATATACTAGGAAGCAGTGGTTAGAATACAAAGTTCCTTGAACAGGTTCCTACATGATGTTCTTGAATTGATACCACAAACGATTTTTATTACACGCTTTTACATGCGAAAAACTTTTGCTACGTTTGATAAGTTACCACAGAATATGCTCCCTTATGAAATAACAGAATGAAAAAATGTGGTATGCCCTTCCCAACTGAATTTATTATCGAGTTGTAGTCCCAGAAATGTAATACTGTCAACCTTTTCGATCTGCATGTCTTCATATGTTATAAACATGCTGTCGCTGGAGAAATCGAGCAGTTTGCAAATCTGACATAAAACTTGGATTAGCGTACTCACACTTTCCCCAATAGGACTAGCTTTTACAGCACAGGAGTAAACGAATCTGTCACATTACGTATATTTTTTGTTGTATTATAAGGCTGTACACTTTATTCTATTATGTGAGCAGCACAAGAAATTAAGCTTCGAATTTAACCTACAGTACTCAGTTTACATATTACTTTATACTTAAAAAAACGCACGTTGTTAACATTTTACTTAAACAGTGCTTTGGCGAAGTTCCGCGTACTTTCTGTCGCAGCTGCGAAGATAATATTTCTAATAGCGACCGATAACCTACAAACATATAATATGAAACACTAATAATCGTTCTAACATCAACTAAAATGTACCCGGAGTTAATAAGCTAAGGTTATGACACGATTCATACGACATTCCTGCTATTTCACACTACTCGCAGTTATACTGATAACTAAACTGATGGATTCAACTATGTCGTTATTTAACTGTCGGAGTTATCGGTATTCGCTAGCGAAAAATAACTTGGCAGTTATTAATAACGGTTAACGATAACGGTTATCAAAGAATAACTGGAACTGTGATAACGGTTACTCCAGAATAACCGTTTGGCCCACCTCTACCATTGAGAGCAAACAGCTTGGCCTGCTGATGGAGCGGGTGATTCTGCTCCGCGATAACGCGCGTCCACACATGTCCGAGGTCACGCAACGTGTAATGGCCAAGTTCAAGAGGGGGCAACTTGAGGGATAAATTCTAGTGTCCGATACCACCCGTCGGCTTTGACCAATGACGTCATACGTAAGGAAAAGATGCTGCAATGGACAATCTATGAATGGAACGGATTATACTCGCAAACAACTGAATGTAGTAAGCCATAAAATAATACATTTACTACGACTTTTATTTAAGCTCGAATTTCATTTAAACGAGTTGAAGATGACTGAAATAAATAAGAACACGAGAGCAATTACGAGTGCATATATTATGTAATATAATAGAACAGCGTTGTGTAGAACCTGTTGCCAGCGATGTGGAAGGCGTAGTATACCGTTATCAGAGCCTGTTCTCAAAAAATGTTCAAATGTGTGTGAAATCTTATGGGACTTAACTGCTAACGTCATCATTCCCTGAGCTTACACACTACTTAACCTAAATTATCCTAAGGACAAACACACACACCCATGTCCGAGGGAGGACTCGAACCTCCGCCGGGACCAGCCGCACAGTCCATGACTGCAGCGCCCGAGACCGCTCGGCTAATCCAGCGCGGCAGAGCCTGTTCTATTACATTTTCCACACGAACTGCAATACCGATATAAATAATGAATCGTCGAATAGTTGGAATCGGTAACTAGAAGCAACCTATGTAGGAGGTCATTTCTATTTACCGATTCCAATATTAATGTTTGTTGCGCAAAAATCTTATAACATATCAGAAACGTGCATAAAAACGATCTTGTTAGTGAACTACAGAATACGACTAGACTTTCAAAAAAATGAAAATCTTTACACACATTACTGCACACCCAAAGAAAAAAATGCAGAAAAGATCAAACCTTGCAACCGATAACTACACTACACGAAAGTCACACCAGCTGCAGTAGCTCCAAATAACATTCAGTAAAATCGATACACCAGGAGCGACAGTAAAAATAAGACTACTGTAGCAACACCATCGAAAAAGAAAACGTAATAGTGGCTACATAAAAAGAAACTTACCGCATATGGACGTCCAAAGAAGTCAAAGATCGAGAATGACAAGAACGAAATAAGAACATAACAAGAAATAATAATAATGTTAGAAGGTCAAACTATAACGAAAGAAGCAAAATCCAGAATAACCAATGAAAAAATAATAAGAAACACAAACTCCAGGCACGAATGAGGTACCACTCAAATCAGTTCTTCCAGTCCTCAATCAGACGCAAAATTTTTAAAATAATAATTTAAAAAATGAAACCACGAGTCAAACACACAGCACACGGCAAAGACACAGTAATACCTCTCGGCCAACCATTGTAACCAGAAAATATTAAAACGACAGAAAAACCTCCCTCCAGAGAAACCAAAAAAGCAGCACTCGCACAGTACAGTAACATAAAAAAACGCAACGTAAAACAAGAAAAAAGTATCAGACCCACCAACACCTAACTAACAAAACGAGGCCTGTACATTTTGCTAACTATTTTCATAACCCCTCATGAACCATGGACCTTGCCGTTGGTGGGGAGGCTTGCGTGCCTCAATGATACAGATAGCTGTACCGTAGGTGCAACCACAGCGGAGGGGTATCTGTTGAGTGGCCACACGCACGTGTGGTTCCTGAAGAGGGGCAGCAGCCTTTTCAGTAGTTGCAGGGGCAACAGTCTGGATGATTGACTGATCTGGCCTCGTAACACTAACCAAAATGGCCTTGCTGTTCTGGTACTGCGAACGGCTGAAAGCAAGGGGAAACTACAGCCGTAATTTTTCCCGAGGGCATGCAGCTTTACTGTATGATTAAATGATGATGGCGTCCTCTTGGGTAAAGTATTCCGTAGGTAAAATAGTCCCCCATTCGGATCTCCGGGCGGGGACTACTCAGGAGGACGTCGTTATCAGGAGAAAGAAAACGCGTTTTACGGATCGGTGCGTGGCATGTCAGATCCCTTTATCAGGAAGGTAGGTTAGAAAATTTGAAAAGGGATATGGATAGGATAAAGTTACATATAGCGGGAATTAGTGAAGTTCGGTGGCAGGAGGAACAAGACTTTTGGTCAGGTAAGTGCAGGGTTATAAATACAAAATCAAATAGGGGTAATCCAGGAGTAGGTTTAATAGTGAATAAAAAAAATAGGAGTAGGGGTAAGCTACTGCAAACAGCATAGTGAACGCATTATTGTGGCCAAGATAGACACGAAGCCCACGCCTACTACACTAGTACAAGTTTATATGCCAACTAGCTCTGCAGATGACGAAGAAATTGATGAAATGTATGATGAGATAAAAGAAATTATTCAGGTAGTGAAGGGAGACGAAAATTTAATAGTCATGGGTGACTGGAATTCGACAGTAGGAAAAGGGAGAGAAGGAAACATAGTAGGTGAATATGGACTGGGGCTAAGAAATGAAAGAGGAAGCCGCCTAGTAGAATTTTGGGCAGAGCATAACTTAATCATAGCTAACACTTGGTTCAAGAATCATGAAAGAAGGCTGTATACTTGGAAGAACCCTGGAGATACTAAAAGGTATCAGATAGACTATATAATGGTAAGACAGTGATTTAGGAACCAGGTTTTAAATTGACATTTCCAGGGCAGATGTGGACTCTGTCCACAATCTTTTGGTTATGAACTGTAGTTAAAACTAAAGAAACTGCAAAAAAGATGGGAATTTAAGGAGATGGGACGTGGATAAACTGAAAGAACAAGACGTTGTACAGAGTTTGAGGGGAACAATTGACAGGAATGGGGGGAAGAAATACAGTAGAAGAAGAATGGGTAGCTTTGAGGGGTGAAATAGTGAAGGCAGCAGAGGATCAAATAGGTAAAAGGACGAGGGCTAGTAGAAACCCTTGGCTAACAGAAGAAATATTGACTTTCATTGATGAAAGGAGAAAATATAAAAACACAGTAAATGAAGTAGGCAAAAAGGAATACAAACGTCTCAAAAATGAGATCGACAGGAAGTGCAAAATGGCTAAGCAGGGACGGCTAGAGGACAAATGTAAGGATGTAGAGGCTTATCTAACTAGGGGTAAGATAGATACTGCCTACAGGAAAATTAAAGAGACCTTTGGAGGAAGGAGAACCACTTGCATGAATATCAAGAGCTCAGATGGAAACCCAGTTCAAAGCAAAGTAGGGAAAGCAGAAAGGTGGAAGGAGTATATAGAGGGTCTATAAAAGGGCGATGTACTTGAGGACAATATTATGGAACTGGAAGAGGATGTAGATGAAGATGAAATGGGAGATATGATACTGCGTGAAGGGTTTGACAGAGCACTGGAAGACCTGTGTCGAAACAAGGCCCCCGGATTAGACACCATTCGATTAGAACTACTGACAGCCTTGGGAGAGCCTATCCTGACAAAACTCTACCATCTGGTGAGCAAAATGTATGAGACAGGCGAAATACCCTCAGACTTCAAGAAGAATATAATAATTCCAATCCCAAAGAAAGCAGGTGTTGACAGATGTGAAAATTACCGAACTATCAGTTTAATAAGTCACAGCTGCAAAGTACTAACGCGAATTCCTTACAGACTAATGGGAAAACTGATAGAAGCCAACCTCGGGGAAGATCAGTTTGGATTCTGTAGAAATGTTGGAACACGTGAGGCAATACTGACCCTACGACTTGTCTTAGAAGAAAGATTAAGGAAAGGCAAACCTACGTTTCTAGCATTTGTAGACTTAGAGAAAGCTTTTGACAATGTTAACTGGAATACTCTCTTTCAAATTCTGAAGGTGGCAGGGGTAAAATACAGGGAGTGAAAGGCTATTTACAATTTGTACAGAAACCAGATGGCAGTTATAAGAGTCGAGGGGTATGAAAGGGAAGCAGTGGTTGGGAAGGGAGTAAGACAGGGTTGTAGCCTCTCCCCGATGCTATTCAATCTGTATATTGAGCAAGCAGTAAAGGAAACAAAAGAAAAGTTCAGAGTAGGTATTATAATCCATGGAGAAGAAATAAAAACTTTGAGGTTCGCCGATGACATATTAATTCTGTCAGAGACAGCAAAGGACTTGGAAGAGCGGTTGAACGGAATGGACAGCGTCTTGAGAGGAGGGTATAAGATGAACATCAACAAAAGCATAACGAGGATAATGGAATGTAGTCGAATTAACTCGGGTGATGCTAAGGGAAACAGATTAGGAGAAGAGACACTTAAAGTAGTAAAGGAGTTTTGCTATTTGGGGAGCAAAATAACTGATGATGGCCGAAGTAGAGAGGATATAAAATGTAGACTGGCAATGGCAAGGAAAGCGTTTCTGAAGAAGTAAAATTTGTTAACATCGAGTATTGATTTAAATGTCAGGAAGTCATTTCTGAAAGTATTTGTATGGAGTGTAGCTATGTATGGAAGTGAAACATGGACGGGACAAGAAGAGAATAGAAGCTTTCGAAATGTGGTGCTACAGAAGAATGTTGAAGATTAGATGGGTAGATTACATAACTAATGAGGAGGTATTGAACGGAACTAGGGAGAAGAGGAGTTTGTGGCACAACTTGACTAGAAGAAGGGATCGGTTGGTAGGACATGTCCTGAGGCATCAAGGGATCACCAATTTAGTATTGGAGGGCAGCGTGGAGGGTAAAAATCGTAGAGGGAGACCAAGAGATGAATACACTAAACAGATTCAGAAGGATGTAGGCTGCAGTAGGTACTGGGGGATGAAGAAGCTTGCACAGGATAGAGTAGCATGGAGAGCTGCATCAAACCAGTCTCAGGACTGAAGACCACAACAACAACAACAACTTTCATAAATGCAAGAAATAAACAGTAACCTTTAGGAATACTCTTCCTCCAACAGTATTCATCTAAATGGCCTTGCAACACTGAAATCCTTCTCTTTCCCCGCAATGATGCCCAATTTTTGTCCGCCGCTTGTGGTCTCGCGGTAGCGTTCTCGCTTCCCGAGCACGGGGTCCCGGGTTCGATTCCCGGCGGGGTCAGAGATTTTCACCTGCCTCGAGATGACTGGGTGTTTGTGTTGTCCTCATCATTTCATCATCATCCAGGAAAGTGGCGAAATTGGACTGCGCAAAGGTTGGGAAATTGTACGGGCGCTGATAACCGCGCTGTTGAGCGCCCCACAAACCAAACATCATCATCATCATAAAAATTTTATAGTAGGTTTACGGTCACTCATTTTCTGAAGCAGAATTTTCGCAGTAAGAACAACTGACTCATCCGTAACGAACAGAGTGAGAAATCAAGACCTTATAAATCACGACTACTTATAAATCACGACTACTTTCATTAACAAGAGGTGCCGAAAACAGATTACGAGATGAAAACAAAGCAATCTACATCGAATTTTTAATATACGAGCGTAATGAGGAAATCCAGAGAGATCATTTAACGTTCATCGACAGCAATCTGCGGCACAAAAAATGGTTCAAATGGCTCTGAGCACTATGGGACTCAACTGCTGAGGTCATTAGTCCCCTAGAACTTAGAACTAGTTAAACCTAACTAACCTAAGGACATCACACACATCCATGCCCGAGGCAGGATTCGAACCTGCGACCGCAGCGGTCTCGCGGTTCCAGACTGCAGCGCCAGAACCGCGCGGCCACTTTGGCCGGCTCTGCGGCACAAACAAAATAACAGCACACATTACGTCATTGGTCAAGTTCGACGGGTGGTATCGGACACTGGAATTGACCCCAACTTGAGCGTCCACCATACAGACAGGACGCGCCGCCCTGCGACTTGCATGTGTTTGTTTCGCTAAAACAATCTCTTAAAGGGAAGCGCTTCAACCTCGGACTACGAACTGTCGCCGCCAAGGAATTCTGGGAAACAAGGAATCCTTCACTTCGTGGAACGGTGGGATATTTGAACTCAGGCCTCTGGTGATTACTTTTGAATGCTCACTTATATCCACAGTGTTGTTTCGTACCTATTATTTTGAATCCCCCCCATACACAGCTCAAAAAATTGAAAAACAAAAGGATACAATGCTCTGAATATCAAATGTAGTTCAGGTGCACCGCGCGAGTGGTTAGCACACCGGAGTCGCATTTGGTGAGGACGACAGTTCAAACCTATCTCTGGCCATCCTAATTTAAGCTTTCCGTAATTTCCCTAAATCGCCTGAGGCAAGTGTCGGAATGGTTCCTTAGAAAAGGCACAGCCGACTTCCTTCCCCCTTTGTAATGTCCCCACAGAAAATACCCTCTACCACGCACCAATTAATCATTGTCAATCAGACCATCCACATTCATTCACTTTGGAAAAGTACCTGATCTGATTTTCTCATAACATATGCGGCGACAGCTCGACGACGCCAAAGTATTTTCTAGTGCGTTTATTCTTTGAAATAACAGAGATGCATATATGCATTCTCCATGGTTGTTAGAGTGGTAAGTAGGACAGCTTCTGTAGTATCTGTTGAGGGATTGACGTGTTTCTGAGAGATACATATTTTGCTTTTCTTCTCGCTAAAGCGAGCCCATTAACATTTGTGCCGCTAGCGGTTTGTTTGAAGAGAAAGAGACTGTAAACGGGAAATAATTAAGACGTGGAATCACCGGAGATCTGGACATGTAATGGAGATGGATTGAATACACATTTTCCTTCATAAATAAGGTTTGTGACTTTTTTGTTCTGGAGAGAATGAACGAATGATTTTTTTCTGAATCATTTGATGATCACGTTGGCCCTGTAATTAGTGGGGAAGTTTCAGCTGTGTCGAAGAGAGGCTGCAATCACTGAGTCTGTTTTAAATCGTCCAAAAAGGCTTCGTACACACCTGGAATTCGCAATCTTTCGTAAAAGGAACAAATTGTCCACACGATTGATTCTCCCGACTGAATGCAGTGTTTAACAGTAATAATAAATGTAAAGATCTCTTACAGCAAGCCAGCCGCTGATTACTAAGACGAAGGACTCCACCAAAGATTCTATTTGGCTGATTTCACGTAATGAAATATTATATTAAAAACTGTACATAGATAAAGGAGAGAAAGAGAGAGAGAGCGAATGAAAATAGAGAAAATACTAATAATCCTCCATTAGTCTAACTTTTCGCCTGTCTTATCACGGATCAGACGACAAATGGGAGGCCCTTACTTTACTGTATAGATTTGTGTGTGAAGGTGAAGGGATCTTAAAGGCAACAGATACACGTCTATACAGACAAGACATTACACAAAGGCCGGCCGCGGTGGTCTAGCGGTTCTGGCGCTGCAGTCCGGAACCGCGGGACTGCTACGGTCGCAGGTTCGAATCCTGCCTCGGGCATGGGTGTGTGTGATGTCCTTAGGTTAGTTAGGTGTAAGTAGTTCTAAGTTCTAGGGGACTTATGACCTAAGATGTTGAGTCCCATAGTGCTCAGAGCCATTACACAAAGTTAGCGGCTAGCTGCATTCATCATCTATTCTTACATGAAGAGACGGCAACTTATTATCCTTAACATTTAAAAAAATGTTAAACCTTCTTCCCTAATCCGATGGGGCCGATGACCCCGCCGTCTGGTCCCCTCCGCCACATCAACCAACAAAACCGACATACACTACTGGCCATTAAAATTGCTACACCACGAAGATGACGTGCTACAGACGCGAAATTTAACCGACAGGAAGAAGATGCTGTGATGTGCAAATGATTAGCTTTTCTGAGCATTCACACAAGGTTGGCGCCGGTGGCGACACCTACAACATGCTGACATGAGGAAAGTTTCCAACTGATTTCTGATACACAAACAGCAGTTGACCGGCGTTGCCTGGTGAAACGTTGTTGTGATGCCTCGAGTAAGGAGATTAAATGCGTATCATCACGTTTCCGGCTTTGATAAACGTCGGATTGCAGCCTATCGCGATTGCGGTTTATCGTATCGCGACATTGCTGCTCGCGTTGGTCGAGACCCAATGACTGTTAGCAGAATATGGAATCGGTGGGTTCAGGATGGTAATATGGAACGCCGTGCTGAATCCCAACGGCCTCGTATCACTAGCAGTCGAGATGTAGGCATCTTATCCGCATGGCTGTAACGGATCGTGCAGCCACGTCTCGATCCCTGAGTCAACAGATGGGGACGTTTGTAAGACAACATCCATCTGCACGAACAGTTTGACGACGTTTGCAGCAGCACGGACTATCAGCTAGGAGCGCCTGTGATGGTGTACTCGACGACGAACCTGGGTGCACGAATGGCAAAACGTCATTTTTTCGGATGAATCCAGGTTCTGTTTACAGCATCATGATGGTCGCATCCGTGTTTGGCGACATCGTGGTGAACGCACATTGGAAGCGTGTATTCGTCATCGCCATACTGGCGTATCACCCGGCGTGTTGGTATGGGGTGCCATTGGTTACAAGTCTCGGTCACCTCTTGTTCGTATTGATGGCACTTTGAACAGTGGACGTTACATTTCAGATGTGTTACGACCCGTGGCTCTACCCTTCATTGGATCCCTGCGAAACCCTCCATTTCAGTAGGATAATGCACGACCGGATGTTGCAGGTCCTGTACGGCCCTTTCTGGATACAAAAAATGTTCGACTGCTGCCCTGGCCAGCACATTCTCCAGATCTCTCACCAACTGAAAACGTCTGGTCAATGGTGGCCAAGCAACTGGCTCGTCACAGTACGCCAGTCACTACTCTTGATGAACTGTGGTATCGTGTTGAAGCTGCATGGGCAGCTGTACCTGTACACGCCATCCAAGCTCTGTTTGACTCAATGCCTAGGGGTATCAAGGCCGTTATTACGGCCAAAGGTGGTTGTTCTGGATACTGATTTGTCAGGATCTATGCACCCAAATTGCGTGAAAATGTAATCACATGTCAGTTCTAGTATAATATATTTGTCCAATGAATACCCGTTTATCATCTGCATTTCTTCTTGGTGTAGCAATTTTAATGGCCAGTAGTGTAGTTCAGCTGAGATTTATCTTTAGCTCTCCCAACACAGACATAAATTCTTAGAATTCTACAACCCTTTTTGAGCACTTTTGGAGGAACGAGCAGACCCACAAATTTTGGACTTACTCTTTCTCCTGCTAAGAAACTACTCATTACAATATGATAAGCTGGCGCAAATGTTTGAGCAACGTTGAGAATGCCACTATGATTTTTTTTTTTAGTAAGATGAGCTATACTCTGTTCATCATAAGAATAAACCTCATGTAAACAAACACAGGCGCGATGACTTATCAGTACCCGTAGCTTCCAAACACTGGTGGTGTTCCGACCTTGGAAGCAGAGCCAACTTATGTATTAGATATTTTATTACTGTGTCACTGCAAATGAAACTTTAAGACATTCTGATGTATTGACAGCCATCAACGTTTTTCATAATCATACTTCAGCTACGTAATTTTTATTTAAAAAATCGTGTACACTCACAGACTCAGTAAGCAATACTTGTGCTCTGGTTGTCTCACTGTTCATACGTACCGCGAAAATGGATGACACTGCTTCCTGCTTCGTAGTGATACACGGCCATGGACAGAGTTAATGGCGAGAAAAAAGTTATTGTTGAGGTCTTCACAAACATTAGCGTAACTGGTAGCGCTGTTGCTTGGTAGCGCATTGGATGATGATTGGAAACCAGTTGGGGTAAAAAAAAATTGAAATCATTTAAATCTGGTGCAAATGGCTCTAAGCACTATGGGACTTAACATCTGAGGTCATCATTCCCCTAGATTTAGAACTACTTAAACCTAACTAACCTAAGGACATCACACACATCCATGTCCGAGGCAGGATTCGAACCTACGAACCGTAGCAGCAGCGCGGTTCCACACTGAAGCGCCTAGAACCGCTCTGTCACAACGGCCGGCTATTTAAATATGAAATTTATCAATATGTAGTAATTAAATCAGACTTAAACATCATTTTTTCAACAAAAATGGACGTCTTCTGGTGTCCAATTACATATTACACGCAGGATTATGGTTTTCATTGGAAATATAAATTCTTAATTATCGACATTTTATAAAATAGTGTTAAAGATTATTCAAGTTAAGAAAACATTATACAATTAAATTTTTTGGAGAAAAATGAAAAATCAAATACTCTTTGTTTTAATATGCCCACTGTTTCATAGGACAGATGTGGTCTCATAGGGGATAGAGTTATAAGCGACGTAGAAACACGGAAAATAATTTTCACGGCGTCGAGGACACTGAACAAATGCTGCATTTTTACAGTTGTCACCTACCACCGCTATCTGAAACCAATAGAATTGATCTGGATCCAAGTTAAGGGTTTTATCGCGAGAAATAACAAGAAGTTTAAGCTGCCAAACTTACTGGAACTAATGCGCGAAGCTTTGTGACACGTCACTGCCGAACGATAGCGCAATGCAGAACAGCGCGTCATAAAAGAGGAGATGAAGGAAATGTGGACTTCTCGGTGGCTTAGGATTCTGTTGTTGATCGCCTAGGTTATTAGTGTAGCAGTACTGAAATTCACCGCTTTCCTCGGAGTCCGACATGGAAGAAGTTCAGAGATTACCAGACGACTGACTGTAACACCCTTCAGTGCCTTCAACATTTAACTACATGGTGAAATCCCAGCAGTGCGCTTTTACGCCAGACATAGCTCGTGCAGAAAAATTACCCTTGTTAAAGTCAGGAATTTTCATCACTCTTGTTTTTAATTACAGTACTGTGTTAGCTAAGATCGAAAGCATGTTTTCCTTCAGATCAACTATGAAGCGTATCGCATGAGCTTTACCATTATTTCCTTCTGTTTAAAAATTAAATGACATTCAAGGCTATATTGTTCTCTGCTCGTCTCTTGTCTTTGTCGCGTCGGATGTACGGTGCCGATCACTGGGCGCCTTGACGTGCAAAATTGTGGTGGGTTCGTCGTCTCACGCTGAACAGCTTCCCAGCTCGTAATTTGCAAGGTCCAAGTTATTCTGTGTTTAACTAAGAATATTGTTGAAACTTATATTGGCATGGGTAGCTGCCGGAGATGGTTCTGGACTTGGTTCCACAGTGGCTGTTTTAAGGAGGCTGATGTTCCTCATTTCGTTTCTCTTCATTTGTGGATTGTGTGTTTTAAGTGGTTTTCATGCAAGTTTTGACTTGTTTTAGGACATATTGCCCGCTTGGGGACTGGTGGCCGTTGCGTACGCGCCCGACAGCCGTAGAGTTAATGGT
The DNA here is from genome assembly GCF_023864275.1 of Schistocerca cancellata. Classification (NCBI taxonomy): domain Eukaryota; kingdom Metazoa; phylum Arthropoda; class Insecta; order Orthoptera; family Acrididae; genus Schistocerca; species Schistocerca cancellata. The sequence goes on from NC_064637.1 coordinate 127,889,902, forward strand.
TTAATCATTTGTCATGGCAGGATTTTGTATGTTTATTTAATGTTGGAAGTGCCTTAAGGCAACTGTAAGTGATCTCTAAGTTTCTGCTAATTTACAGGGAGACGAGTATTGTTAGAGTATTGCTCCATAAGAATTTGGGGGCATGCTTCTTATATTTCCAGTGTGGTTGTGATTTGACCTTGTTTTCATTGCAATCTATTTGTGCTGCAGGCCATTTGTTAAGTCTGCTCGTTTCCTGGTGTCGGTGCGGTTATGGATTCTTGTCAGGACCGCGCATTGTGAGGCCGGTCGGACTATATATAAATACACTCCTGGAAATTGAAATAAGAACACCGTGAATTATTGTCCCAGGAAGGGGAAACTATATTGACACATTCCTGGGGTCAGATACATCACATGATCACACTGACAGAACCACAGGCACATAGACACAGGCAACAGAGCATGCACAATGTCGGCACTAGTACAGTGTATATCCACCTTTCGCAGCAATGCAGGCTGCTATTCTCCCATGGAGACGATCGTAGAGATGCTGGATGTAGTCCTGTGGAACGGCTTGCCATGCCATTTCCACCTGGCGCCTCAGTTGGACCAGCGTTCGTGCTGGACGTGCAGACCGCGTGAGACGACGCTTCATCCAGTCCCAAACATGCTCAATGGGGGACAGATCCGCGGATCTTGCTGGCCAGGGTAGTTGACTTACACCTTCTAGAGCACGTTGGGTGGCACGGGATACATGCGGACGTGCATTGTCCTGTTGGAACAGCAAGTTCCCTTGCCGGTCTAGGAATGGTAGAACGATGGGTTCGATGACGGTTTGGATGTACCGTGCACTATTCAGTGTCCCCTCGACGATCACCAGTGGTGTACGGCCTGTGTAGGAGATCGCTCCCCACACCATGATGCCGGGTGTTGGCCCTGTGTGCCTCGGTCGTATGCAGTCCTGATTGTGGCGCTCACCTGCACGGCGCCAAACACGCATACGACCATCATTGGCACCAAGGCAGAAGCGACTCTCATCGCTGAAGACGACACGTCTCCATTCGTCCCTCCATTCACGCCTGTCGCGACACCACTGGAGGCGGGCTGCACGATGTTGGGGCGTGAGCGGAAGACGGCCTAACTGTGTGCGGGACCGTAGCCCAGCTTCATGGAGACGGTTGCGAATGGTCCTCGCCGATACCCCAGGAGCCACAGTGTCCCTAATTTGCTGGGAAGTGGCGGTGCGGTCCCCTACGGCACTGCGTAGGATCCTACGGTCTTGGCGTGCATCCGTGCGTCGCTGCGGTCTGGTCCCAGGTCGACGGGCACGTGCACCTTCCGCCGACCACTGGCGACAACATCGATGTACAGTGGAGACCTCACGCTCCACGTGTTGAGCAATTCGGCGGTACGTCCACCCGGCCTCCCGCATGCCCACTATACGCCCTCGCTCAAAGTCCGTCAACTGCACATACGGTTCACGTCCACGCTGTCGCGGCATGCTACCAGTGTTAAAGACTGCGATGGAGCTCCGTATGCCACGGCAAACTGGCTGACACTGACGGCGGCGGTGCACAAATGCTGCGCAGCTAGCGCCATTCGACGGCCAACACCGCGGTTCCTGGTGTGTCCGCTGTGCCGTGCGTGTGATCATTGCTTGTACAGCCCTCTCGCAGTGTCCGGAGCAAGTATGGTGGGTCTGACACATCGGTGTCAATGTGTTCTTTTTTCCATTTCCAGGAGTGTATATACCGCCTGCTATGTGACCCTGTGCACAAGCCGTGGGGAGTAAACGCTCGTATTGCCTGCCGGCCGTAGCGTCACTGCTTCCAAATACTGCTGTGGTCCTTAAGGCTATCTTTAAAGTCAAGTGAGGCCGCTTTGTTAATATTAGCGTTTCTGTAAGTTATTTTACTGGTTATTACTGTTGTTGTTGTTGTGGTCTTCAGTCCAGAGACTGGTTTGATGCAGCTCTCCGTGCTACTCTATCCTGTGCAAGCTTCTTCATCTCCCAGTGCCCACTGCAGCCTACATCCTTCTGACTCTGCTTAGTGTATTCATCTATTGGTCTCCCTCTACGATTTTTACCCGCCACGCTGCCCTCCGATACTAAATTGGTGATCCCTTGATGCCTCAGAATATGCCCTACCAACCGATCCCTTCTTCTAGTCAAGTTGTGCCACAAACTCCTCTTCTCCCTAATTCTGTTCAATACCTCCTCATTAGTTATGTGATCTACCCATCTAATCTTCAGCATTCTTCTGTAGCACCACATATCGAAAGCTTCTATTCTCTTCTTGTCTAAACTACTTATCGTTCACTTCCATACATGGCTACACTCCATATAAATACTTTCAGAAACGACTTCCTGACACTTAAATCTATACTCGATGTTAACAAATTTCTCTTCTTCAGAAACGCTTTCCTTGCCATTGCCAGTCTACATATTATCTCCTCTCCACTTCGACCATCATCAGTTATTTTGCGCCCCAAATAGCAAAACCCCTTTACTACTTTGTCTCATTTCCTAATCTAATTCCCTCAGTATCACCCGACTTAATTCGACTACATTCCATTATCCTCGTTTTGCTTTTGTTGATGTTTATCTTATATCCTCCTTTCAAGACACTGTCCATTCCGTTCAACTGCTCTTCCAAGTCCTTTGCTGTCTCTGACAGGATTACAATGTCATCGGCGAACCTGAAAGTTTTTATTTCTTCTCCATGGATTTTAATACCTACTCCGAACTTTTCTTTTGTTTCCTTTACCGCTTGCTCAATATACAGATTGAATAGCATCGGGGAGAGGCTACAACCCTGTCTCACTCCCTTCCCAACCACTGCTTCCCTTTCATGTCTCTCGACTCTTATAACTGCCAACTGCTTTCTGAACAAATTGTAAGTAGCCTTTCGCTCCCCATATTTTACCCCTGCCACCTTCAGAATTTGAAAGAGAGTATTCCAGTCAACATTGTCAAAAGCTTTGTCTAAGTCTAGAAATGCTAGAAACGTAGGTTTGCCTTTCCTTAACCTTTCTTCTAAGATAAGTCGTGGGGTCAGTATTGCCTCACGTGTTCCAACATTTCTATGGAATCCAAATTGATCTTCCCCGAGGTCGGCTTCTACCAGTTTTTCCATTCGTCTATAAAGAATTCGCGTTAGTATTTTGCAGCTGTGACTTAGTCATTCTTATTCAACAATTATGTTAATCATTTGTGTGTCTTTAACGAATGTGCAACTTGCTATTTTCTTATGTGCCAGTTTTGCGACCTTGGTTGGCCCACTTTGCATTTTTAGTATAAGCATGTTCACTGTGGACCTTTATGTGGGCATTTCAGTATTATTAAGCTTTAAGATCTTTTTTTTTTTTAATGAAGTTGTCGTATTATGTGGCTGTGTAACTTTGGATGAAAGTGTATAGTGTTACTAGTCTTTGAGATATGGTTAAATAAGAACGATTGTTTATGATTGATTATTCACCATGCCTACTATCTATGTTTTGGTTGCGGATGCAAAATAGATTCTTATTCGTGTTTATGTAATTCAGTTAAAGTTAAAATTTGTATATTCCATCAGTAAGAGGCCAAATGTCCGAATTGAAGTTTATATTAAAGTCTGTTTTGAGTCAAATTAAAATTGTAAAACAATCACAAGCTTGTCCATCGCTAGTGATCTCCAGCTTCCTATTTTCTTTAAATAACTGTTGTGAGATTGTAATTATGATTTTCTAAAGAACTGAGTAGTAACACGGTTCAAATACATAGTGTAATGTTTTCATGAGGTTTATTCTTATGATGAATGGAGTATAGTATGGTATTTTATTCAGTGTGGTACATATATAAATAATGGATATACAGGGTGATCAAAAACTCAGTGTAATTTGAAAACTTAATAAACCACGGAATAATGTAGATAGAGAGGTAAAAATTGACACACATGCTTGGAATGACATGGGGTTTTATTATAACCAAAAAAAAAAGGAAAACAAAGTTCACAAAATGTCCGACAGATGGCGCTGGACAGCAAAACGTCAGTGACTGCGCATGACACTCATGTATAAAAGGAGGTGTAATGGGAGAGAGAATCAGATGCGCCAGCAGTCGCAGCATGTTGACGTTACCTGAAAAGGCGCTTTTAGTGAAGCTGTATTATCAGAATGGGGAATGTGCTAGTTAAGCGTTACGATCCTATCGCCATAGGAAGGGGATTCTAACGGGTAAAGGTCCGTTGACAAATGCAGCTGTGGCGAAAATGATTTCGAACTTCGAAGCCACGGGTTGTTTAGACGATAGACCCCGTAGTGGCCGACCGAGCACAAGGCGTAATGCTGCTGAGACAGTTAAGGAAGAAATGGAGACTGTAGCGGGTTCGTCTATGTACGGTAAAGTCAGCGCTCGTGCAGTCGCACGTCGCACCGGCATTTCATACAATACTGTTTGGTTGGCACTTAGGCGTACCCTCCGATGCTATCCGTCCAAAATCCATCGGCATCATGAACTGTTACCTTGCGATTTAGTGAAGCGGAGGACATTTGCGGTGTGGGCGTTTCAAAAGATGGCGGAAGATGACGATAGGTTGAGTAACGTGTTGTGGACCGACGAAGCTCATCTCACGCTCCGAGGGCCTGTCAACGCCCACAACTGCAGAATTTGGGCTACCGAAAATCCTAGAACTGTCATGGAAACTCCATTGAAGAACGAGAAAGTCACGGTATGGGTTGGATTTACCACATCTACCGTTATCGGGCTTTTTTACTTCGAGGAAATGCGTGGTTCTGATTTTGTAACTGCTACCGTGACGGGTGAGAGGTACGCCGATATGTTACAGAATCGCATCATCCCCAGCCTGGTTGATAAACACCTGCTGGAACGTACAATGTTTATGCAGGATGGCGCTCCACCCCATATCGCTAGACGCGTGAAAGATCTCTTGCGCGCGTCGTTTGGTGATGATCGTGTGCTCAGCCGCCACTTTCGTCATGCTTGGCCTCCCAGGTCCCCAGACCTCAGTCCGTGCGATTATTGGCTTTGGGGTTACCTGAAGTCGCAAGTGTATCCTGATCGACCGACATCTCTAGGGATGCTGAAAGACAACATCCGACGCCAATGCCTCACCATAACTCCGGACATGCTTTACAGTGCTATTCACAACATTATTCCTCGATTACAGCTGTTGTTGAGGAATGATGGTGGACATATTGAGCATTTCCTGTAAAGAACATCATCTTTGCTTTGTCTTACTTTGTTATGCTAATTATTGCTATTCTGATCAGATGAAGCGCCGTCTGTCTGACATTTTTTGAACTTTTGTATGTTTTTGGTTCTAATAAAACCCCATGTCATTCCAAGCATGTGTGTCAAATTGTACCTCCCTATCTCCATTATTCCGTGATTTGTTCAGTTTTCAAATTTATACTGACTTTTTGATCACCCAGTAAATTAATAAAAGTAGGATAGTGCAAGGTATTTCAAAAAGAATATACATATTACGAAGTATTATTATGATCTAAAGGAAACAAGGACATTTGCTGCTTTTGGGCACTGAAACACATCAATGGGGAAAGCTGAGAAACGGTGCCGTACTAGAGCTCGAACTTGGGTTTTTCCGTTTCTCGCGAACGATTATCTTGACTGCTTCGGCGACCGGACCAGGACTTCAGTGCAGGAGATCACTTCGAGTAGTGAGGATAGTGCGCAGGGGCACTATGTCAGTTGCATGTGGATAATTTGGAAATTTGACTCGGTCTGGGACGTGTTGGGACGGCCGAGGCGATGAAGGTGACCATTCGCAAGAAACAGAAAAATTAGTGTTCAAAGTCCTAATCTAGCACAAATTTTAAACTTTCCTCATTAATGTATACCAGTGGCCAAAACCAGTTACTGTCTTTGTTTCCTTTGGATCACAATCATATATGGCTGCAGGATGAAAAATGGAGTGTATTCTTTCAGAGATGACCAGCATTCGGGAGGACGACGGTTCAATCCCGCGTCCGGCCATCCTGATTTAGGTTTTCCGTGATTTCCCTAAATCACTCCAGGCAAATGCCGGGATGGTTCCTCTGAAAGGGCACGGCCGACTTCCTTCCCTAATCCGATGAGACCGATGACCACGCTGTCTGGTCTCCTTCCCCAAACCAACAAACAACCAATCAGAGATGACCAAAAGGACAAGACGCTACCATGGAGGTAAAAAAAAGGGGTAGGTGGCACTACAGACGTACACTGTACGTTGTTTTGAAGCCAGAATGGACCCCATTTTAAGTAGCCCAAAACATTACCAGACTGTTGTTTACGAATGCTTGTTCATTATTTCTGTCGTGTGCACGTAGTAAATGTTTTAAATAGCAAAATTTATAGAGCTTACATGAATAACATAGTGTCAGGAAGGCAATTTCGAACGTTTTTATGTTCTTGAATGCGTATTTGTTCTAGTAATACGACACAGTCAGAGTGTCATAATGCTGTTCATTTTTGGAACACAACCTACGATCAGCTTAAATACGTAAGTGATGAAACTTTTTGAAGGACCTGACCATCATTTTGCAGGAAAATGCTAAAGCACGTACAGTGCAAACTGTTGCTGGTTTGTTTGACTGATGGGCTGCTAAGTGCTATACCACCTACTACACTCCCCTGACGTGAGTTCAACTCGATTTCTCAACTGAAGGAAACACTTCACGGTATCCGCTTCAGAACTGCTAGAAATTCGTCAGGCAGTCGACCGCGTCGCTGGAACTGTCAACACAACTGGCACAGCTTACGACATCCACATCGCTAGCAATGGACTGTACACAATGATGGTGACTACTTTGAAGTTCAGTAAAACTTCGAAACATCTATCTATTTTGTACGAGCTGTAAATAAATAGTTACCACTGTTAAAGTTCCAACCCTCATATTTCAGAATTCGAATCAAGAACAACTACCAACATGAGTAACTTAGAAATAGCTATACTTAGTGTAGCAAGGCAGATTAAAACACTTAAGAAAGGTTTTGTATGGCAAATCCAGATTTGGGCTAGTGCCTAGCCATCATCAGTGCACCATTTTCTAGTCTTAATGCATGTCAGTTCCCAGGGAACTCTTTTTAATATGTTGTGTATTTTGAGATTTTAAGTAAATCCAGAAACACTCCACACTCTAAACATTTGTTAAAACTGAAACTTTGGGGCTTATTTATTAGATGAACCATTCTTTTGACAACTGAATTAGACATCCAGTGGCAGCCAATACTTTTGGAATTATATAAATTATGTATATATTATATAGTATATATTATATATTATATATATATAATAAACAATTTTACACACCTCACCTGATGTGATTTTATCCCCATGAAATAAAAGCCCTTCAGACAACAGAGAACCAATCAGATCCTTGCAGATGTGTCTGTGGCCTTAATTTCGTCTCCAGATTCTCTGACTGATGCGACAATGTAGTCATTCAGTTCTCCTTGAACAAGCAGGTCTGTCATACTAGGCTGGAAGAATTATCTTGTCAAATAACTTCCCATGCCAGCTTACCACTTGTTTGGATCACCATCTATATGCCTTCTGCATGCCGCTTTTTTGGCTTGTAGGAACTAGCTGTGTGAAACGCTTTACGTCTTAGGTAAGCATTGTAAACCATATCTCTCCACTCAATACTTCATTATCCTCACTTTTGTATCTGTCTCCTCCCGGTTGCTAAGTGGTCAGCACGACAGAATGTCAATCCTAAGGACCTGGGTTCGATTCCCGGCTGGGTCAGAGATTTTCTCCGCTCAGGGACTGGGTGTCGTTTCATCGTTTCATCCCCATTGACGCGCAAGTCGCTGAAATGGCGTCAAATCGAAAGACTTGCACCCGTCCAACGATCTACCCAACTGGAGGCCCGAGTCACACGACATTTACATTTTACTTTCAAATATTCAATACAGTATGAGCACGTTTCTCTAATTTCTACCAATTTTCTTGTATACCCGTAATTTTTTTATTTTTGCATTTATCTGAAACGTTCACTGTTATTATTGGGCAACAAGATTATTGTAAGTCTATATTTTTTTTAAAAAAGTAGTCAAAATAGTTCTCAATTCCAGTTTTTTTCTGCTTGATACTCATATACGGAAGACCAAATGTGCGTTCTTTAGCCGGCTACAGTGGCCGAGCGGTTCTAGGCACTTCAGTCAGGAACCGCGCGACTGCTACAGTCGCAGGTTCGAATCCTGCCTTGGGCATGGATGTGTGTGATGTCCTTAGGTTAGTTAGGTTTAAGTAGTTCTAAGTTCTAGGGGACTGATGACCTAAGATGTTAAGTCCCATAGTGCTCAGAGCCATTTGAACCATTTTGCATTCTTTAACTTGTCAATAAATAACATAGCGCTCCTCTCTCTGAGCTCTTACCCATGCCACTTTAAATTCGATGCAGTAAGTTGGTTACTTATGACAAAGTGTTACAAACATTTGACATTATCTGCAAAAAAAACTCCACCAGCAAGATTAGGCACAAAATAATCTGCATGCAAATTAGAAATAATATCATAGATATGCACCATTATGAGTAAGGCACTTGTTTATCCAAAGCAAGTTTAAGGATCTTAAAATATTAGAAAACGTTCTGGAGTCTTGTTGCTCTGAATCTATCTCAGACAACAAGCTTTGTTTTAAACTTAAAACTTTCTCACCCAGTAATTGAAACTAATCAAAAGATACATTTATATCTCCATTTGCAGACTAATACAGGCTAACATTATTATTTTTTCTTCAATCATACAAAACTAATCTAAACCTTTATTTCTGGACAATATGGTGTCATGTCCAATGTTGAAAATTACAGACTGTGTGTGAGGTAAATACCAACCTCACCATTTTTTCTGTTTTTACTACACTTTATGTCAACTACAACAAATCCTTGAGGAATAAAACTGTCTACATGATTTTCTGTTAGCCAACATCAGACCTACATCCTCAATGCTACAAAAATGTTTCCATCCCAACAGTCTCTTTCTTATACAGAAAATATTGCCCTGCAGCAACGAAAATATTTCACCCTATTTTTTTTTTCCCTCAAGCAAGCACTCATCTGCATATGGCATATCCAGGTTACACACACTGTGGTTGTCTAAGTTGATACTGCCAGAATGTTTACTTCCCAAAAAAGACATTTTCGTCATTGCTCTTGGTCTTGGTAGAAATCACTAACATTTCATCACATTGCTAAATTCTGAAAACACATCACTTTAGTCATTCAGCTTACTTAGTACCTCCATGCATGCTTGATTGTGTGCAAACTATATCTGAATATTAAGGGTAACAAATGCTTTTCCGAATCTGTTGAAATGAATGCTGTAAGAAATTGTTTCTCTAGTGTGCTTATAAATCTACATCTACATTATATGTACTCTGCAAACCACCGTATGGTGCATGGTGCAGTGTACCTTGTACTGATAGTAGTCACTTCCTTTCCTCTTCCACTAACATGACAGAGAGAGCATAAAACAACTGTCTGTATGTCTCCGTATAAGCCCTAATGTCTCTTATCTTATCTTCACGGTCTTTACACAAAATATACATTAGCAGCAGTAGAATCGTTCTACAGTCTGCTGCAGATGGCAGTTCTCTACATTTTCTCAGCCGTGTTCCTCAGAGAGAATGTTGCCTTCCCTCCAGATATATTCATTTGAGTTCCAAAAGCATCTCTGTAATACTTGTGTGATGGTCGAATCTACCAGTAACAAATCTGGACTGCCTGGATGTCTTCCTTTAATCCGACCTGGTGGGCATCAAAAACACTCAAGCAGTACTCAAGAATAGTTTGCACAAGTTTTGTGTATTTGGTGTCATTTACACATGATCCATACTTTCCCAAAATTCTTCCAATAAACCAAAGTTGATTATTCGCCTTTCCTACTACAGTGCTTACACGCTTGTTCCATTTCATGCAATTTACAGCATTACAGCTAGGTATTTAATCGACATGACTATGTCAAGTAGCATGTTACTAATAATGAATTCGAACATTATGGGATTTTGTTTTCCTGTTCATCTGCATTAACTTAGATTTTTCTACATTTAGAGCTAGTTGCCATTTACCACATCAACTAGAAAATTTGTGTAACAGTAAGTCATCTTGTACTGTACTACAGTCAATCAATGATGATACCTTCCTGTACACTACAGCATCATGGGCTAACAGCCACAGATTGCTGCTCACCCTATATGCCCGATTGTTTAAGTATATAGAAAATAATAGCAGTCCTATCGTAATGCACTGTGGCGCTTTTACTATATCCTTGTCTCTGATGAACACTCGTCATTGAGGATAACATACTGCACTCTATTACTCAAATGTTACTCACATATCTGGGAAACTATTTGGTATGCTCATATCTTTGTTAACACTCTGCAATAGGGCACCATGTCAAATGTGGTGTAACCGCGACCAGAAGGTCTCCGGTTGCGGGCTTGCCATGAAGGATAGCACGGCGGGACACACAGAGCAGCCTGCACACAACACAAACGGGAGAGGATGGATACAAACAACGAAGGACAACCAAGCGAGACCTTACGAACCACAACAAGCAAGAAACAACGGAGTCACAAGAAAACCTCGCGAATCAACCACGTCCACTCATACACGAAACAAAGTAAGGTAATTAGGCTGTCTGAGGCAAGACGTCAATAGACGCACGCAAAGATTAGACTGATTGACTGAGCGAGAGGCAAGCGCTTAAATACGTAATCGGGGACGCCGCTATTGGCCGCTGGAACCATGTGTTCCACTGTGGCGCCCTCACATTAAACATGGGCCTGGAGGCACACGCCGCCACGGCTTACAGTGCGATGGTGCAGAGACCTCTAGGGTTCTTCGACGTCCAAGTCGTCTGGCATGGATTCAAACTCCGCGGGGCGCGGTACCAGATCCCTCCCCCCTGAAACTTGCATGTAGGGATGGAAATTCCCCAGACGGTGCCGAGGTGGGTTGCAGTGGAAGAAGAGCAGGGCTCATCACCTGCCATTGACAGGGAGGAAGGGATGCCTGAGGTACCCATGATGGATGACCCTGAGTCCAGGGCAATGGAGGGAGCTGCCTGCCGATCCCCCCAGGGGCAGGGATGGTCGGAGGCAGGCCCGTGGGGTGACGGAAACTGGGAGCAGTGGTGGCGACTCGAGGATCACGTCCATACCCGAAGCAGGACTCGGTGGCGCAAGACCTGCGGGGCACATGGGTAGAGCTGATTATGATGGCGCCACTCAAACCCTTTCAACGTCTGCACCGATGTCACACGCTGCCCATGGGCCATGACGACATTGGTGGGCATCCAACCCACCTTGTGCCCGTACTCGCAGGCCCACACGGCCGCGCCAGAGGTGTAACGCTGAGACGGCCGGGAGTGGGGGCGGGAAGGTGATGGAATCAGCAAATGGAGCAGGGTCCATGGCTGTCGCCCATGAAGGAGCTCCTGCAGACTATGTCCGTCAATTGGTGTAGTGTGACAGGTGCTCAAAACAGGGTGAGGGCCAACATGGTTGGAGACATGTTGACCACCTTTGTCAACTGTTGTTTAAAATTGCGGACAAGCCTCTCCGCTGCACCATTGGATGAAGGATGGAAAGGTGGGCTACGGATATGTTTGATACCATTGACCTGACAGAAGTTGTAGAAGGAGGATGCCATGAATTGGGTGCCATTATTGGAGACCAATGTGTGTGGCAGGTCCTCAATGGTGATAACCTGGGCCAGGGCCGTGAGTGTAGCCTCCGTGGTGGTGGATGCCGTGCAGACGACGTATGGGTACTTGGAGTGGGCATCAGCGATCCCAGGGCCCCCGAGGCACAGACCAGGATGCAAAAGACTGAGGGGGGGCTTGCCTGGTGATGCGCACACAGAGTGTGCCCACAGATCAGTTGGTTAATATTTCCAATGATGTTGGGCCAATACACATGCCGGCGAGACAAAACTTTCATATGGGACATATCCCAATGCCCGCGGTGTAACAAACTGAGGACCTGAAGCCACAATTCTGGAGGGATGACCACCCGATGGGCATCTGACTCTGTGGCCAACAGAAGGACATCATAGACCACAGATAGCCTATGGGACAGGTGGCGCCAGGGGGTGAAATAAGACTGCATCCAACGAGTAACATAGGAGGGCCACCCATGGACCATGTAGTGGAGAACCTGCCATCAGATAGGTCGCAGCAGGTAGCTGTGGCAATGTGAGCAGTCATAAGAGGCAGACTATCAAGCGCAAGCCGGTGGGTGGAATCAATGTGAAAACAGAGGTCCTCCTGTTGGTCAAAGGCAGGATCAGGGCCTGCTGGGAGACGTGACAAAGCGTACTTGTTAGCATGGTGGGCGGTAGGCTTATGCCAGATGGTGTAAGCGTAATTTCGTAAAAATAAAGCCCAGCGTTGGAGACGTTGAGCCTTCCGCTCTGGAAGGTGAGAGTGGGGTCTGAAAAGCGTAACCAAGGGCTTATGGTCCATCAGGAGGGTGAACTTTGCCCCAAAGATATAGGTGTGAAATTTTTGAACCGCGAACACAATCGCCAGGGCCTTCTTGTCAATCTGAGAGTAGTTCCGTTGTGCTGGGGTCGACGTCTCAGAGGCATAAGCGATGGGCTGTTTGGAGCCATCTGCATCCCAATGTGCGAGGACGGCCCCAATGCTGTATGTTGATGCATCAGCTGCCACAACCAAGGGGCGGTCCAGAGAGAAGGGAGTAAGGCAAGGGGCGGACTTCAGCATCGCCTTTAAATGGAGAAAAGCCTGGTCACAGGCAGGAGTCCAATCAAAAGGTACCCCTTTGCGACGCAAGTGAGTGAGGGATTGAGCAAGGGAGGGAGCCTGGGGCAAGAACTTTAAATAATCTGGCCCAAAAACACCTGGAGTTCAGATAAGTCCTTGGGATGAGGAAGGGCCTCAATGGCCGCGACATTGTCACCCAAAGGGCGAATGCCATCCCTGCTAAGCCAATGGCCTAAGTATTCCACTTCTGGCTAAAAAAACAACACTTGTCCAGCTGACAGGGTAAACCTGCAGATTGCATAGCGTGAAATAAGACACTGAGGTTTTGCAAATGTTCCTGGCGTGATGTCATCCAGATAATTCACGCAGGCAGAGATAGGCTGTGTAAGCTGCTCCAGGAACTGCTGGAAAATGGCCAGCGCCGAAGAGACACCAAAGGGAAAGCGCTTGTACTTGTATAACCCGAAAGGCATGTTGATAACCATGATGTTCTGGGACTCGGCATCCAAGGGTAACTGGTGGTATGCCTTGGCCAGGTCGATCTTGGAAAAGTACTCGCCCCCAGCAAGCTTAGCGAGGTCTTCCTGTCGGGGAATGGGGTAAGTGTCGATGAGGGTCTGAGCATTGACAGTAGCGCTGAAGTCCCCACACAGCTGAAGGGACCCATTGGGTTTCCGTATGACCACAAATGGTGTTGCCCAGGCACCGTATGTCACAACTCCAGAACGCCAGTGGCCTGGAGCCGATCAAGTTCCTGCTTGACTGTCGTCCGTAAGGCCACCGGAGGGGGCGGGTCCCAGAAAAGCGAGGCTATGCACCTGGCCGAAGTGTGATGTGTGCCTGAAAATCGGAAGCACAGCAGAGATCTGCAGCAAACAACTACGCAAAAGCGGAGCACAGATCGTCCAAGTCCTGAAAAGGAACAGCCATGGAAACGACCTTAACTTCATCGGAAATTGAAAAGCCAAACAGTTGAAACGCATTCCAGCCAAAAATATTCGAAGCCGACGGATGGTCAACAACAAATAAGGTAAGAAGCTGGGGAACACATTTTTACGTCGCCTGGACGACGAACTGCCCAAGAAGGGGAATGGAACCATCTCCATAGGCGACCAAACACCGAGAGGGATATGACAACTCAGGAGAGCCCAGGCTGGTATATATCGCCATATTAATCAGGGAGACGGTGGCCCCAGTGTCGACCTGAAAACTGACATCCTCAGTGAAAAGGCGGAGAGAGAAGAAAAGCTTCCGCACTGATGAGTCATCCTGTGGGACTATCGATTGCAGAGCATGAATAGAATCTAGAGGCCCAGGAGGGGCAGGACTGGAGCGAGTCGAGCGACTACAACAAACCAATCGGACGTGGCCATCCTTGTTACACAGCGTGCGCGTTTTCCAGCGGTGGGGACTATCAGCTCGAGAATGTGCGGTAAAGTGCTGTGGGCAAGTTGGAAGTGGGCAGCGCGACTGGCAACGAGGGGCGACTGGAGGCGCCGATGCCATAGAGACGTCGGACAAAGAGGAGTCCCAACGGCGCTGGCCTCTGCCGGCAGGACCACGTCGACGTCGCGAGGACGGAACCCGCCGAGATGCAGCGATTGCCACCACTTGCGGCCGCGCCATAAGACGCTCATTAGCCGCCTGAGCGATTTCAAAGGAGTGTGCAATGAGGAGAATCTCTTCCAAGGAGGGTTTATCGAGTTTCAGTGCCGCAGTGCGGACCTCAGGATCGAGAGCCAGATGAACCACCACATCCCAGATCAGAGAGTCTGCATACGAAGCCTTACACTGCTGATTGGTGCACGCAAAATCGCATCGACGGCTGAGACCCTGCAAGTCTGTGACCTGCCAACGATATGATTGACCAGGCTGTTTATGGTACCGGTGGAACTCCAGCCGAGAGGCGGCCACATGGTAGCGTTGGGAATAATAGTTCGTCAGAAAAAGGCAGGTCTGCTGGAAAGAGAGAGCCACAGGTTCGGACAACGCTGCCAACTTGCAGAGAAGAAAGAACGTGTCTGGGGAGGCCCAAGACAAAAACACCGACCGCTGCAAGGAGTCATCGGTGACTTGAAAAGCTGTGATATGTTGTTTCAGCTGATGTATGTATGTTTCCCAGTCTTTTTTCGCGTCATGAAATGGTGGGAATGACGGCAGACGTGAGCAAGCAACGGACACCCGAGGACTTGGAAGCTATTGTGGTAATGCATCACGGGCATCGACTTTGTCCGTTAGCAACCGCAGCGACTGTTGTAAGATGTCTAACTGGAGGTGCTGCTGGTACATGAGCTGCCGCTGTTGCAGACAGACCAACTTCGCCTCCATGCCAACAACGACTGCCGTTTACCTCGTCGCCAAAAATGTTGCGGTGAAGGAAAGAGCGGAGGGACCCACGGAGCAGCCCGCAAACAACACAAACAGGAGAGGACGGACACAAACAATGAAGGACAACCAAGCAAGACGTTACGAACCACAACAAGCAAGAAACAACAGAGTCACAAGGAAACCCCACGAATCAACCACATCCACTCGTACATGGATCAAAGTAACGTAAATACGTTGTCTGAGGCTAGATGTCAATAGAAGCACACAAAGATGAGACTGACTGACTGAGCAAGAGGCAGAGGCTTAAATACATTATCGGGGACGCCGCTATTGGCCGCTGGGACCACGTGTTCCACTGCGGCGCCCTCACATTAAACGTGGGCCAGGAGGCTCGCGCCACTGTGGCTTACGGCGCGATAGTGCAGAAACATCTACATCTACATCTACATTTAAACTCCGCAAGCCACCCAACGGTGTGTGGCGGAGGGCACTTTACGTGCCACTGTCATTACCTCCCTTTCCTGTTCCAGTCGCGTATGGTTCGCGGGAAGAACGACTGTCTGAAAGCCTCTGTGCGCGCTCTAATCTCTCTAATTTTACATTCGTGATCTCCTCGGGAGGTATAAGTAGGGGGAAGCAATATATTCGATACCTCATCCAGAAACGCACCTTCTCGAAACCTGGCGAACAAGCTACACCGCGATGCAGAGCGCCTCTCTTGCAGAGTCTGCCACTTGAGATTGTTAAACATCTCCGTAACGCTATCACGGTTACCAAATAACCCTGTGACGAAACGCGCCGCTCTTCTTTGGATCTTCTCTATCTCCTCCGTCAACCCGATCTGGTGCGGATCCCACACTGATGAGCAATACTCAAGTATAGGTCGAACGAGTGTTTTGTAAGCCACCTCCTTTGTTGATGGACTACATTTTCTAAGGACTCTCCCAATGAATCTCAACCTGGTACCCGCCTTACCAACAATTAATTTTATATGATCATTCCACTTCAAATCGTTCCGCACGCATACTCCCAGATATTTTACAGAAGTAACAGCTACCAGTGTTTGTTCCACTATCATATAATCATACAATAAAGGATCCTTCTTTCTATGTATTCTCAATACATGTATACATGTATTCTCAATACATTACAGACCTCTAGGGGTCTTCCACGTCCATGCCGTCTGGCGCAGGTTCAAAATCCTCAGGGTGCGTTACCAGAAAATGATTTTTGGAAATCTAGGAATATGGAATATGCCTGTTGCCTTTCACCTATGGTTCACAGCATATCATGTGGGGAAAGGGCAAGCTGAGTTTTCCACAGGCAATGGTTTCTAAATCTGTGCTGATCTGTGAACAAAAGCCTTCCCATCTCAATTTAATTTTTTATATCTGCACTGAGAATATATTCAAGAATTCTGCGTCAATCCGATGTTGATGATACTGGTCTATAATTCTGCAGGTCTGTTCTTTTGCCCTTCTTATGTACAGGAATCACCTGTGCACTTTTCCATTTGCTCTGGATGTGGAGGTGGGTGATAGTTTTGTGATAAATGTAATTTAAGTAAGGAACCAATGCTGTAGAAAACTCTTTGTAAAACTGAATTGGGTTTCCATCTGACTTAGGTGGCTTATTTTGTTTTTCAGCTCTTTCAGTTGCGTCTCTACACCAAGTGCACCTATTTTTATGTCCTCCATACAGGTGTCAGTGCAATGGTCAAACGACAGTGTGTTTATATCGACTTATGTTGCATTTTTAAATTACCTGCATACACCTTGCACAGCTTTGTTCATCTTTTCTACTTTGTTATTCATACAGGACCAGTTATGTACATCTTGATGATGTGATACAGAAAAAACAAAAGTTGAGGTCTGAGGGACAGAAAGACTTCCAATTAGCTGCACATCTGCAGTCATGCATCCACTGAACAAGAAGGGACACAGGTCAGTCTTTAACAACTACAGAGGAATCTTTATCCTTTAAATAACCTACATGATCTTGTCCAAAGAATTACACATAAGAGTGGAGGATAAAGTAGATTCCTGCTGAGTTTACCAAGCTGGATTCAGAAAGTAAAGATCATATGCAGATAGGTGGCCTCTACTGCACCTCAAAACCATCATGGTACAGAAGAACATAACAACTTTACCTTAAAGCTAATTCGCACTGGAATCATATCATGTCCCATCAAGCCATTCTGCAATACATTTCAAACGGCAGCACCTGCATTGGCCATCCTATACTGTCACACCATGTATGACACTGTCGAAGTGTCTTGGAAAAAAGTTCTGATGGTTGATGTCATCTGTTCATTGTTGATCATGTGAATGCCAAGCTCGTTTCTTCCTGAGACCCAGACATGCACCTATCTCTATATTTCGTTTCATCGTGGTTTCCATGGTTGATATTGGTTGTTTATTGTTCATTGTTCGTTTTGTTTTGTTATTCCTTTTTTAAAAGTTTATAATTAATGAGACACCAGTCTGAATTGTACAATACGAGTGAACTAATTTATTTGCCCTCTACTATATTTATAAAGTAGATTTTTATACATACTGGTACCCCATTTAATATTTTACAATGAAATGGATTGCAATATGGCTGCAACCTGAAGCGAAAAAAGTTCTGTGGGCAGAATCAGATTGATTAGTAGGTGGAATTTAGTTTAATGTGATCATGAATTTGTAGTGTTTCATAAAGAAATGGACTGAGACCTTCAGACACTGCAAGTTGTTTGTTTAAATATGTGTTTGTGGCAGGCTTACTTATAGTTAAATATCTCTCTGAATTGTGTGTGAAAGTTTTGCAGGCATCAATGGGCAGTATTTATGTGGTTTCACTAGCTAACCCCAGTACAAATAATGTACTTGAACTATTAAAAGCCAAAAACAAGATGTAAAGATAACATAAAATTTGAAGGGAAAGGTACTGAGGGAGATACGAGTATCGCAAAAAAAAAAAAAAAAAAAAAATGCGCTATGCCATCAACTACACTTCGCCTTAAAAAACCAGGTTTACACGGGATGTGACGACAGCTCATAACATCACATTCCTTCTAGTAATTCTACATCTACATCTACATCTACATCTACATTTATACTCCGCAAGCCACCCAACGGTGTGTGGCGGAGGGCACTTTACGTGCCACTGTCATTATCTCCCTTTCCTGTTCCAGTCGCGTATGGTTCGCGGGAAGAACGACTGTCTGAAAGCCTCTGTGCGCGCTCTAATCTCTCTAATTTTACATTCGTGATCTCCTCGGGAGGTATAAGTAGGGGGAAGCAATATATTCGATACCTCATCCAGAAACGCACCCTCTCGAAACCTGGCGAGCAAGCTACACCGCGATGCAGAGCGCCTCTCTTGCAGGGTCTGCCACTTGAGTTTGTTAAACATCTCCGTAACGCTATCACGGTTACCAAATAACCCTGTGACGAAACGCGCCGCTCTTCTTTGGATCTTCTCTATCTCCTCCGTCAACCCGATCTGGTACGGATCCCACACTGATGAGCAATACTCAAGTATAGGTCGAACGAGTGTTTTGTAAGCCACCTCCTTTGTTGATGGACTACATTTTCTAAGGACTCTCCCAATGAATCTCAACCTGGTACCCGCCTTACCAACAATTAATTTTATATGATCATTCCACTTCAAATCGTTCCGCACGCATACTCCCAGATATTTTACAGAAGTAACTGCTACCAGTGTTTGTTCCGCTATCATATAATCATACAATAAAGGATCCTTCTTTCTATGTATTCGCAATACATTACATTTGTCTATGTTAAGGGTCAGTTGCCACTCCCTGCACCAAGTGCCTATCCGCTGCAGATCTTCCTGCATTTCGCTACAATTTTCTAATGCTGCAACTTCTCTGTATACTACAGCATCATCCGCGAAAAGCCGCATGGAACTTCCGACACTATCTACTAGGTCATTTATATATATTGTGAAAAGCAATGGTCCCATAACACTCCCCTGTGGCACGCCAGAGGTTACTTTAACGTCTGTAGATGTCTCTCCATTGAGAACAACATGCTGTGTTCTGTTTGCTAAAAACTCTTCAATCCAGCCACACAGCTGGTCTGATATTCCGTAGGCTCTTACTTTGTTTATCAGGCGACAGTGCGGAACTGTATCGAACGCCTTCCGGAAGTCAAGGAAAATGGCATCTACCTGGGAGCCTGTATCTAATATTTTCTGGGTCTCATGAACAAATAAAGCGAGTTGGGTTTCACACGATCGCTGTTTCCGGAATCCATGTTGATTCCTACATAGTAGATTCTGAGTTTCCAAAAACGACATGATACTCGAGCAAAAGACATGTTCTAAAATTCTACAACAGATCGACGTCAGAGAGATAGGTCTATAGTTTTGCGCATCTGCTCGACGACCCTTCTTGAAGACTGGGACTACCTGTGCTCTTTTCCAATCATTTGGAACCTTCTGTTCCTCTAGAGACTTGCGGTACACGGCTGTTAGAAGGGGGGCAAGTTCTTTCCCGTACTCTGTGTAGAATCGAATTGGTATCCCGTCAGGTCCAGTGGACTTTCCTCTGTTGAGTGATTCCAGTTGCTTTTCTATTCCTTGGACACTTATTTCAATGTCAGCCATTTTTTCGTTGGTGCGAGGATTTAGAGAAGGAACTGCAGTGCGGTCTTCCTCTGTGAAACAGCTTTGGAAAAAGGTGTTTAGTATTTCAGTTTTACGCTTGTCATCCTCTGTTTCAATGCCATCATCATCCCGGAGTGTCTGGACATGATGTTTCGAGCCACTTACTGATTTAACGTAAGACCAGAACTTCCTAGGATTTTCTGTCAAGTCGGTACCTAGTATTTTACTTTCGAATTCACTGAACGCTTCACGCATAGCCCTCCTTACGCTAACTTTGACATCGTTTAGCTTCTGTTTGTCTGAGAGGTTTTGGCTGCGTTTAAACTTTGAGTGAAGCTCTCTTTGCTTTCGCAGTAGTTTCCTAACTTTGTTGTTGTACCACGGTGGGTTTTTCCCGTCCCTCACAGTTTTGCTCGGCACGTACCTGTCTAAAACGCATTTTACGATTGCCTTGAACTTTTTCCATAAACACTCAACATTGTCAGTGTCGGAACAGAAATTTTCGTTTTGATCTGTTAGGTAGTCTGAAATCTGCCTTCTATTACTCTTGCTAAACAGATAAACCTTCCTCCCTTTTTTTATATTTCTATTAACTTCCATATTCAGGGATGCTGCAACGGCCTTATGATCACTGATTCCCTGTTCTGCACTTACAGAGTCGAAAAGTTCGGGTCTGTTTGTTATCAGTAGGTCCAAGATGTTATCTCCACGAGTCGGTTCTCTGTTTAATTGCTCGAGGTAATTTTCGGATAGTGCACTCAGTATAATGTCACTCGATGCTCTGTCCCTACCACCCGTCCTAAACATCTGAGTGTCCCAGTCTATATCTGGTAAATTGAAATCTCCACCTAAGACCATAACATGCTGAGAAAATTTATGTGAAATGTATTCCAAATTTTCTCTCAGTTGTTCTGCCACAACTGTTCTAGGTGCAGTTTGATGTAACAAATGAGAAAACGGATGTTTAAACTTTCTAAAATATAAAATACAGATTCCTCTTCCCTGAGATTTTTATATGGTGTGTGAAATTCCCCTTCTGTACTACTTAATGGCAATGGAAATACACCTTGCCATGATGGTGGCATGACGTGACAGTGCCATGATGGTTGAGTGTGAGTTTGAATTTACATAGGAATGTATGTGAACCAGTAAATTCCTAAAATGTGGTAAATTAAAACTTACTCATCCTGACACTAATCTGTGTGGGCTCAGACAAGAAGACCGTTAACCTTGTGATAGTCACATTTGCCACCAAGCTGCCTGAAGTAAAATCATGGAAGAACTATAAGGAACTTCGAATTCACTGTTGGTGTAGGACAAGAACGCGATCTATTTTCAATCCTCTTCTACTGCCTGTAACAGAAATATGAGTCATGTCTGCAAAATAAGTGCAGTTTTGGAATAAAATTCATAAAAATCTTTTTTTTCAATCAAAAATTTATTTTTAAAAGAAAGAGCATTCTTAAACTATTTTTCTACAGAGCTGACTAGTTGCTATAATTGTTCAGACAATTGTCGTAGTGGGAAATCAACTTTTGTACGCCTTTTTCATAGAATGACGCCGCCAGCGAAGACATCCACTACTGAATACCATTTTTGAGTCATCGTCACTGTCGATGTGCCTTCCTCCAAGATCACACTTTAAGTTCAAGGGCAAGTTTTAGTCAGAAGGTCTGAGATTGGGACTGTACGCTGGGTGATTGAACAGCCCCCAGTCCAATGGCTTTCTAAGGTTCTGACAGGCACTAGCAGAATAGGGACATGCATTGTCATGGAGCATTATCTTTCCTTTGTGTCAAATATAGAGTTTATCACGAGCACGTTTAAATTTAACGATATTTTTGTTCCAAGCACTTGGATTGTTCTTCCTTTTCTTACTCTTCTGCTTGACACATCTTCGTGAATCACATATCCACTTCAAGAATTCCTGAAATTAGTAAATTCATCACTATTTCACGCTATCCTTCTATCGAGCATCACATCAACAGATATGTGTAGCCTTCTTGCTGATGTTCATGAAGCTATGTTCGGTGCAAAATAGGAACATCTCCAGTATTTGTCCCTTTCTTGCACCAAAATGATAAAAGGGGATAGATACTAATTTTTATAGAGATTGTTATATGTGTATGAGGTATCTCCTTCTACCACTGAAAGAAGCATAAGTTTTTTTCCCTTTGCACGGCATTTAAAAAGTGATTTTTGTAAAAACATGGAGTTATTCTCTTCTTGTACCAAGGTCTTCAATTAGTAATTGACCACAATATCATTCTCAACGAAGGTCGACGTAGAACGTGTATCAGAACATCATATTCTCTTCAGTCACTAATACTAGTAAAGTGCTGGGAGAAATAGTTGAACATAATTTTAATGAATTACTTATTTTTGCAAAAAATGGCAGCTTCATCCCTAATAAAACTACGATCTTACAAAGTATACAAGCGAAATTATATCAGGATTAACGATTTCTTGGCAAGGAGGACACATCAAATTATCTTGGATGGATGTAGAAGTAAATTAATTTGTAGTGCTGGGACATTTACTGTTCATTTTAATAGTAGTCTTAGACTTTTTGCAGATGACACTGTAATCTATAAAGAAGTACTAGTGGAGAAAAACTACAGGAATATTCAGACAGAGTTTAAGAAGATTTCAAAATGCTGAATGGGTTAGTAATTTGACTTAAATGTTTGGTCACCATATGTAAATTGTACACTTCAAAAAGCACACACAGAAGAAATAGTTTTCCATGTCCACATTATCAATGAATTATAATTGGAATCAGGCAACTAATTCAAACTTCTGGGTGTAACAATTTGTAATAATAAGAAGAAATGATGTGATCTCATAGGCTCAGCAACTGGTAAATTAGATGGCTAGTTTCATTTCATTAAAAGGACACTGGCTCTAATATTAGGAAAATGCAATTACTCAATTTAGAAAACACTTGTGTGACTCAGCCTAAAATGTTGCTCAAATATGTGGGCCAATACAGGTCTCATTAGGGATACTGAAAGTATGATGAGAAGACCAGGATGAATTGTGACAGGTTTGTTTGACCCAACAGAGAAGGTCGCAGAAAAATCTAGACTGGTTACTATACACATACTGCAAAGAGGGTCCCACAGGGTACAATTTTGATTCTACTCGTATCCCTTATATATGTGAATGACCTTCGACTTAACATTCAATAATCAGAATTGGTGTTTTTTTCAGATGATACTAGCATTATAATACATCCCATTAGTGAGAAAGCAGCAGAAAAGGTGCTAAATCATATTTTCCAAAGAACTATGAAGTGGTTCTTAGAAAATGGACTCTCCCTAAAGTTTAAGAAAGTACTATGTTCAGTTGTGTACAACAAACAGTGTCTTGCCAACAACTGACGTAGCTCATGAGTAGGAATCAGTAAATAGGAAAGAGTGCTCCAAATTTTTGTGTGTACTTATTGACGAAAACTAGAACTGGAAGAGGCATATTACTGAGCTTCTCAAACAGTTAAGTTCTGCTGCTTTTGTTCTTTGTGTAATTGCTTATCTTGGAAACAACTATCTCAGCCATCTGACATATTTTGCGTATTTCCACTCAATAACGACTAATGGAATAATTTTTTGGGGTAACTCATCACTTAGAAAGAAAGTATTGATTGCACAAAAGCGACAGGAAAGAATAATATGTGGTGTTTACCTATGGATGCCATGTAGGCATCTCTTCAAGAAGTAAGGCATTTTAATTGCACCATCACATTACATACACTGATGGAAGAAAGAATTGCATCACCAAAAAATAGCTAATCTAGAGTAATGGAATTTCGGTAATATATTTGCCCAGGTAACATATTTCAGTGCTTAACATTAAAGGTCACAGGTTAATGTAAGTGCGAGATAGGCCATTACAAATATGAAATGCCAGTACGTTAATAACCACTGTAACCGCCAGAATGTTGAATGCAAGTATGCAAATGTGCATGCATTGTGTTGTGCAGGTGCTGGATGTCAGTTTGTGGGGTGCACGCCTGTTGCACTTAAGTCAGTCAATACAGGAACAGCTAATGCTGTTTGTGGATGACACTGGAGTTGTCATAAGATGATGTCCCATACATGCTTGATTGGAGACTGCAGGCCAAGGCAACATGTCGACATTCTGTAAAGCATTTTGGGTTACAACATCAGTATATGGGCGAGCATTATCCTGTTGGTAAACATACCCTGGTATGCTGTTCAAGGATGGCAGTGCAACAGGTCGAATCGCCATATTGACATACAAATTTGAGATTAGTTTAAATAAGATTCAGTATTCATTTCATAATCCCAAAAATGAAATGATTCCATGGGAGTGGAACATGTCAGAGAGTATAACATAAAAAACTTAGAACATTTGAATACGATACTCACTTCCCTGACTATTTGTCAGGGTATGTAATGTATTACAGTAAAATGGAACTGCTAATATTTACAGAATTAATACACTGTCAGAATGAAACAAAGTTATGCATTTTTAATAAATTTATTGGGCACTTGTGACCAAGTTCTGCCAAAACTGAAATATAAAACACATTTTTACTTAAGCTGATCTAAAAGTCCCTGTTCAGATAATCATCTATAAAGCAGAAGGCGCTGCCTACCAAAAAGTCTTTCAGATTCTGTTTATACTGTGCTTTATCTGAAACCAAGTTTCTAATGGTTGCTGCCAATTTGTTGAAAATGTTTGTTCCTGAATATTGGGCACCTTCTTGGACCAGGGTAAGTGATTTTAATTCTTTATGTAGATTGTTCTTATTTCTATTATTCACATTATATATTGAGATATTAGTTGAAAATAGGGACATATTATTTGCAACAAATTTCATTAAGGAATAAACATATTGAGAAGTAGTGGTTAGAATATACAGTTCCTTGAACAGATTTCTGCACAATGTTCTTGAATTTGCACCACAAATGAGTCTTATTACACAAGTGCTCTACCAACTGAGCTACCCAAGCATGACACACCCCATCCTCACAGCCGCCACGTCCTCACAGCTTTACGTCCACCAGTACCTCCAAACTTGGAAGGGAGGAGACGAGCTACTGGCGGAAGTAAAGCTATGAGGACGGGGCGTGAGTCGTGCTTGGGTAGCTCAGTTGGTAGAGCACTTGCCTGCGAAAGGCAAAGGTCCTGAGTTCGAGTCTCGGTTCGGCACACAGTTTTAATCTGCCAGGAAAGTTTCAGATCAGAGCACACTCTGCTGCTGAGTGAAAATCTCATTCTGGAACCTTTTCAAATATTTATGAAGAAGCAGGCAGATGTGAAACTGGTCGATAGTTGACGGTATCTTTTTATCCCCCTTCAGCATATTTTAGTCAGTTTGGAAGTGTACTGCTGATAAGAGATTCATTACACAAAGAGCTTAAGATAGCACTCAGCTCACATTAACATGCTGTGATTATCTTAGTTGATATGTTATCATAACAGTCAGGCTGGGTGGGATAACCACGAGACTGCTCCTGCTGTCATATGAAATCACACTCCAGACTATATCTCGAAGCATAGATCCAGTGTCTAGCACGCAGATAGGTTGGTTGCAGGTCTTCAACTGGCCTCATCCTAACCAAAACACAGCCATCACTGGTCCCGAGGCAGAACCAGCTTTCACCAGAAAACACAACAGACCTTCACCCTGTCCTCCAATGGGCTCTCGCTTGACATGCTGAAGTCGCAAATGGCAGTGGTTTGGAGTCAATCTACTGCATGCTATGAGATGTCTGGCTCAGAGTTGTCCTTGAAGTAACTGTTTTGTAACAGTTCATTGTGTCACTGTGATGTAAATTGCTGCTCAAATTGCTACTGCAGATGCAGTTTGATGGGCCAAGTCTTTGTGCAATTTCGCAGAAGGAACATTCAGATTCTAGTAGCACTATTACACGACCTCATTCAAATTCAGTGAGGTATTGATAATGGCGTATTTGTTGCCTTAAACTCTTTCTTGACTAACATCAACTCACCACATCTAATCTTAAAGGTAACCAAGGCTCAAGACCATTACAGCTTGAATTTAAAGCTAACCTGATTAGCGTCCTCATTGTCATGCTACTAGCTCCACTCTTATGAGACTGGTGCGAAATTTAAGTAGACATCATGTTTCAGATGTAGAAACAAGCCTACCAACTTTCATGTATGTTGCACAGCTCCTTCTTAGTTCTGCAATTCTGTGTATGTTCGCTAATGAAATTAGTCGTAGATAATCCATCACAATTTGAAAAAAAAAAGCGACGTTCATACCTACAACACTTGGGGGGAAAATGACTTTTATTTCTCATTATTAAAGCTGTCAGTGGGTCAGAAAGGAGTCTCATGCCTAGCAACAAAAATATTAGGTCATTTTTCCATTAACACAAAATATCTGACAGGTAGCAAAAGCAAGTTTTAAATGTAATTTAAAATCACTTTACCCTGACAACTCCCTCTATTCCATTGACAAATTGCTGTTTAAAAACTGTGTTCATTAATGTGGAGAGAAATCATGTATACATATATCATAAACTGACTTGGTCCACGACATTTCAATAGAAGAATCGTTCAAATGATCTACAGAACATGTAACTAATTAACTAAGGTTCTTTTCATTTCAATTCAAGAACCAGTATCAAGTGAATAATCTAGTTGTATACTACAGTCTCTCACATATCATCCTCATATGAACTCTGAAGGAAACAATAAACTAATTACAGCATAAATAGAGCTGTTGGACAGCATTCCATGCACCAATTGAAAGGGAAAAAACCATGTTATGTTCCATAAAATGCGGTAACCTTGGGACACCTTTACAATTTTTTTCTTGTCTATACTTGTAAAACAAATTCATTAAGACCTTGTTTGTATATAAAGCCGGTCGTTCTCTTTAGGAATATGGACATAATTCATCTTTACAAGCAATGAAATTGTAATACATGCCCCCAATCGAATTTCCCAATATCACGCCATTATGTGGGGAAACATTGAGACAGCACCATTTTCGCTTTGGAATTCTAGGAGAAATCAATTTTTCCTGTGCCCACACATCAGTCGTTTATTTATGAAGATCTAAGGCAACAGTAAATTTATTACAGTTGTTTTTCCTTGGTTGATATGAGAACTAAAGGGGTCACCAATAAGGCCTTTGGTCCTTAATTGTGCTTCGAAATAGGCAAAACTAACGATGTGATTCTGTCCTCAAAAGTGTATCCATCAAACGGTCCTAACTTGATTCGATTGTAGCGATCTTTGGAGGACCATTTTCGGTCCATGTTCTCAAAATTTTCTCCGCCTCATTGTGACATTAGGTGGTCGCATATAGCCCACTGCATTTCCACACAATGTTATTGATGCGCATGCCTTAGATGAATTTTGCGACCTCTCTGGCCCCTTGGTTCTCTTTTTGTGATAATTTTTGCAGCACAAGGATCGTCAATAACATTAGTTTCACCATAGTTCCAGATGTGGGTAGGTGTGATTCCACTTGCAAGGCTTCATTCCAGCTCGCCTCTGTGTAATTCTTGTTGGCTCTGCTTCAAGAATATGGTATGGATTTCTGGGCATCATTGGTCAGTTATGATACCGAAAAAGTTAACAAATATTTTTAAGAACACTTGGGGTTAACTATGGCACAGTCGCAAAGTTATGCCAGCCGTGGCTGACTTTTTACAATTTTAAGGTGTAAAGTAATTCAAGGTGTTGCAGAAATGCTGTGACAAACGTTGAGGGGTTGCAGAGTGTGTCTTGAGGAACAAATTAGGACAGGAGTCTGTGTTGAGAAACGTCATCCAATGATACTACAGAACATCACAGCTATAGGTGCCAGCATTGTGTCGCTAGGTCAAACCGTCAGTGGCAAATGTGACTTTGTAAGCTGACACAGTTTTCTTTCTGAATACCGAGAGAAATTCGAGATTTTAGAGGCTTCAAGGAGAAAAATAAACTGCATATCTGAAACATTCATCTACCTAGGCCATAAGAGCACCACGTTCAAAGGAGACATTGCCTGTCTGAGCAGCAGCTAGCTCTATCTCCACTGGTGATCGTGGCAACCAGTCGCGAGCGCTGAATAACAAACAACATTGCGAGACATTCCACTTACGGTTGGTCAGCGTACGAAGTCACATTTGCTGCACAAGAGGTGGCTTAGCGACAGGCGCTGGAGCTTACGTTATCGACACTCCGTTTCGTCGCTGAATGACATTTCAGGACACCGGTTCCTATCCTGATTTTTTTCTCAAGACACCCTCTGCAATACCACAAAATTTGTCGCAACATTTCTGGGACACTCTGTATATGCACATAAAAAAAAACACTGTTATGAAAGAAAAGAAGTTTCCGAGTATGTAATTTTCAAAATAAATACATGTTAGTAACGTAATATGCAGAGTCTTTTGTTGGAGTATGACGTTTTCTGAAAACACATAACCCCGAAAATTTGGCCAAATGTATTCAAACGACAGTGGCGTGATAGCTTCCAAATGTTGGCAGCACATATTGCCGTAGCAGCGACTGGGTGCAATTCCAAACGAATAGCGTTAGCGCTTAATTCAAATGCTGAAAATTATGTGCTGTCTCGCAGTTACAACCCGTGTCCCAAAGTTACTCTGTTTCACGGTTGTAAAATGATAAGTGGATTACAGAGGGTGGATGTAGATATCAATGTTGATGTAGCTTTTGAGAACGTGCTGCCGCAGTTTCCAGGTTTAATACCAAATTGTATTTTAAATTTGGTTTCGTGAACTTTAAAGTAATTAGAACCTGATTCTCGATCTTTATCTTTGTTTTTAAATTTATTTATGAAAAATTTGATATTATTAGCACTTGTTTATGTACATTCTTGAAGTATTTATCATTCGCCATGCAATTTTGTAAACTATATTAGATGGTGTTTTGGATTTAGCTGCGTTCTGATCAACGTTACAACATAGGTTATGATTAGCTACATCAGTAAATATAATCTTAGTACCAGGACGTGCATAGTTATTGCACTTCGATAGTCTTTGATGCTGAAAGTCTATTGTTACTTTTTTGAAACAATAAGTCCTATTGTACTGTTCGTGAGAGTACAACTATATAGTTAAAGGTAGAATTTCGTTGCTTGTTATCTGCCTCTTATGACGGTGAGTAAATAATAATTCCCCACATATTTATCGTGTTAGTTAATGTCAGTTGGTCAGCAGGCACTTGGTAATTTATTTATCGTTTTTCTAATATAATTGTCTTCGTTTGGCACGACTTATTCGTACTGCTTTGTTTCAGATGAAGCAAGTACAGAAGCAGCCTGATGGTGAAAACACAGTGAGCGAACATAATTCAGAGAAATGCACGGAAAAAGAAAAAGAATTCGTAAGTATTGCGAGAGAACTTTCTTATTTTAGCGTGTGGTTAAAAGACGCTGTTTTAGTTAGCGCTGTTTAGTTGTTACGAAAGCGCTGAAATATAAGAATATTCTCTGAATAGCTCTGTAAGCCGTTAGAAACCAATGGGACATAGTTATTCAGGTCGCCTTTGAGCCACTAACTTTTCATCCCTCAATGTTGAATGGAATGTGTTGGTAGTTGTAAGGAACCGGAAAACAGTTGTGCAGGAATTGTTGCCTAGTGCCACGATTTGTTTAGGCTAATTGTCATCTGTAAAAATAATTGAACATTTCTCTCCCGGACGATGCATTTCTTGCGTTCATGCATGCGTCTAGGGATTAGTACCTTGACCTGAAATATCCTGTTAGATAACTGTAACTTGATTTTTAGTATGCGTACTAGACGTAAATGGCTGTTGCTTGAGGGATACTTTTTTTAAATGGAAAAAAGGTTCGATATAGCAATTTCCAAACAACTGTCATTTTCATTTGGAATTATTTTCTTGGATAGTGTAGTTGAAGGAAATAATATGTTTGTGTAGCTGAAGGGAACGGTAAAAATATGGTTTCTATTAAATGGGATCTCAGCATAGTTGAAGGCTTACACTGGAATTTCATTTGGAGGCGCTGTGATTCAAATTGATGCTAGGCCGTCTATGTTTACATTTTCCAAGGTTTTTTTAAAAATTATTAAGACAAACGGTGAGATGTCAGGCCTATTACCTATTTCCTAACCCATCCTCCCTTGAATGAGATTTTCACTCTGCAGTGGAGTGTGCGCTGATATGAAACTTCCTGGCAGATTAAAACTGTGTGCCCGACCGAGACTCGAACTCGGGACCTTTGCCTTTCGCGGGCAAGTGCTCTACCATCTGATCTACCGAAGCACGACTCACGCCCAGTACTCACAGCTTTACTTCTGCCAGTATCCGTCTCCTACCTTCCAAACTTAACAGAAGCTCTCCTGCGAACCTTGCAGAACTAGCACTCCTGAAAGAAAGGATACTGCATGTCTTTACAAGATATTCTTCATTTTACATAATCCCGACCTGACAGTTGCCACACACCCTTTATACGGGTGAAAATTCAGTTCATTATGAAGAATCCGACAGAGAGAACATCTTGAAGTGCTGAGACCAAGTGGGTGTTTCCAAGCTGAGCATTTTGGAGATTGCAGTACTTTGCTCCAACTCGTTTGACATCTTGTGGCACTTCTCTCAGGTCCTCTTCATACAGATGACACATCCCCTGTTGTTCTGAATGCATTTATCCATCTTAAAATTTATTGTCGTCCAAGATCACGTCCATGTAGGGGTTCTGCAAATCGCAAATGAAAAGCACGTTGCACTTCTATGATCAAGTGGGAATTCAAGAAATACACTTCAACACAAAGTGAGTGCTCCTCACGTGTCCACTGTATTATCACAGCTGAACAACAACTGAATGCAAACCTCCCATTGGTCACTAAAAACTACATCCTCTCTCCCCTCTATTCAACCAACAGTACCACCACAACGTGAATTCTAAAAAAGCAATTTACTGCACTCTACAGTGTACACTGATTGCGGTCTCCCAGTGGTGTTTTATTTTCTGCTTTTGCTTTGCTACCCTCAGTTATAGTTTCTGTGTCATTTCTACAGTTATATCTACACTCAGCAAAACCAGTGTGAAGTACATGGGAGGGGTACGTCCCATTACATCAATTATTAGTATTTCTTCCCATTCCAGTCACGTATGGAGCACGGGAAGAATGATTTTTTGAACGCCTCTGTGAGTGCAGTATTTATTCTAATCTTACTCTCATGATCCATACGTGAGCAATACAAGGGTATTGGAGTATATTCCTAGAGTCATCATTTAAGCCAGTTCTTGAACCTCTGGTAATAGACTTTATCGGGATACATTTAGAAAGTCTCTCAGAAAGACTCTTTAAGAGTCTGCCAGTTCACTTTCTTCAGCATATCTATAACACTTTCCCATGAATCAACAAACCTGTGACCATTCGTGCTGCCCATCTCCGTAAATGTTCAATACTCCCTGTTGGTTCAATATGGTATGGATCCCACACACTTGTGCAGTATTCTAGAATGGATCACATGAATAATTTGTAAGCAATCTCCTCAGTAGACTGATTGCATTTCCCCAGTTTTCTACCAATAAACTGAAGTCTGCCACCTGCTTCACTCTCCACTGAGCCTGTTTCATGTTCCTACAAAGTGTTACACCCAGGAATTAATATGAATTGGTGTATTCCAGCTTTGACTGATTGTCATTATAGTCATTGGATACTATGTTCATCTGTTTTGTGATGTGTACAATTTTACATTTCTGAACATTTAAAGTAATTTGACAATCTTTGCACCACTTTGAAATCTTACCAAGATCTGACTGAATAGTTATGGAACTTCTCTGAGACAGTACTTCATTATAGGTAACTGCACCATCTGCAAAAAGTCTGATGTTACTATTAATATTGTCTGCAAGGTCATTAATATACAAGTGTCTGGGCACTTACCTTGGCAATCGTAACATATGACGAGAATTTCCTTGGATTTTGTTAAAGGGCTCTTGATGAGATTCTGCTATAGTAACTGTTGGTCTGCCCTTGTTGCTGAGTAGTCAGTGTTTCTGACTGCTATGTGGAAGAGCAGGGTTCAGTTACCAGTACAACCAAGGTGGACTGAAATGGAGTTTTCTCAGCCCCATGACAAGGCAGCCTGTCGGCATCAAACAGTCCTCCAGTGGTGAAGGTAACTGTTTAATTTTGGGTAGGCTTACCTTATATCTTTTTATAAAGGAGATCCATGCATCAGTTCTTTTTGGTAGAAAAGTTGTCTTTAAATTTCTGATCACTTATAAGTTGTTTAACCAGGTTTTGTTACTATGGAGGCATTCCATTTAATGGGCATTACATGTGCAAGCATAAAAAACTCAAAGTTAATTACATTATGAGAAGGAAATTTTGCTACTCACCATATAGCGAAGATGCTGAGTCGCAGGGCACAACAAAAAGACTCACAATTATAGCTTTTGACTATTAAGGCCTTCGTCAACAATAGACACACATACGCACATATACACACTTTCACGCAAACGAACTCACACACACTACTGCCGTTTCGGTAACTGAAACCACAGACTTTCCTTCTCATAATATTGTTGCATTCATTCCATCCTGGATTTTCAAAATTAATCATTGCATTTAAAATAAGATGATTGATAGGAATTGCATGAGTAAATGAACCTGGGTTCTATAATTCTAGAAGAAGCAAAGTTAGGCTTTCGAAGGTTCTGAGAGCGAAACAGTTGTATTCAAACTTTTTTCGTGAAACATCAATATTTTTGCCCCATTCATTAAAAAACTCTTCCTTCTTTCATTATAATATTTGGGAAACGTAATTTAGCCATTATATTGCTTAATTTTACATAAGAAACATAATTTTCTTTTGATTTTAATAATGTTCTACCAGTTTCACAATATTGCAAAAACATTATTTTCACTTCATTTTCTTCAACCACAGCACTTCGGCATACACCAACATATTTATATTGTTTTAGATTCTTTAAATTATCTTGGCTATTTTCAAAGCAAATTGAACTAAAAGAAACAATCCTGCGTTCACTTCCCCAGTCTCTATTTTGCCTAACTCTTCTTCACAATCAGAGTAGGCTTGTTTGTACTGAAGCATTGTACTAGCATTTAGTTGCTTAACTTCTGGAGCACAAATAGTAACTTTCTTCACTTCTGGCCAACATACTGTAGACAGCAACACATGCTTATGGCCATACAGCCTGAAGTGATTGAATCCCTGTATTTGTGGTATGGAGCCCATATGATCCCATCTTTCCTTAAATGTTAACTCTTTATCAGTGTATGTCTTTTGGATACCTTTCACATGCTTCTGAATGTAAGGATGAAAAACTTCTGGTTATGAAACAATAATTCTTCCAGATTTCACAACCATCCAAACACTGCACTTAACGTTGTCACCAAACCCATCCATAGCACCTTTGCCATGGCAGCTGGGAAAAATATACCACTCCACTTCTACACCATAATCACATTTCATGTGACAGATTTTCAACAGAACAAATTTATTTTTGAACTGCCTTGCACACTTGACACTAAAAATTATAAAATTATTGGCCAGTGGGGTGCATTTAACCTTTATGAGGCCAGGTGAGGTGCTTGATGATTGAGAAGTTGTACCTCTGGTCATGAAAATTGACAATGGCTGGGAGAGCAGTATGCTGACCACATGTGTCTCCATATCCACATCCAGTGGTGGCTATCGGTTGAGGACGACACAGCAGATTTTTGGGGCTTCCAAGGCCTGTTCAGATGCAAAGAGAGAAAAAAAGAGAGAGAGAGAGAGAAGGAGAGAGAAGCTTCCAACAAATGCTATGTTTCTGGTGTGACTGTAAACTTTCACACTCCCTTGAAGCTAACTGGTAAATGA
The DNA here is from genome assembly GCF_023864275.1 of Schistocerca cancellata. Lineage (NCBI taxonomy): Eukaryota > Metazoa > Arthropoda > Insecta > Orthoptera > Acrididae > Schistocerca > Schistocerca cancellata. The sequence goes on from NC_064637.1 coordinate 127,923,368, forward strand.
CTGGAAAACAGAACACGTTCGGCTGAAGAATCTCTTATTGTGATGATGTGAAGTGTAATGCCCCATTTTACACTCTATTGTCTTATGGAGTTATCTTATAACCAATACAACTAAAGGAAACAAAGAATTTATTAAGCACAAACGAGCAACAAGATTATTTTGTAAAGTAGATAACAGCACATATTGCAGAGGCTTCTTGAAGGGCCATGGGATTCTTATATTCACTTCTCAAAACATATATCCATAAATAGTTTTTGTAATTGACAATAAACTTCAGTTTCAGCTGAACTGTAATTTACAAAGTCATAGGACAAGACAAAAGTGTTTTGCATATACAGGGTACCGGTACATCAAAAAATGTATACACATTTTGAACAGCCATAGAAAATCCATTTTTTGTTCTACAAGGTGAAGTTTCTAGAAATGGAAAGATTAAAGTCCAGTTTGTAAAGTAAATCTACAGTTTATACCGTTTAAGGCAACATCGCTTTTAACAACATATTGGTTATAACATAGAAATATAATGGTCTCATCTAAGTCCTATGTAACACTATAGTTAAGAAATTGATTAGCATGACATATTGCTTATTACATTTTTTGGAGAAATATATTGGCTATAACGTCTGATGTTCATTTTTGTTTTTGACGTATTTGGGGATTGCCAACAGCAGTGTAATGCTTATTTTCAAACTCTTGCTTTCTGCAGATTGTTTCATATGAGGAATTAAAATGAAAGCATCATCAAATGCAAAATGTGGAAAGCAAACAGAGATAACTTATTACTTTAAGTAGGGACCACATACTGCAATATATATGCATTACCGTATTACATTTTGAAGTTAAAGCAACTGGTTAAAAAGCAATACAGTATTGCCATTGCTGTGATTGTAGAAAAATAGAAAATTAAATTCCAATACGTGGTATTTTTTCAAAGTACATAAGTGGAATAATAGTGTGTTTCTTATTGATGTTTTGTGGTTATGTGCGTTAGTTATTTTCAATGTGTTAGGTATAGTACGTCACATTTGTATAACATTTTAAAGAGAAACATAGGAGAAAGTGTGGGCCTTCATGTAAGTATGTATAGAAAACTATCTTTTCTTTTTTGGTACTGTAGATTAATTTTTGTCATACAGGAAATGAAATGAAGCTGTGTCATTTAATTACTCATTACAGCACTTACAGAAAGATTTAAACATGCTCATCATTTTATTCCATACATTATCCAAGACTATGTTCCATATTGTTGAACAGTTATTGCTACTTCTTTCGTCACTTATTAAAGGTTTTTACATTTTACTGGCATTTTATTGCTGTACGTTCCGCATAAACATAAGAAAAATTGAAAAATTCCTCTTCAGTCCCTTTCCACAAACACTGTATTGTAAATACTGTAGGTGTGCCGTATTGCAAAGCATCACCTGCAGCACCTCTCCTGGGCCAACTACATTGGATGGATCATAGATAACTGAAAAACTGCAGCCTGGTCAGACAAGTCCTGATTTCAGTTGGTAAGAGCTGACAGTGGTGCTCAAAAGTGGCACAGAGCTCACAAAGCCGTGGACCCAAGTTGTCACAAGACGCTGTGCAAGCTGGTGGTGGCCCTGTAATTGTGTTGGCTGTGTTTACATGGAATGGACTGGGTGGACTGGTCCAGCTGAACCTCTTAGAGATCATTTGCAACCATTTGTGGACTTCATGATCCCAAACAATGATGATGGAACTTTTATGGGTGACAACGTGCCGTGTCACCAGGCCACAGTTGCTTGCGAATTGTTTAAAGAACATTCTGGACAGTTTGACTGAATGATTAGGCTACCCAGACGCTGACATGATCCATATCAAACATTTATGGGACATAATAGAGAGGTCAGTTTGTGCACAAAATCCTCCACTGGCAAAGCTTTCGCAATTATGGGCAGTTATAGAGGCAGCATGGCTCAGTATTTCTGCAGAGTACTTCCAGTGACTGGTTGAGTCCATGCCGTGTCAAGTTGCTGCAGTACGCTGGGCAAAAGGATGTCTGACACAATATTAAAAGGCATCACCTCAGTGTAACTATTTAATCTAACTATTTAATATAGGAGATGGTGTAATAGATTTTTTCAAGGTAGTAATTTTTCTGCTAAGTCAATGGATTACATTAATTTGGATGAGCACAAAGGTTATTAATCAGTACAGTGATGATTTATTGTTAATGCAAAGAAGAAACTTTAAAGAAATGAATATGGAGTGTGATAAATTTCTAATTGCTGCTGGCATAAGTGCATAAGTTATTAAAGAAAATAGTGTTGTTTTATTGATAATACACTTTATGGATTTCAAGTGGTTGCTTGTCTTTCTTTAATTTATACCTCAGTTCAAGAATGTGGTGTTTAACATCCTCGAATATTTTCTTCTTAGTGGTCTTCAGAGAATGCGATAATGGTGGAATGTCATAACTCATATTTGAACATATTCTTTTGTAGGAAGACTCAACACCAGAAGCAGAAACACATTCAGAACTCCCTCCTGCTGGCTTCATGTACAACAGCACGAGCTGTGAGCCCTACTACCTTGACATAAGTCAGAATGAGAGAGTAAGCTCTTATAGTATATTATTCATTTTACACTAGTTCTTCTAATTATTAAAGAAATTAGTGTTGACTTAACTGATAATACACTTTATGGATATGAAGCAGTTGTTTGTCTTTTGTTAATTTATGCATCAGTTTGAGTATGTGGAACTCCACATACTCACTGTTGCATATTATTTATTTATTTATTTTTGGTGCAAAGATACCTATCCCAAATATGACGGCAAGCTAAAAAGTAATGACTCCGAATTTTTTTCTGTGAAAACTCTCATAGTTTTTCAAACAAAAAAAAACTTTATCAGGGTTGCCACAGGTTCTGGAAATCAGGGAATATCAGAGAAATTCAAACACATCAGCAAAACATAAGGGAAATTTGAAAAAAAACTGGAAAAGTCTCATTTTTGTCTCAGTAGATGAAATGGTTTGTTTACTGAGGCGTCATGCATCGTAGCTGGCTGGGTTCAGCTGAGTATGTGTGCCACTTCGCTACTCCCTTATCATTACTACTTCTCCCCTTCCTATCACTCCACTCAGCTTGTAGTCAGTGTTGCCACCAGCCTAGCAGCTGCCAATGAAATGCAGGGAAGTACGAGGAATGGATTGTTTGAATCTGAATCTCAAAGACTGTATATGCAGTGTCTGAAGACAATGGTCATGTGTGCGTCAGTTCCTCATCACTACTACTTCTCCCCTTCCTATCACTCCACTAAGCTTGTAGTCAGTGTTGCCACTAGCCTAGCAGCTGCCAATGAGAGGCAGGGAAGTACGAGGAATGGTTTGTTTGAATCTGATTCTCAAACATTGTATATGCAGTGTCCAAAGACAATGGTCATGTGTGCGTCAATTGTATCTGAGTGGTTGTGTGAAAGTGTGTGTACTCTCATTTTCTGACAAAAGGTGTGACTGAAAATTTAGTTGTGAAAGTATGGTTGTCTACATGCCTGTCTGTGGCTCAGCAATCATCTTTATGATGAGAACTTTACATGAGAACTTTCTCCATATTGATTTTATACTTACTTCACCTGATTACTCTCTACCGCTGCATTTTAACTTCTCTTTTTTAACTTATTTTTTACTTCTTACTCTTGTTTATAATGTGTATAACAACACCACATACACACAATTCTCACCCCTGTGCATTCTGCTTCTGCTTATCGATACATATTTTCTTACCTTTCACTCTCTTACATCATTCTGCATCTGCTTATTGATATACATTTTCTGATCTTTCATTATGAGATTTAGACAACACTTGACTATATGAGTACTTTCAATGTACTTATTTTTATTATACTAGGAGAACGTTAGTATCTCGTCTCCTGTTCTATAAAATCCTTCATTGTGAACATACATTAACCTGTATATTGTAGATAAGTTAGCACAACTTCTCATTAGCTTGTTAACTCTTCAGTAGACAATCTCTTGTTCTGTTATGCATGTTAGCATGCCATCAATTTTCCTAGACTTCTATGTCCTTCACAGACTCTTCACCCCTACGGTATGTGGCATGACTGATGTGTCAAGTAATTGATACTCCAAAAAATTCTGTCAGTCTGTTGTCACTATTGTATGTGAAATACTCTCCAGTGCAGTCCTGCTGTTACAGGTTGTAAGTTCAATTACGTGGACTTTAAAGAGAAAGGATCCTGCAATAGTAACTTTACATATGGACAGAGGGAGGATAGATATGGTTCTCCGGCAGAGGAGTAAGGGGGGCAAAAAAAAAAAAAAAAAAAAAAAAAAAAAAAAGGCAGGTATGTTAGGACTGAAGAAGAAAAGAAGACAGTACCCTATAGATAGATTATCATCACCTACCTCAAGGACCCTATCTGCTAAGGTTCTTCAACATGGAGCTAGAGGAAGAAGGTGTTTGGCATTTCCTACAGAATGGCTTTGCCACAGTTTTACCATTACAGAAAACCCGAAAATTGTCAAACAGTCACTATAATTGTCAAAGTCGGTCTACTCCTCTGTCAATACTATATAGAAGTGATACCTCACTATTCATGTCTCACCCCCCCCCCCCCGCCCCCCTAAAAAAAAAAGAGGAAAGAAGAAGAATCACACATAGACCCACCATAGTATTCTACTTTAATCAGTTTTATAAAATGTATAAAACCGATAGCATTTTACTCATAATTCTTAAATATCTTTTTACTACATTCATAATTTATCGAAAGGATGCTACCATTGCTATTTCATTTTTCTGTTTGTTTTATAGTATAATATATACCGCCAACTCCTAATACTATCATATGAGGATAAAACTAAAGTTGCTCTTATTTGTCTTATTTGTAGTTTTTCATGTACCACATGTACATGGTAACATGCAATTAAATAAATGACATGGAAATATTAACTGCCGTATATACATGACAAATTTAATCTATGGTACAGTTAAGTTTATGAAGTAATTAATCATCTATTATTTTAATGTAGCGGCTTAGTAGTCCAAAACAAGGATTGGATGCTATGCGTCCAGCTGTTGTGTACATAATGGCCTATATTTTTTGTTTTCATGTCGAGCTCAGTCCCCTTTTGCCTTCTTCCAGTTATTTTTACAGAATAAGCGATAGTAGAAGGTATTACTGTATTAAAAGATAACAGGCTAGTCGAAGAAGAAAGAAATTGTCTCTGGGAAAACTAAAAAGAGAAATACAAAAATAATTTAACTGGGACAACCAGTGCTCATCAATCCACCGAATTCACAAAGGACATGAACTCTCCAGGGACCTTGAATCTTCCGTATGCATCTGTATTGTACAATCCTTTATTTTGTCCCGTGTCAGGGTCTAGTATGTATATTACTTTCGGATGTGGTACGTCTTGCGCTTTGAATGGTCCCCTGTAGTGAAGATAAGTTTCATTTTTCTCCTTTAAGTTTGAGCTATTATGAAAATTACGTGCTAATACCAAATCATCTATTTGAAAAATAGATGTAACTGCTTTATCATTAAAAGGCTTGAGTCTTTTTTGTTCTTGTGTATGCAGATTCTCCTGCACCCTCTCTTGCAGTTTTTCTAAGCAGTCCCTGACAATAACGGTCAGGTAGACATTTTCAACGATGGGTGTATTGTCTACCAGAGCTATTTCTGTTGAGGTATGCTGTTGTTCAGTTAGAAGTACCTGAAATTCATGGGACTAACTGTGCCTGTGTAATATGTTTCATTGAACCGTAAGTCCTACACTATCGTCATGGTTCCTTTTGTTGTTCTGCGAATTTTTCATTAAAATGAGTGCTATAGTCTGATCCATGGACAATGGTGGTTTGCACATGTTGAGGAATGGATGAGGATTGCATTGTTGATGATTCCAACTGACAGTTGCAGTACGCGTATGCGCATGCTTTCTGCTTAAGGAAAGCGTGTATCCTGTACATTATGTCTCTCCCTTGCTTATGCAGAATGTATCATTTACCACCACCATCAGTGTCAACAACTCACAAAAAAATGGAATAAAAATTCTCTAAACAATTTGCTATGATTACATTCAATGCTCACATTAGCTACAGCATTCAGAGCAGAGTGCTTCGAACACTACTGAACACTTATTAGCTGTCGTGGAAATCGTGGTGTAGGTGCGCAGAACAAGCCTAAACTCGACTGTCATCGTTCGTGACTCCAACTTTAGTGTTAGTTAATTCTACTTTCTTTTGTACTGTGTGAGCTACAAATTTATGTAATGTTCCTCCAAATTAGATAAAGCCTCGGGTGTTCTAATTATTCCCCCAAATTCTTGGCATTTTTATAATGCTGAAACATGCTCTTTTGTCTCTGAGATTTGATCCTTAAACTGTTTGAATTCTTTAGCAGCAAACTGACCTACATTGTTAATGTTGCCATCTAATTCTTGAAACTGATCTTTGACTTCCTCTTGAACTAAATCACATTGGTTATCTACTTCACCCTTCAACTCCTTAGATAACTTTATCAGTGTTTCTAAATTTGTTAACTTAGTTTCTACTGTATTAGTTCATTCTTTCTTAGTTGACTCTAAGAATGTTGCTTAATGTTTCCACTGTATTAGTTGATTCTTCCTTTGTGGACTCTATCTTAGTGTTTAGAGTCTTAATTTGCTGCAACAAGGCTCGTAGGTAGTCGGAAGCCTCTGTGGCCATGTCCTTTGTGAATAATGGCATATAATGCAAATATACTGCTTTCTTTTGTTCACCATTTACTCAGCTAGACCTTACACAGTTAGTACTAGCCTTATACCACAAAAACAATGCCTGGCAAAATTGATGTCTCAAAAGAAGTGATTCAAAGACTGCAGTTTGGCATACCGCGATACCCCTGCAGCATTGCTCACCTTCTACTGCATCACTGCCATTATCAGGATTCAAAATCTTCTTCACCAAACCCACCAAAAAGTCTTCTTCTCTGAACCCACTGAAAATTGTTTACATTTTAGTTGAAAAAAAAAAATGTTTTCATACACACGTCAACATTATTTTCGGAACACATGAATTAGATTTCAGTTGATGTATTTGTTAGCCAAAAACTGTAGAACTGTGGATTGTTTTCAAATTTCTTTACTTATCCAGAACATATCAGTTCACTTTCTCCATACTATTTCGTAAATAGCTTTTGGTGATACAGATACATTTGTCCACTTATATCTTCTTAGTTTGTTTCTTTTGTGTTGCTCTTGACAAGAGGCCCTAGAGTGCTTGGTATATGCGGAATGTTGTTAGACCTCTTTTTTTGCCATTCTTACAGCAGGAAGGTGATCTGTTGTTTCAACATGCTTGGCCATGCACTGACTGTGAAACTCTTATGTGCTGTGCAAGACTTGCAGCTGCTCCCCTGACTAAGATGGTTTCCAGACTTGTCTCCAGTGGAAAATGTTTGGGATATGATAGAATGAGAAGTGAGTTGTGTGACTCACCAACACATACAGAACTACATGAACAGGTCAAGTAAATATGGAGTAATGCATCCCAGAACAGTATCTGTACCCTCGACTGGATGCATTGCCACCCATGAAGGGTACACCGTGTACTAATGTGGGTGTTCCAGCATGGTTCAGTGCCTGGTACCTCACAACTGCTCGTATTCTTGATCTGTAAATGTAATAATTTTATGTACTCCATACGCACTGTTGCAACAATAAAACTTGAGTGATTTGGAAACCTCTACAAGGATGTACTGATTTTTTTTCTGTTAGTTTATTACAAGCATTCAGTGTTGCCAATAATATCATTTCACTTTTAGAGGCTAATTAAAACAGTCTGTTTCTGCCACACCCTGTGTTTTTGTAGCGCCGCTGCTGTCTTCATGTTTAAGCTGTTTATTAATACATTTTCATTCTATATAAGAGGGGCCTTGCGGAGATACCTCTGCATGAAGACAGGATAGATGCTGGGAACCTGTGAAGTGTCTTCAGTGGTAGTAAAACATTATTACCGTTCAGTTATTTATTCACAATAGTTTACAAGTTGCCTTTCTTCTGAATGAGTCTCGCTGCATGTTAGCTGATGTCCATCTAGTCACCTCAGCAGTTGTATGCCTAAGAGAAGATGTCAGCAACCCTAGTGCCGTGGCGGGTTGCCGATGAGTGGGGGTGGCCATTGCCCAGCACAGAGTGATCTTGCACTTTCTGCTGGAGTGTTCTCATTCCCACTCCGAATTCTACAATGACCCTTCATGACCCATCCTCGATGACTGGTGTCGGCAGTCATGTGGTCGGTTGATCTCCTCCCTACAGCCTGGTAGGTTTCAGCACCTGAAGGTGCCTTGGGTGTTGAATGGGAATGTGGACTCCGAGAGGCACTGCTACCATCTTTGACACTGAACTTCAGTGCTGGCGGCACCGTGCGATGTGGTGTTTTAAGACAATCAGTTTCTCCATCAGTAGATTTGTAAGTGGTGAGTGGCATGGAGTTCACAAGGTAGATTCACTAAAATATCGTAATCATGTAATTGAGTTCTATTACTGTGAATGCCACTGATCCAAATTATCCACTCGTGATGAGAGCTGGAATGGTAGAGTATTTAAAGAGAGCTAGCATGAGGCTATGATGCGAGGCTCAGTTTTTAATGACCACTTGTATCTTCCTGATTCTCCTATATCACTTGGCAGGCTGTTAACTGCTGTGTCAGTTCCTCACTACAGTGCTCTTGTTTAAGAAAAAAAGAGTTTCTTGCACCATGTCTTAATGAGCTAATGAATATATTTGTCTCACTTCTTTTGGTTTTTTGTTGCAGTGTCCTTTCTGCTGAATGTGTGTCCTCACTCAGTAGACAGTGTTGTAATGTGTAGTCAATCTAACCCACTTGGCAACATACTGGCTCACTTCCTGCTTCACCTCTGTCTCAGGTATGACTGGATTTCGCCAGTGGGAGTTTTGATAAAAATTTCTAATTTCCTACTCTTTACTATTCAGTGCCGTAACACACGTAAGTCTATGCTCCTCACAGTTGCTTTCGGAAAATATTTCCTAAAACTTAATAGGAAAAAAGATAAATGTCCTGGCTTTTGCGGATGATATTGTGCTGATAGGAAAGGTCATGGAAGACCTGGAGGAAATGGGGACTATGCTAATGGAAGAAGCTAAGAAATTAGGCCTAAGTATAAATGAAAGTAAAACAAAGTTAATGGTAGTAGGAAGAAGAGCTTATTTAGGACCACACCATCTGACAATCAGAAGTCTAGCAATACAGAAGATGGACACATTCATGTACCTTGGTGTCAACATCAACCAACAAAACCTTATAGAACAAGAGATAGTAACGAGAATTCAAGCTTGGGGGGGGGGGGGGGGGGATGTCTAGGAGCTCTGCACATCATCATAAGATTGAAGTTACTATCTAGGCAGGCAAAAATAAGAATATATGAGACCATCACCAAGCCAGTAGTGTTCTATGCAAGTGAGACATGGACCCTGACAAAGAAAACAGAAAAAAATCTCATCACTTTTGAAAATAAAGTACTGAGAAAAATATATGGACCAGTGAAAGAAAATGAACAGTGGAGAATAAGGAAAAATTAGAATGCCAACAATTATACACACTGCCTGATGTCGTGGTGAGTGTGAAAATTAAGACACTAAGATGTTATGGACATGTGAGGAAAAGAGGGGAGAACACGGTAGTAAAGGCTGTAATGGATGGAGAAACTGCAGGAAAGAGACCAATGGGATGGCCGAGAATGAGATGTTGTATCGTGTCTGCTTTTTGTACAATAAATAATATTAAAATAATTCGATGGTGTATAATCTGCAAAGTTGATGATGTACATTCGAGGATTACTTGAAGTGGACAAAAATAGTTATATGTGATAAGTGTGTACATTAAAAATATATCAATTTGATTGAAAATTCTTTGATTTCATTATTCTGAACATGTTTTTCTGTGTTTTCTAACCACAACTGTTTGCAAAATTTTTATTTTGATAATGAAATTAAAACTTTTTCATTGTATTCCTTCTTTTTTTCCAAAATAAATATCTTTTTGAGGTAGTTCAGTAATGAACTATTTTTTTATTGTAGTACTCTGTCTTGAGCAAACTCTGTTAAAGCTTCAACCATTTGTACACAGACATAAAGAGATTGTGATTTTTTTAAAATAAAGTAATGTTTTTCAATTTTTTTGATATCTGAATTTTTTATTCTTATTTACTGGTTGTATGGCCCATATAATTTCAAAAAGTAAGCTTTTGAGCAGGTGAAAAAATTTCAAATAAACATATTCAATAGCTTCTTTGTTGTAACAATTGTTGATGGGATGCAATCAACCCCAGCGTGTCAAGCACATCACTCCATAGAAGTGTGGCAAGTAAGGATAAAACAATAACAGAAGCTGTTCACCCTTTTGTCAAGGATTGATTGGAGATATCGTATCTGTACTTTACACATTGCAATACTAGCTGTGATAATACTTTCTAAGAACCTAGAGATTGAGGTAAGTTACTGGGGAATTTAAATGGTTTTATTTTACTTAAGATTATTTATGTTTAAGTAATTTCTTTCTTATGTTTTTGAGAACATGCTGAAACTTTTAAATTCAGGATACAGAATTCTATACTAAAGTTCAAGTAATGATGCAGATTGTATGTTACTTTTTATTACCTTGTGTTATTGCTGTTATATTGGAGTCTACTCGAGTTGTAGTTTTTATACATTGTTTTAATCCTTCAACCACTCTTTCTCATTTCAGAATGAGTTTGTTGCAGTGCTTAGAAGAATGCCTGTAGGGACGCTCTATTTCCCTAGAGAGTCACTGACATTATGTGAGAACGAAGAATGCATATATAAAGGCACACTGCATTCAGAAGCAGATTGTGTAAGTAAGCATACTTTATGGATTCAGGACCTGCAGAAATTTGGTGTTAGACAAATGATATTTTTATGAAAGTGGCAAATGAACTGAAAATATTTGTAACATGCTTAGTGAAAAATGACTTGCCAAGTGCCTGGAGATGGAGTAATGTTCTTCTCCATTAATTCTGAAGTAGAACTTTATTGGTGGTTCTGTAGTTGATGAAGTATTTCTTTGAGACATAAACATTGATTACAACACAAAAAAACTAAATATGTGTTACATGCCTTCTTCTTGCTTAAAATTTTCACGCTGTAATAAAATTTTCTTTTTTTGTATTTTTCAGTGTTTGCTTCTTTAGTTTATGAATATTGGTGCAGGTAAAAAGAACTCATGTATGCATTAAAAGAGAACATGTATAATCAGAGAGATTACGTTGTAAAAAGTTTTAGTATTTACTACTTGTTTTCGTCATTTATAAAATCTTCCACAATGTAAAAATATTTGCATTTTAAGTATTTTTGTGTTTACTTCCATAGTGTCTAGTCTGTAGTCTTTGAGCTAGGACTCTGTATTATTGCTAAGCTTCAAAGCTATGTAATATTTGGCATTTTCAAACAAGGCAATACGTAGTTTGTTCTTTTGTCTTGTTTTATAAGCCTGTGTAAGAGAATTTTCTTTGAAAAGTTGTGTGTCTTCCATGATCATGATTTTTTATTGGTCTCATAAATTACCTTTTGTACAGGTATGTAGATCTATGTATACCATACATAATATAATTATGCTTACAATGTAGACAATACACAAATACAGTAACTTATACTGCAATTACATATAACAGCTTACACAATATACACATACTGGTAAATAATGCATAAGTATTTACAATTCTATAATCTTTTAAAATACAGAATTTTACCCAGTACATAAATATTTACAATACCAGAGTTCAAGAAACACAAATTTGTGACATCTTTGATTACATGAGTGGTTCTAATTCAAATTGGACAGGTAACACATAGTTGTCACCTTGGTGCCTGTTTCACCATACATGCAATCCAGATGCTTCGGCCCCCCCATCCTCCCCTCTAGTTTCTTTGAACTCTGCAGGCGGGAACTGGCATTACAACATTTCTTTTCTCACCGCTTGGCCTTAATTTACTTCAGTCTCTTCAGACTCAGCATTTCTTCTCAGTAGCTATTCCTTTTTTCACTCTTTTAGTTTTCTGTATCTTTTATTTTCTTGCTTGTCTATTTTTCCCTGCCCCACAACCTCTTATCATGTATAACATACTTAGCTTTCCAACAAGGAAACCTCCAGGTTGGAATACCAAAAAAGTAAGGAAAGTAAGGCACAATTAAAAGACACTTACACATTAGCTTTTGGCCACAGCCTTCATCAGAAAAAGAGAGAGAAACACACAGTTCGTAGGTATAAGCAAGCAAATCTCATGTAAACGTGATGGTCAACTCCGGTAGCTCGTACCAGAATGCAATTGTCATGTGGAATCAATCTGGAGGGGGTGGGGAGGGAGATGGGATAGCAGTGCATGTGTGATGGAAGGGAGGAGCACAGTCTGGCACAGTGTGTGGGGACTAGGCTGCCAACAGGTGCAGCGTTAGGTGGTTGTGGGGCAGGGAGATGGGGAAAAAAAGGACCGAAAAGGAGAGGGGGGAGAAAGATTGGTGGGTGCATGGGCAGAGGGTGGCAAACAAAGAGGATGGGAGATGAGAATGGGGAGGAGATGATAAGACAGAGAGCATAGAAACAGTTGGGTGCAGGGTGTGGGGAGAGTCCTGGAAATAAGGGACATCCTACCCGGGATCCTTCCCCCTCTTCCTAAAATGGTGTTCTGTTACCCACTCAATCTCTATAACATCCTGGTCCATCCCTATGCTGCTGCCAATCCCAACGCCTTGCCACAAGAACCATATGCCTGGGGAAGGTCCAAGTGCAAGACCTACCCAATCCATCCACCCTGCACTTCCTATTCCACTCCTGTCACAGGCTTATCCTACCCCATCAGAGATCAGACCACCTGAGAAAGCAGCCACATCATATACCTGCTCTGCTGCAATCATTGCACAGCTTTTTATATTGTTATGGCTAACCATCAGCTGTACACCAGGATGAACGGCCACTGTCAAACTTTGCTGGAGAGCAAAGTGGACCACCCTGTGGCATAACATGCAGCTGAACATGATATGTTCGATTTCAGTGGCTGCTTCACTACCTGAGCCATTTGGATCCTCCACTGCTCCATCAGCTTTTCTGAACTGCACAGATGGGAGTTATCCTTACAACATGTTATCCACTCCTGAAACTATCCTGGCTTCAACCTACAGTAATTCCAACCCCACAGTCCTACATCACCTCCTCTCTATTCTCATCTCGCACCCTCTTCATGTGCAGCCGTCTGCCTCTCTTTCCCCACTCTTTCCTTTTTTTGCTGCATTTGCCTCACCTCCCTGCCTCACACACTCACAACACTGCGCCTGTTGGCAGTCTAGTCCCTGCACACACTGCCAGGCAACATACTTCTCTCCCCCTACCTGTACACTACTATGCCTTCCCCCTCCCCACCTCTTCCAGGTTGCTGCCTCCATTTCCACATGTCAGTTGCATTCTGGTCGAGCTGCTGGAGTTGATGGTTGTGTGTACGTGAGGTGTGCTTGCCTGAGCAAATGAATGGTGTGTGTTTCTCTTTATTTTTCTAATGAAAGCTGTGGCTGAAAGCTGATCTTTAAGTGTATTTTAATTCTGCCTGTCTGCAACTTAGCAAGTCATCTTCACAGTAATTAGCAATCTATCTTTGCCTTACATTGTTGGTACTTAGCTTTTACTCTTGCAAACTCTTGCACAATGTTTTGTCAGTCATTTCTGTCTTACATATTACACTATCTTCAGTGTATAAGCTCTCAGGTTTTCAGATCTCATCTGGTGCAGTCCCCAACAGACAAGACAGTTTTGCCTTATCATCCCACCTGCCAAGTCTACCGTGACACATGGTTCTGGCTGATTTCTCTGTGGTTCTCCATATTTCCTAAACATCGTAAGCCCTTTTTCTTCACCCATGTACCTTTTATTGACAAAAGTCGTAAGGGATCTTCTACTTTGAAAACAGCTTATGCCCTCTTAGTTTCCAAGTAGACATAGTCATTGCCTGATGACAAGAATAATTGTACAAGAATGGGGCTGCTACACCAAAACATTCACAATGAATGAAAGGTACATGGATAAAGTAAAAAGTGAGTGTACTTGTGGAAGAAAGCAGGAGCAAAATACAATGTGTGAAAGGTAATTCACAAGTTGTACCGAAACCAAACTACAGTTGTAAGAGTCAAATGATGTGAAATGGCTGCGTTATTTGAGAAGGGAGTGAGACGTTGGCCAATCAGTAAAGAAAACTGAGGAGAAATTGGGAAAGGGAGGTAAAGCTCACGAAGAAGAAATAAAAGATTTGAAGTTTGCCAGTGACACTGTAATTCTCTCATATGGCAAAGGACTTGGAAGAGCAGTTGAATGGGACAGATAGCATCTGGAAAAGAGGTTATAAGACGGACATCAATAACGGTAACACAAGGGTAATAAAATGTAAAACTAAATCAGGCAATCCTAAAAGAATAAGATTAGAAAATGAGATACTGCAAGTAGTAAGTTTTGCTATGTGGGTAATGGCGGCACGTGCAAAGTTTTATCATTGTGTTACAATGGTCGCCTATAGCCATTTCACTTACAAGGATAATAATTTCTCTATATAAAAGGCAATATCCCAAGTGACTGCCTCACTGACTGACTCATCGTCATCCAGCCAAAACCACTAAGGACAGAAACTTTCAATTTGCGGAGGGTGTGATCTTATACTGCAGGCATTGTTTAAGAAGTGATTTGATATTCCATTCCTTAGAGGGTGTAATAGCAGATGAGGATTTTTTTAAAAATATGTCACTATTTAGGCAATTTTGAAGCTAGACTTACGAAAATTGGTATTTGGTTTCTTGGTCAGAAATAAAGAAATATGTGTTTCAGCATTTGTTTGGAAATTTAACCCTTATGATGATGGAATATTGGGTGAAAGTTTTTTTGAAAATATATCATTATTAAAGAACTGTTAAAGTATTTTTAAAGCTTCATCCATGAACATTGGTATTTGACTTCTCAGTTACAAATGAAAAATACATATTTCAGCGTTTTTGGAAATTTAGCACCTAAGAGGGTAAAATAGGAAAGTTTTTAGGGAAATACTTCATTATGCACATATTCATTATGAAGCTGAAGCTATGAACATTTGTATTCAACTTATCTGTTAGAAATAAAAAAAAAATATGCATGTCATTGTTTTTTGTAATTCAGTCTCTAAGGAGGTGAAATAGGGGTGAAACATTTTATGAACATATTTCATTGCAAACGCATTTTAAAGCTAAACCTTTGAATGTTGCTCTTTGGTTTTTCAGTTAGAAATGAAAACATGTGTTTCACTGTTTTTGGATATTCAACCCCTAAGGGGGTGAAATAGGGCGTGACTGGTTCACTGACTCATCGTCGCCCCACTGAAACCACTGAGGAGAAAAACTTGAAATTTGGAGAGTAATGTGGATCTCACATTGAAGGCATTGTTCAAGAAGGATATGTTCCAAATTTCACTCCTAAGGAGGTGTATTAGGGTATGAAAAGCTTTTTGAAAGTATGTCACTATTAAGGCAAGTTTGAAGCTAGAACTATGAATACCGATTTTGCTTTCTTAGTCACAAATTAGAAGAACACATGTTCAGTATGTTTGGAAATTGAACCATGAAGGGGCAAACTAGTGGGTAATAGTTTTTTTGAAAATAAATCATTGTTAAAGAACTACTAAAGCATTTTTAAAGCTACGTCTGTGAAAACTGGTATTTGACTTCCCTTGTAGGGGAAAAAAATAAATTACGTATCTCAGTGTGTTTGGAAATTTACCTGCTCAGGGGGTAAAATAGGGGATGAAAATCTTTAATAAAATAATAATAAGAATTTTTAAAGTTAAATCCATGAAAACTGGTATTTCAGTTCATGGTTCGATATAAGATAATATTTGTTGGGGAGGGGGTGAAAGTTTCAGTGGAAATATTTCCACAAGAACATGGGAAGCCTAATTAATAAAAACCTTGGACTCCAACTACCAGAATCACTTTTTGGTCAGAAGTAAATTTGGAAAGGACCCTGCTTCTATAGCCTTCATTAGTGTGAAAAGCTTAGAAGGTGTTGCAATTTGTGAATAACAAAAAATTTGATTAAAGGAAAAAAAAAAAAAAAAATTCTATGCAGGCTATACAGTCAATGCGAGTGAATCAGCAGACGCTCAGCTAGTTGTAACTAAATTGAATATATGATTTTACTTATGCAAGATGTGCAAAAATTAACATTTTTTTTCACCTAATGTTTTCTTAAAATAAGATAATAAGTATTTTTTTGCAACTGGAAAACCATCTCAACACAGGTAGCAGCATTGGGCGAGCAGTATAACGGCAACAATGTCACTCTCAGTGTGGAATATAGATATAATTAATAGTTTAACAATAATTAATAGTTTAACATAGATAGCAAAGGGGGTGGGGATACTGGTACCAGTATGGTTTAAACCTCAGCTGACGAATTGACAGTCTGTGGTCTAGGTGACTTGCCCACGGTACCATTGTGAAAATTGCTCCTCTAATATCGCTTGCACAATACTTTACATGCACTGGTCAACGAAAAATACTGATCTGATGCTGTGAGCAATGTCAGTGCCAGTAGGGATGACATCACACTGATTCCCTTCTCTGGGTTGATCGTGATGTGGTTGACTGTCCTTTTAACACTTGACATCTGTTTCTAATTATTGCAGGGACAGCGGTACAAAACATGTTTTCATGCATTTTATTTGGATACCAGCATGCATTTGAAGAGAAGTGGAATATTATAGTGTGGGACAGTGTGCTGTAGGACATTGGCATGTGATCACTAGCCACCACTGCATTTGAACAGTTCAGACGAGAACAGAATAGAAGTTTTTGAAATGTGAAGCTACAGAAAAATATTGAAGATCAGATGGATGGATCAAATAATGAATTGGAGGTACTGCAATTGAATAAGGGAAGAAAGAAGTAAATAGTTCAATCTGACGTAAAGAAGGGGCCGGTTGAAGTGTGGAGGCAAGAATTCTTGAGGGAGACCAAAGCTCAAACACCATAAGAAGGTTCAAATGGATGTAGGTGGCAACAGTTGTGCAGGGATGAAGAGGCTTACACGGGATAGACTATAGTCCGTTGTAACTGATTTCGTCTAATCAGAGCATTCAGTGTCATGCCCAAACTGTTCATTGTTGCTAAATTGCCACAACTGGTAGTTCACTCACAATTTCTTGTCCGGCTTTGTTTTGGATCCCAAATCCTGGATTTGGCCCTTTCATTTCATACACAGCACTAACCAAATGCTACAGGATCTTTCCTCACAAGACACAACTCAGCATCACATATGCACATATTATAACCACAGATATCAGCTTGCATTAGAAAAGCTTTGTACAACGTAAAATGACACCAAGTTTTTGAAGGCTGCAACTAATCACTGTGACTGGGCCCTACATGGAACAATTTATTGGTTAGCATATAAACCTTACATGTCCAAGGTCAGAAGTTCAAATCTTGTAAAGTGCAGCAAAATATTTTATTTTTAAAAATACAGTCAAAAGACTTTGATTATTATGTTTATTCAATTAATTAATTTAAATGTAATTTCTTATTTGTGGTACTTTGTTGCATCATTTTCATCATCGAATTGACTTTTTTATTTGCTCTTATTTTTCTCTGTATCATCTGGAATCTGCTTGTGTCGCCTATCATCTGCAATCAAGTGCCAACCGGTACTGCTCACCGGTTGATAATGTGGCACCCTATGTATCCACTGTGAGGGTAGTTTCAGGTAACCAATGACAGCGAGAAATTACAATTTGCTTTTACTGGTGAAACTGGAGTTTATGTGTCTTGAGTTTGCTCATAGTGGTTAGCCTTAAACATCATGAACAAAATGCTCATGAGTTTAGTTTTGCTGCAGTTTGTTGATCGTCATTTTCTTGGATATATTGTGCATCACAAGGTTGGGTTAGGTTAGGACACAAGTTTAAATTGAGGGCTACAAAAGATGTTGTTCTTCTCAGTTCAGGTATTGGTCACTTAAAACCAATCAGCTGTTGACAGGTCCAAGTTCTGTCATACCTCGAGGCAGTTGCTGCCAGCATTGCTCCATGTTACTCTTAACAGTATTTGTGTACTGATCCGCAATGTTTGTATGTTGCCTATAACTGAGTGACAGCTGGCAGCAGATGTGGCAACACTGTGGCAGCAAGACTTCAGCTGTCAAGTAATTTTAATTGGGCTGTAGCATGGAGAGCTTAACCAAACCAGTCCTTGGACTGAGGGCCACAGCAAACATAAGTAACTAATGTGGAATGGCTTTATCCAAAAGAAATGCAAGCCATTATGATTGATTCATTCATTTTCAAAGCTCTTTGTTTTCCAAATGCAAATATGACTAATGCATGAATAGACTGCTAACTCACTGGGATTGCATTGTGCCCACCAGTTGGTGTTATGTGTACAGTGCCTCACAAAATGGTGACAAAGCAATAATAGATTTTTTGTGTTGGAATATGTGAAATGTGTTATCTGTTGTGACAGTGCAGCGTGGATTCAGAAGGAATTATGGAAAAGAACCGCCACATACCGTATTTACTGGAATCTAAGCCGCACTTTTTTTCCAGTTTTCGTAATCCAAAAAACCGCCTGCGGCTTAGAATCGAGTGCAAAGCAAGCGGAAGTTATGAAAAATGTTGGTACGTGCCGCCACAACTAACTTCTGCCGTCGAATATATGTAGCGCTATGCAGGCATGCGTTGTAGGCACAAAGATAAATACTGGCGCCAAAACCTCTGCGTCAGTAAATAAATTTAAAAAAAAAAAGTGGAAGACGAGCTTATTTTCTCCGCCGCGAGTTTCGACCACTGCATTTTCATACATTATCCAACGAAGTAAATACAAATTCCGTACTGTTCATTTTCGAATGTAGCACAATTTCAGTGTATTACGAAAATCTGATTGGCAAGACTGTTTGGGATGTTTGTCAATATGGCCAACTCTACGTTCTGAATTTTTTCCTATCTGTGAGAAGAGATGGTTGCTAATAGGAACCTGATGAAATATGAATCACATACAGTATTCTCTTCACCATAAGAATAATACGAATATAAACATTTTGCCATGTATTCTTTCGTGTTTGCTGCTATCTCATTTAAATCCTGTCTGCCTAATAAACTACGAAACTAGAGTGAGACAACAGCAAACGCGGAAGAATATACATATCGTGTCATGTTTATATTCGTATTATTCTTACAGTGAGAAAGGAAGCACGGCAAGTGACTAGATTTTTAAATCTAAGATGACTCTAATTTCTGTGCAGAATTTGATGTAATAAAGAAGCGGCCGCAAAGATTTTCAAACGGAGAAAAATTTTCGCCTAACTCTCGTTCAGAACATGTTCTATCATACGCAGTCTATTATTTGATTCTTGTTGATCATTATCAAAGAAAGCAGCAGTGTAAGTAACAACAAATAGCAGTCTCTTGCCATTGTTTCGCTAATGAGACGATTCCTCTTTTTTTTTTTTTTTTTTTTTTTTTTAAATTGTACGCGGCGGTAGCGCGTACAAAAGCAAGCCATGCCGCGTGCCGCGACAGGCCGTAAACATGCACTATCAGAATGCGACAAACAATGCATGACACAGTGCAGTAATGCATTTTCAGCTTTAAGAGTGACGCAAACACCTATAACAAAGAAAACGGCATTTATCAGATCAAAGCAAAATAAGCAATCGATTCAAACCAGACGAAGCACGTGAAAAAGGAAGGGTGCCCGTATAAATACGGACGGAGCGCCTGACGCATAGCAATGGCTATGTGGTAAAGCTTAACTGCTAAGCTTACGACGCGAACCAAACTACAGAAGCTGTATCGTCATTCATTCGACCTAAATTGTGTCTCATATTACAATGGACCAACTTCGTTTCGATTTGGAGGTGCGGCCTAAAACTTTTCTCTCCCCTTGAATTTCGAGTCTCAAATTTCAGGTGCGGCTTAGATTCGGGAAATTTTTTTCTCCTTTATTTCGAGTCTCATTTTTCAGGTGCGGCTTAGATTCGAGTAAATACGGTAAACAGAATGTTGTGCATTGACATTGGCAATTTAGGGACTCCAATTGTCCCTGTAAACAGAAAAGTACCAGTCGACGAAGTTGCCTGCTGCAACTGTAGAGAGGATGAGGGAAAGTTTGATATGCAGCCCAAAAAAATGAACAGCTCACAGGAGCTACAATTTGGAATACTGCAGCACACTGTATGGAAGATTTTGCTACATTTTAAATCATACTGTCTGTAACTCATGCAACAATCGAAAGTGGAAAATTGTGATCAATGTCTCCAATTTTGCATCACAATGCAAGAAACATTCGTAGATTTGTAGAAACGTTTGGCCTCCAACCTGATACATGGTGAAGAAATAACATTCCATTTATTTGGAAAACTTAATTGCCACAACGTGAGAAGGAGAAGCACTGAAAATCCTCATGAAAGTGTGGTACATGAACGAGATTTGCCAAATGTTAAGGTTTCCCGTGCAATGGACAGAAAAAGATGTATGGCCTGTTGTTCTTCTACGAGAAGACTGTGATGGGTACCTCTTACCTTGACATGTTGTAGCTGTGATTTGGTATTATTTCCACAACTGAGTGTTGATTCTGAGAATTTCATTCTTCAACAAGATAAGGCACCCCCTCATTGGAACATTGATGTTCATTGCTACGTAAATGACGAACTTCCACATTGCTGGATTGGGCATAGTGGAATGCTCACAGTTCATCACATTTACCAGTTCTTGAGTACACTTAACATACATAATTGTGGGTTAAAGCATTTTAACTATCTTCATAAAATCCTGAAGGTCTACTTAAATGTGGAAAGTCGCTAATGTCAAACCAATTGTCTTTAAAGGAGAAAACCGTTTTCTTTCCATGCTCTGTCCAGTGGCATTATCGTCATACATGGCACAATGTTTTGGGGCTACCTCTGCTGGCTGTCACCTCTCTGTTGAACTCAAACAAGAGAATGTTTAAAATGTCCCAATATCTCCCCTTGGCACTTCATTTTCTAGTGTCCACCACTCCACTCACTCTCTAAATAACACAATAACAATATTTAAACTGAAAGAGCAACAGTGAACTACAAATAAATGATGACAGTCAATAAATAAACCCATAGCAACTGAAATACCAACACAAGACAGAAACGCTACAGATTTATGGACCAACCTGATACTATGCCTTTTTTGAAACTATACCATCCAGGTAACACAAAGATTTTCTTTTCTTTCTGGCACCTTTTAAAACGAAATCTCATAGGTATAAGTACTCCTCCCTCTGCATCTCCTTGAAGGTCAGTTGTGTGCAATAAGAGCTGAACATTTTCACAAAAGTTTCGTATTTCTTTGTATAATTCACAATGTAGAAGAAATTACATTGTAATACCCCATATCTCTATATCATCAATGATATTTTTGTTGTGTGCACTTCATTTTCTCTTCTTTTGGGTAGATTAACAAATCCACCTGTGTTCGACATCATGTCTCTCCTTCCCTAATTTGCACTCCGTCTATTAGCTCAACTCTAACATTTTGCTTGCACATTCCATCAGCACTGTCATATCTTTCTCATTCTCATTAAAAAAAATTAATGACACTAACAGCTGGCTATTGCAACTGCCTGTAAAGACATTTTCTGTGGTAACTTTCTGTGCTTACTCTATCATGTAACGATGTGCACACTTTGAACTGTATTGTGAGATTGTGGAGTGCATGTAGGATAATTGGGCTGGGCCAGTGGATGTGCAATCAGCAGGGCAAGCATGGGGAGAGTGGTAGTGGTGGGAGATGCGGGCAGACCGTCACCGTGCTGTAGGTGAAATGCCGAGCGCTGGAAAAGAAGTGCCGTTGTAAACTGAAGTCTAATCTCATATTTTTTGTAAATATTAAGTGGAAGCTCTCCACACCCATACTTGTATGGTAACCACACAAAAATATCTACTGTCCCCTCTGCTTTGGTTAGTATTTACAAAGAATTGCACTGAAAGAATTGCATTGAAAATGCAACTTGTTAACCGTTTGTAACTTTCAGAGAAGCATCATGAGCGGCAAATGTAGAGTAAAACCTACCTTTGCTGTGGTAAAATTTGCTTCTTTTGCCAAAACGCAATGGAGTTTACACAATGTCACCTCACTAACAAGCTGTGTGAATGCAATTGTGAGAGAATTATTAAATAGTGGTTTATTAACTGAGGAACAGAGGACGATTAAGGTCAGTATGTTACGAAAAAGCACATCCTTGGCACAAAATGGGTGAGTAATGTCTCCACTTATGTTGTTCCAAAACCCACAGCATGTTTTGTTTCAGCAGCTATCAATAGTTAGTGTAATAACACGGTAGATAATGAAGCTGGATAACCATATGACAAAATGATCTTCTCTTGGTTTACTGTCGTTTGCAAAATCTCATTTCAGTATCTCAAACCGCTTACGAAATATGAGGAATGTAGTGGGTATTTCATTCCGCTTTATCGCTGGTGCCCTCAGTCACAAACGAGTGAGCTCCAATTTACTCAAGATTGGTGATATAGACTTACACCCAAGTTTAAAGCAAAATTCAATATGTTAGCTAAATTTCGTACACAGTAACATATTATGTACCTGGAACAGACAAAAAATCACAACACCAAAGTATAATTAGTGTAGAGTAATGAAATTTCAGGAATGCAGTTGTCGTGGAAATATATTTAACTGATTAACATTGCAAGATCACAGGTTAATGTAAGTGTGAGATAAGCTATTGCAAATGTGAAATGCTGGTACATTAACAATTGGTGCTACTGCCAGAATGTTGAATGCAAGCATGGAAATGTGCATGCATTGTACTTGTACAGGTGCCAGGTGTCGGTTTGTAGGATAGAGTTCCATGCCTATTGCACTTGGTCAGTCAATACAGGCACGGTTAATCCTGGTTGTGGATGACAATAGAGTTGTCGTCCGATGATGATCCATTTGTGCTTGACTGGAGATCGAGGCCAAAGTGACATGTTGACACTCAGTAGAGCATGTTGAATTACAACAGTGGTCTGTGAGCATGTGTTATCCTATTGGAAAACACCCCCGGATGATGATGATGATTATTATTATGTCTTTCGTTTCTCAGACGTTACGTCTGGTTAAAAATGGAAAGTGACGCGGACCTTGATCAAGCGTGACTTCCTTTTAACTGTACGGTATATGTTACAGTGCATTTAGGAACTTTCGGGTAATTGAACATGTATCAATAATTACAGATTTCTGTAGTTGTATATATACGTTTGGATGTAGCTGTATTGGGTTGATGTACTGGTGGATATTGTGTGGTATGACTCCTGTAGTTGATAGTATAATTGGTATAATGTCAACTTTGTCCTGATGCCACATGTCCTTGACTTCCTCAACCAGTTGGATGTATTTTTCAATTTTTTCTCATTTTCTTCTGTATATTTGTTGTATTGGGTATGGATATTTCGATAAGTTGTGTTAATTTCTTCTTTTTATTGGTGAGTATGATGTCAGGTTTGTTATGTGGTGTTGTTTTATCTGTTATAATGGTTCTGTTCCAGTATAATTTGTATTCATCATTCTCCAGTAGATTTTGTGGTGCATTCTTGTATGTGGGAACGTGTTGTTTTATTAGTTTATGTTGTATGGCAAGTTGTTGATGTATTATTTTTGCTACATTGTCATGTCTTCTGGTGTATTCTGTATTTGCTACTATTGTACATCCACTTGTGATTTGATCTACTGTTTCTATTTGTTGTTTGCAAAGTCTGCATTTATCTGTTGTGGTATTGGGATCTTTAATAATATGCTTGCTGTAATATCTGGTGTTTATTGTTTGATCCTGTATTGCAATCATGAATGCTTCCGTCTCACTGTATATATTGCCTTTTCTTAGCCATGTGGTGGATGCATCTTGATCAATGTGTGGCTGTGTTAGATGATATGGGTTCTTGCCATGTAGTGTTTACTTTTTCCAATTTACTTTCTTTGTATCTGTTGATGTTATGTGATCTAAAGGGCTGTAGAAGTGGTTATGAAATTGCAATGGTGTAGCTGATGTATTTATATGAGTGATTGCTTTGTGTATTTTGCTAGTTTCTGCTCGTTCTGTAAAGAGTTTCTTAAATTGTCTACCTGTCCATAATGTAGATTTTTTATGTCGATAAATCCCCTTCCTCCTTCCTTTCTGCTTAATGTGAGTCTTTCTGTTGCTGAATGTATGTGATGTATTCTATATTTGTGGCCTTGTGATCGTGTAAGTGTATTGAGTGCTTCTAGTTCTGTGTTGCTCCATTTCACTACTCCAAATGAATAGGTCAATATTGGTATAGCATAAGTATTTATAGCTTTTGTCTTGTTTCTTGCTGTCAATTCTGTTTTCAGTGTTTTTGTTAGTCTTTGTCTATATTTTTCTTTTAGTTCTTCTTTAATATTTGTATTATCTATTCCTATTATTATTATTATTATTTTATGTACAGATTTGCAGTCGGGGTGCATGGGATAACTACAAGAGTGCTCCTCTTACAAAATCGCTCCTGAGAATGTAACACCAGAAATAGATCCAGTGTGTCTAGCATGCAGGCAGGTTGGTTGCAGGCCCTCAACTGGCCTCCTCCTAACCAACACACGACCATCACTGATACCGAGGCAGAATCAGCTTTCATCAGAAAACATAATAGACTTCCACCCTGCCCTATAATGAGCTCTCACCGAAGTCACAAGTGGCAGTGGTTTGGGGCCAGTGGAATACTCGTTATAGGGCAACTGGTGCAAAGCTGTCCTTGAAGTAACTGATTGTAACAGTTTGTTGTGTCACTGTGTTGCTGAGTTCAGCTCAAATTGCTGCTACTGATGCAATACAGTGTACTAGAGCCATACACTGAACACAGTGGTCTTATCTCTAGGTAGTGCCAGGTTGGCATTCCATAGTCCAGTCTCCTCGTGGCTGTACATTCTAGTGACCACTGCTGCCAGCAATTGTGTACAGTGGCTGCAGTCCTGCCAACTCTTTCTGTAGTATCGCAGAAGAACATTCAGCTTCACGTAGTCCTGTTACATGTCCTCATTCAAATTCAGTGAGGTGTCGATAATGACATCTTTTGTCACCGTAAAGGCATTCTTGTCTAACATCATCTTGCAACATCCGGTCTCGAAGGTAACTAATGCTCACAACTGTTGCTGTGTGTATTTAAAGCAAACCTGTTTTATATTCTCATTGTAGTGCCAATAGTGCCACTCTTATGTGACTGGTGTAAAATTTGTATAAAAATCATTATTCAGATATAGAAACACGCCTACCAACTTTTGTTTATGTCCCGCAGTTTGTTCTTGGTGTTACAATTTTTTTTCCCAATCAGTGTAATATGCACCAAATGCAAAATCATAGTGACTGCTACTTTTCATTGCAAACTTCTTCCAATTTTGTGCAGTATCTTACTTAAATGCAAACAATGCAATAACTATGACCATTAATGAATAGCACATCATCATATTGACATATTAAAGCTATAAGTAACGCAAAAAAGAAAATTTCTTACCAAATAGATTTTTGTAAAATTGTTTGAGAAAGGCATGTGCCTCAATTCTATTAGTGCTGCACTCCGTTAACTTTTGGAAAGGGGGCATACAATGTCAGCCTCCTCTTCCAAACAAACAAATGAACTCACCCAGCATTTTGAATGAATATTGGTCATTGCACACTGGCCGCTCGATCATGCATGGACATTAGAGATTGAGCTGACCACGTTAGTTTCCACTCAAGCTGGGTTTACAGTTTATTTTATCAAATAACAATGTAGGACTCTGACTCTCAGTTCTGAACAGCAGTATATAACGTAAAATACTGTTCGTTTAATTGGATAGATAAAAAATCTACTCACCAAGCGATGGCAGAAAACACACACACACACACACACACACACACACACACACACACACAAAAGGTTGTTGTGATTGGCAAGCTTTTGGGGCCACTGGCTCCTCCTTCAGGCAGAAGGGTTGAAGGGGAAGGAAGAAGGAAAAGGACTGGAGAGGTCTAGGAAAAGGGGTAGATTTTGGGAAAGTCACCCAGAACTGTGGCTCAGGGGAGACTTACCTTTTCTTAGACCTCTCCAGTCCTTTTCCTTCAGCCTTCTTCCTTCCCCTTCAGCCCTTCTGCCTGGAGAAAGAGCCACTGACTCTGTAAGCTTGCCAGTCACAACAGTCTTTTATGTGTGTGATCTGCCGCTGCTTGGTGGTAGATTTTTTATCTATCCAATTAAATAATTTTATCAGTAATTGATTGTTTTCATTGTTAAAATACTGTTTGTTAGATAAATTGCATGTTAATAGTTTGTTTTCTGGTACTTTACATTCATTTTTAAACAGTTACTGCTTTTTAAAGAGACAAAACACTTTCTCTTTCAGATGAAGTACATGATAAGAACAGAAACCCAAAGAACTGTGCTCGTACATGTAATAGAACCAAATGTGCCGCTGAGCTTATGTCACAATAATCAATGTTTCTTGAAGGGAAAATACCATTTTGCTGGGCAGTGTGTGAGTATAGAGCATATTAATATGCTTGTTGCAGCTAGAGTCCAGATCTTTGATGCTTTACTTATTTAACAGAAAACAGAACCGAAATTATAGTGATGTCCTATGCAGGAGAGAGCTGTTGACATTTTCCACTGTGATGTACCTCTGTCTCATATCTGCTGTACTGAAAGGATACACTGGAAGTTGATGCTATGCAATGTAAAGAACACACCCTTAAATGTTCCACAATAATTCTTTGAATTATTTCTTCATAATAAAATCACCACGTAGTGCTCATTTGGTAGCAATTGTTTCCTAAGTTAAAGGTAGGTTTCATTTCATTTCAGTAAGGATTGGTACTTATCTTTTCAAGGTGGATTAGTGTCTCGGTTTCTTCTCCTATTCTAAAAAAAACTAAACTCTGTCGACACAGCCCTTGTAAGACTTAATGGTATTGCCCATCTGCTGTGTCATCTCAGCTGACAGGTTTCACTGAATGTGGATATGGAGGGGCATGTGTTCAGCACACTGTTCTCTCTGCCATTGCCAGTTTTCATGACTTGTGTGACCACTTCTCAGTCAAGTAGCTGTTCAATTGGCCTCGTAAGAGCTGAGTGCATCCCACTTTCCAACAGAACTCGGCAGACCTAGACGATCATCCATCCTAGTGCTAGCGAAGCCTGGCAGTGCTTAATTTTCGTGATATGATGGGAACTGGTGCTACCACTACATCACAGCTGTTGGATATCTTCTCCCGCTGTGTGTTATTGTATAAAAGGAGATCCTGGGTGTTGCATATTAACTGTATCTGAAGAATTAATAATTTCAGTTCACATCAGCTGTTTATTCTAATCTTACAATTCAGCACACATATTTTCAAAATACTGCATATCTTTTTCAAATGTAAAATATAAAAAAAATGTATCTTTTTCGTGTGGTTTGAAGGCCTTCATTGAAAAACTGGCTGATTGTGAGAACAACATGAACCAAATGCTAAATATGCTAATACAATTCTGACACGTTGAGTGCTAAAGAATTAATATACAGGGTGTTTCAAAATGGACTTCACAACTTTAAAAATTCATATAGATTTATTGAAAGAAGATATAGAGCTGGGTTTGGTGTTATTTTGTAGGGAAACACATCAAGTTTTTTTTCACCTTAAACTAAACATGTTGTATGTAACTTCTGTTGGTTATCCTGGAAGTCAGTTTCTTCCCAAACTCATTGTAGCATCACAGGTGTAACTTGCTCAGTGGTGGTGTAAAAACTTGCTTCAAGTTCAGGTAGAGAAGCCAGCACAGGAGGTACAAACACGATATCCTTGATGAGGCCCCATTTAAAAATAGTAAACATTTCGTTTGTGGTCATCCTCGTAGATCTACGGTATCAAACATTTTTGTAACATATCCAGGTACACTATATCGTTGATGGTTCTCTCACAGAAAAAAAGGAGCCATACATTTTGTTCTTGCTCAATGAATAAAAAAGTTCAGTTTAGGGCTATCATGAACATGTTGCAATGTTTGATGTGGATTTTCACTGCCCCAAATCTTACAGCTAACCTTGCCACTTAAGATGATTTTGTCCAAGAAATGTTCATTCTCATGTAATCGACTTACCATATCTGCACAGAAGTTCTTGCTAGCAGTTTTATCAGTGCCTTTTATTGCTTGTACGATTGTCAATCTGAACACTTTCAAATGCAAACGGTTTCTCAACACAAGTCAAACAGTTATATGTGGGGTTTGCAGTCCGGGAGATGCATGTCGAGTCAGTTTCAGAGGGCTGTTGACAAAATGTTGTCTCAATTGCTCTACAATGTCGTCAGATGTGCTTGGATGACCTGATGATTTCCC
The DNA here is from genome assembly GCF_023864275.1 of Schistocerca cancellata. Lineage (NCBI taxonomy): Eukaryota > Metazoa > Arthropoda > Insecta > Orthoptera > Acrididae > Schistocerca > Schistocerca cancellata. The sequence continues at coordinate 127,951,759 of NC_064637.1, forward strand.
ATATCTTACCAAGCGCCCTGTTTCTACAAAACATTTATGCCATTCATAAATTGTATGCCTACTAGGAGGATCTGTAGCACACTTGGTATGGAAATTACGCTGAACTGTTGTCGCCGACTTTGATTCTTCAAACCAAAACACACAGCTAGCATGCTCAGGTCCAGTGAAGGCAGCCATCTTTAATGCAACTGTCGCTAGCACTCTTTACAGTGTGATTTGGCACCAGCGAACTATGTGAGACAAAACTTGATGTATTTCCCTACAAATTGACACTACAGTTACCTCTGAAGATACTACGAATTAATTTATATGGATTTTCAATGTTGTAGAGTCCTTTTTGAAACACCCTGCTTGTGTTACAAACCCAGGTTCCAGAACCTTTCAGAACAGTAAATAGTCCACATTAGTATTAACGTAGTTTTTGTTACTGAAATTATTTGGCAGTTGCAATTTCTGTTTTGTTTTCTGAAAATAATTATTTAAGTGAAGATTTATAGGTCTAATAGTTAGTGGCAAAGGTTGCAAATTTGGAAATTATGAAAAATAGAAGCTTCCTGTTATTTTAAAAACTTGATTTCATTATTGATTGCAAAAATGAATAAAATTATAAGTGGAGAAAGATACTTTGCTTGCAGGCAACATTCAAGAATGAAAGTTATTGTATCTAATGTAGAGTTCATTTCAGATCATATAATTTAAAATTATGACTACTAATTTTCATGGTGTAAGATCGATACTTGATAACATATTGAAACAAATAGAAAAATATATTTACAGAAAAATTGTGTTGGACAGTCAGAAATCTCTACTTTCATAGCTACTCATAAGTGAACTGAAACCACAGTTCAGTATAGCTAAGTATAACAAAGTTACTATCAGAGCAGGTGAGTTTTATATTTTGCATGTAAGCTTCCACTTAAATGCTGATGTAAAGGAGATTATGAACGTCCACAGATACAAACTAAATTTACATTAGAAAATCAGTTGAAGTCTGGCAAAACTGAAAGTGGCAGTGAACAGTTCATTACTTGAGCTTAAGTTCTGATGGGGCTAGAGAAGAAATGAATTTTAATAGTGGCTTATAACACTTTATTTGCACATTAATGTTGTTGAAGTCCAGTTGCAGTTTGACAAATTACAGTTACAGGTAAAAGATGTGCATCTCTTCCATCACAGACACATCCAGAAGAGAACTCGCCCAACATTACTAGTTGAACTTCATTGAAAATAAAGAGAAGCTATTTCAGTGCATGATATACAAAGGGCATGCCTAGGGTTCGAAGTTACCAGGTTTAGGCCAGTCTAAGAGGCCAAACAACTAATTGGAATGGACAACAGAAGGGGAGATGGATGATGTTAACTTATGTTACTGGCCAGTCATGGAATGCAGAGCCAGAAAGACGTTTGTACTGCTCGAGGTCTGGATATTTTGCACTGCAGAATCCTCCAGAGTCCATACACATGACCTGTATCCCACACTCACTATTGGCTAAAACCGATGAATTTGCTAGCACTTTCAGCAGAGGGCTGAAGGCATCTTGTCAGCAGCTTCAGCTGGACAGAATTGCCTCAGTTCTGAAAGGCAGGCAACTTGTGTCACATAGGCACAGCAGAAGTTGCTCTGAGAGAAAATTTGCAAAAATTTGACTGAGCCTCTGAAATAAATTTTTTAAATCAATTTCATAAAATATTTCTTGACTGGCTGCCTCCCTGTAAATTTCTTCCCCATTCCAGAGGGATGGTGACTCACATTGTTTACAAAAGGATGTCAGTCATTCCCTGGAAAGACAGTCTGCCATAGTAGGGGCCTTAAAGTTATGGAAGGGACATGTTATAAATTTTTTCATTTAGTGTAAGTGGGAGTGGACTTACATTTAGTCAAGTTTTTGAGATTCCATCAGATAAGTATGGTAAAATATTAAGTATTCCAATTTTGTGCAGAAATACAATAGCTCCTGTAATAATTGAAATCACCATTATCCAGATAATCAGATCATTAAAATAAATGAAGTAAAATCATGCCAGAAAGCTTCACAAAAGAGGAATGTACTAATATTGTTTCTGTTAGTTTGAGGGAAAAAATCTATTATTACCTTACTGTAGCAGTGCTAAACTCAGTGTCATAGGAAGTAGACATTGGCCGAACTGAATCAGCATTGATGTTTTAACGGTTTCCGGGTGTTGTTTGTAATGTTTGGCAAATATTAATCTCATTACTATTTAGTGGAACTAATACCTAAATATAAAAAGAATCAACAACATGACAGAACATTTAATTACCGAGCGAGGTGGCGCAGTGGTTAGCACACTGGACTCGCATTCGGGAGGACGACGGTTCAATCCCGTCTCCGGCCATCCTGATTTAGGTTTTCCGTGATTTCCCTAAATCGCTCCAGGCAAATGCCGGGATGGTTCATTTGAAAGGGCACGGCCGATTTCCTTCCCCATCCTTCCCTACCCCGAGCTTGCGCTCCGTCTCTAATGACCTCGTTGTCGACGGGACGTTAAACACTAATCTCCTCCTCCTCCCTCCAGAACATTTAATTCTATGATAATCAAAGTATTTGGGTAAAAACATAATAAGTCAACCCATTGAAATCATTTATACCTGACTTGGGTGATAACTGAATCAAGTACATTTCAAAAAGATTAATAACATAAGTGAAATCTTGCTAGATCGTCTGACTGTTTTTGCAGGTAGTTGTTGCACAAAGTTGTACAGGCTTCAAAATACTAACACATTTCAGTAAAATCGATAATGCAGTTAGCAAGCTGAATAGATGGGAAACCATAAAACACTTATAACCCAAACCTTATCTATGCTCCCTGTGTTCAAATAGAGAAGTAAAAACCTTTACTTATACCAACAAAATACCGGAATTATGGATGAAATCAGGGGATAGCAAAGGCTACACATCGAAACCAATGAATTTCTAACTCCAAAATGCTATCTCCTCATGTTAAAATATCTTTAATTGCTTCATGGAGCAATAGTCCTTTGAAACATGGCACACTGGAATACTTACAAAAACACAGTAAGAGAGAAAGACAGTGAAATATCACACATAGGTCAAAATTACTCAGTAGTTTCAACGGGAAAAACTGTAGTATAAAGTAGCCAGAGCATCTGATGAGCTATCCCTACCTCAACTTGGCCACATCATTGTAAATGGCCAATGCAGACAAATAGTAGTGAAAATTTCAGAAAAGCAAAAGAAACAATTTATCTATTCATTTAAAAACCATTTTAAATTACCTCATGGGATAATAGTGCTTACATTTATCACTGGGTTTTACATGTAAATTAATTAGTTAGAACTAAGGCAAATAAAAATTATCAAGGTTGAAATGTGTCCACGTTGTGGTTTGAAGGGTTACTGATTTGTTCAGCAGATAATATAATTTTCAAAATGGGTAGCTATAATCAATATTTCTCATTACACAATATTGTCCAGTTGCAAAATGGGGGTCTGGTATGATATAAAATATTTGTAGACTGAATGCACCTAGTGTAAGGGCTTATAGCCATAATACATTTTTGACTTACACTCATTAATTATAGAAAACATGTACTCCTTTAAATTCTTATCTAATTCCCAGAACCACAAAATAAAATCATCCACATGTGTCACCTCATTACATGACAATTATAAAAACAACATAAGGAAAAAGTACTTGAGAGTTGTGGTAAATCATTAATATCCATTATATTACATAAGAATATTGCTCATTATCTCATTATAACCATGGTACCATTCTCGATCCCTTTTGCAGGAAACAGATGAAAAATTACTAATTCAAATGATCTAAGATGATAAAATATAAAAACATTCCAAGAAAGTGCAAGATCTACTGCTCAGTATAACACACAGATTCAATGTTTTTCCCAATAGGGTCACTCAACCACAATGTTGTGCAAACATGGTAGAATAATTATTAAAAAAACTGTTCTCTGTAACTTAAATTACAACTAGAAATTCAGAAGGACAAGACCATAACATGTCAGTTGAAACTGAGGATCGGTTACAACCTTATTTTTTCCTCTAAAATGACAAAGTTAAAAAAAAGTATGTGTCCTGTCAGCTGTTCTTAGAGTTTACGGTTGTCAGATTATCTGGGGAGCTTAATTGGCATAACATAAGCTTTTAAAACAAAGTTAGAGAATGGAGAAACACAGAGGCAATACTCTAGAAAAAATAAAAATTTGTGTTCTGTTCATAAGACTTCACATAAAAGAAGGGAAGGAATGCAGTGAGTTTATAATCCGTTCATAAAATACGAAAAGATTCACAGCTAGAATGTCATTCTGCGTGACAGAAGTGCATGCACTGTTTGTTTACAAACTACCTTACAACTGATGGGAGAAGAGCACGTGGCTTGTCTGCCAGAAAGGAGAGATATGTGTGTGTGACATCAACAAACTTTAATGGTAGTAGGTCAAGGGAGGAGGAAGGGTGAGAGGGGCCAGGGGGAGGTGGCACTTTCAACACTTGGCACAGCACTTGTATGCTTGTTAAAGCAAAACATGTTTTGAAGCACAGCTGGTGGCACTTACCGGTGGTGTAACACTAAGTATGTGCAGAAACAGAGTAAGATAATGCTGTCTGACAGCAGGTTAAATACCAAGCATGGAGCAACACCAAATTTCTATATGAAAGGATCTGAGCTTTTGTATGAAAAAAAAAAAAAAAAAAAAAAAAAAAAAAAAAAAAAAAAAAAAAAAAAAAAAAAAAAAAAAAAAATCGGACCGTTAGCACAGTACTTGTTTTAAATTTAAAACAGAAATAGGGTTGCAGAGTGCATCTCTGTGTTGAATTTCAGCAATCGTAAAATTCAGAAAACACTGGCCAGTCATTTTAGGAATTTGTTGTCTGCATAAGAACTACAACAGAGTCACCTCAAGACAATGGAAATTTTGATACAGAAGAATCAAGGTGCAATAAGGAGTATTGCAGTTTCGGCTGAAAATTACGGTGGTGAAGGTGAGGGAAGGGAAAGAGTGCTTATTGATTTACTAGACACAGGTCAGAAACGTTTTATGAAGAGAGACTGAAGGGAAACAGTCAGTTCAGTGGATATAAGAATTAAAAAGCACAGTTATTTGTAACTCTTAGTGACACCTTGAAAGAAAACAGGGAATAAATGCTTGTAAACTGACAGTGGAATTAGCTGGTCTGCAGAACAGTGGAATATCAGTTATGAAAATCAGATGAAGATTCAAAGTATAATCGTCCTTTGAACAAAAAAACAAGTAGAATAGACACTGCAAAGAGGGCTGCACATTCTAGGTTTGACAACAAAACGAAACATTCAAGAATGTGGGCTTGTAAAAAGTAGCATTGTAGAAAACTTCAGTAAGGTAAACTTGATCACATTCTTTTGAAAGACAAAACAAAAATCTTGTCAATAAAAGAGATCTACAATTGAAATACAGTACAACACCAAAATTCTACAACAAAGCATAATAATGCAAATAGCTTAAGTCATCACATGACAAAGACCTATACAGTAGGTGGGTAAATACTTCAAAATCTTCACAAATATTTAAACTCTTTACAAGATACAAACAGGTTTGGACCTGGGTCATACTTCTCATAAAACTATTAACAATTACTTACGACCCCTTAATATTTGTACTCTATATAATACTCTCAGTACATTGCCACTCAAAACATATGCAATAAATTACTTATAAATCATATGATACTATGTCACAGGACCAAAAACAAATTGACTGCATTCTCTAGTGGTTAGTGTTTAAGGCTAGTAATTCCAAGGTCTCAGGATTGATTCCTGGTGTGCACCTTAGCTTTTACCCTGGTAGATAGGTCTGGAAGGACGCCCCCGTACCTTGCAGCCCAAACGAAAAGCTACTCAAATATAAAGGCGGCAAAATTGACTTACAAGTTGCCAAAGTAACATTTTACATCAAAAGATTTGCACTGGGCTATGAGACACACAATGTTTCTTTATTAGCAACAAAACCATCAGTCATTAGTTTTTCATGTCTGACAACAAAATTATTGATTGTTATGGCTATGGGTTGTATTCTTTGCACAATTCCAGACCAGTTCTATAGGATTAGGGTCTAAATGGTATGGCAGCAGTAGGAGGGGAAACATTTTCTTGCAAAATTTTGCCAATGGAATAAAGGGGAGCAGGTTAGCACTCCTTAATTAATGCCAAAGTTGTCCTATGGCTGTACATATTTTAATGTTGTGTTGTGGTAAAATGTAAATACTTTTGGATTTCTATCCCTACACCACTCCCACTCCCAGCCCCTTGCCCCAGGGATCATATCCATGAGTACGATAGACCAAGATGCAAGACCTGCCCAATTCATCCACCCAGACCCTCCTACTCTAGTCCTGTCACAGATTTATTTTACCCCACCAGATACCAGGCCACCTGTGAAAACAGCAGTGTCATATACCAGCTGTGCTGCAAACAGTGCAAGGTTTCTTATGTCAGTATGACTACCGACGAGCTGTCCAGCAGGATGATTGGCCACCACCAAACTGTGGTTAAGAACAAAGTTGACCACCTCATGAAACAACATGCAGCTGAGCACAACATGCTCAATTTCAATTAATACTTTACAACCATCACCATCTGGAGTCTTCGTTCCACCACTAGCTTCTCTGAACTATGTTGAGTTATCCAACAACACATCCCCTGCTCCCATAATCATACAGCTGTCAGTCTCAGTTATCCCACTGTCCCTGCACGCACCCTCCATCCCCCTTCTACCATCGTTTTACCCCTATCAATTAACATACCCATGTCACCTTCAGCATGCTTCACTGGTGACAAGCTTCAACAGCCTCGTGTCACATGCCTAGCTCATGTATCAGACTCCCTCCATTCCACATTTTTAACCAGCAAATCAGCTGCCCCCATCCAAGCTGCTAGCCACCCTCCTCCAGTACCTCTCTCTCCCACTACCCATCCCACCCAACACAATCTTCACCATAACACAGTCAATTGCCAAAATGCAGCGCTGGCTCTCTTCATCCACTGTGCAGGATGTGTGTGTGTGTGTGGGGGGGGGGGGGGGGATAAGTCTGGTAAAAAAGCAAGAAAAATGGTAGTTTTATAAAAAACATACCTTACTCCTCAACATAGTCTCCTTTGGAAAATATACATTTGGTTGAGTGATCCTCCAGCTTTTTCATCCCATCAGAAAAATAGCTTCTGTTAAACTCTGCAAAATTCTCATTGACTGCAACTATTACTTTCTCATTTGATGAAAAGTTCTTCCCAGCAAGCCAAAGTTTTAAGTTAGGGAACAGGAAGAAATCACTTGGGGCTAAGTTTGGTGAACAGGATGGTTCTTTTGCCATTGTTATTGCCGATATGTGGCATGTTGCATTATTCTAGTAAAAGGACACTTTTTTGCGTGCCAACCTTGGTCTTTTTTCAGCCAATACAAGTTTAAAATGATCCAACAATGAAGCATAATAGGGTCCTGTTATGGTTTTACCTTTTTCCAAGTAATCTGTGATGATTATTCCTTGAGCATCCCAATGAAACTGTGGCCATAACCTTACCAGCTGACGAAATGGTCTTTACTGTCGGTGTTGCACTTTTACCAGCTCTTATAGCCCAAGCAGGATACAATGGCCAATGTGCAGTGACCGGTTTTCATCCAAAGTGCTTGCAAGTTTACTTGTTTGTTTGGGAGGGGAGGCCGACAGTGTCTGAAACCTTTGAGCCGGTCAGTGATGACAGAATCGAGACACATGGCCAGCAATCTTTCTCAAATGATTTTACAGTAACTTTTTGGTAAAAAAATTATTTTTGCTTTACTTAGAGTTTTCTATGTCAGGTTCATCATTTTGTTAATGGTCATAGTTATTGTGATATTTATATGGAAGTAAGATATTGCGCAAAATTCAAAACAGTTTATAATGAAAAATAGCGGTTGCTATGATTTTGCTTTTGGTGCATGTTACATAATATGGTGCAGCATATGAAATTTAACTAACATATTGAATTTTTAAACCTAGTTCAAGTCTGTAATGAGCACGTCTGTGCTTACAAAACAGAGAGCATTTGTCTGCTATTCTGTGTGTAAACTACTTTTTTGTTGACACATGTTGAATTCTATTTAGCTCTATGTAGTAACCTCAAGTTGCGGGAAGGATGGAGTCATCTAGAAAGAATATAATGTTTGTAATAGATGAATACAGATATCATAGATGTTTGTGGGCTCCAAGAAATCAGCAGCACAAATGCTAAAGGAAATAAGAAACTGTAATTGGTAGAAAACTGGGGAAGCACTCAGAGGTCCAACTGGGAACAGGTGAAAGATGGTAAATTAAATCAGATGTTTCCATCAGGAGGGGATGGAGTGAAAAAGTATGAAGCTTTGTATTTCTGTGTACCAAAAAAGTAACAGGATAGTTAATAAGTACAGGGTAATTTTGTGATGATGTTATGAACTTTCAGTGGTGATGGAAAATGGTAACTGCATCAATTTGAGGTAAGATACCCTGGTCCAGACATGACCGAGCCTGTAAAGTCATGAGTGAAAATAGTTCTGTTACCTCTGACATTGGACCTCTTCTACTATGAGCTCTTTGCATGCCATATTTTCAGAGAAGGTAGTATGGACCAAGACACAAAGAAAAGATGTTCACTAAACATGGGCTCTAAAGTGCATATAGGGTGTATATGCTCCAGGAATCCAGAAAAAAGCCGAATTTTTTCATCTGGGAAAAACGCATGTATTTTTTAGAATTTTGGAAATTTTTCATTATTTTACTTTTCATTTAAATTTTTGTAATGTTGACTGGTAAGAACTGATCCTCTAACAAAGAATTTCAGTTGAGCCCGCTACTTCAGAATAATACTGCAGTAATAAAACATAAATGAGGGAATAACACTGAAATAAAGCTTCAGTTGCAAAGAAATGTGCCATTTACAATAATAAAACACAGTGTACACACAAGCGTCTGCTGACAGCAAAATATGTCAAAGACTATGCAGCACTTCATAGCAACAAACTGCTTCTGATGCCTCTTTCTTGTGAACCTCATTTCAATGAACGTGACTAAGACTGCTGTACAACAAACTGCTCTCGATGAGCATGATGTGAGAACTGTTTCCTTTCTAACAGGTCATGGGAAAATATTGATGGTGGCTTAAGAAGCATTACCTAAAACTAAAATTTTGTTTTATGCAGATGAATTATGTTACGCGTGAGAGTGTATGATAAATTTCTCAAACCACACAGCGTTAGACTCTTATTCAAAACTTAACACTGAGAATCAGCCACTCAGAAAAATTTCAGGTTCAAAAGACCAGCTGTTTAAACCGTTACTTACAATTTTAGTGACCCATTTGAGTTTGACACACATACAGGGTAATACATGCAAAAAAGACCAAGTTTCAAGGTTAGCTCTTCATATTTATTTTAGTTCTTTCACAGATTAGAAATTGTGCAATAAAAAGTATAATTATCCTTCAAAATATGTGCAAAGTGAGTTCTTGAGCAATTTCACACGTGTGGGGCTTTTCTACAGAAAAGTAAATGCTTGTCGGAACATGTATTCAGCTGGGTAATCCACGAAATGTTCAGTGCACATCAGTGAAATTTATAATTTTGCTCGCCAGAAATATTTGCTGCAATGTACACACATTAATTTAAACCATTAACTTTTCTTATTAATGTGTTTGCACCACTGAACAATGATGTTGCTGCCCGACTACATCACGTGTGCTGCGCCCTGAATATCTGCTGTCATTGGCTGACAAGATCATGTGACATAAGTGCATCAAAGATATTTATAAAATGTGATTATTCAAAGGACTGATAAGTTTTACAGGCCCGAGGGAAAGTATATTGTCACTTAACAGGAAAAAGAATGTATTTTCACCCAGGAAAAAAGTTAAATTTCACCAGGGAAAAAGCGTGTTTTCACCTGAGAGAAAGTGTATTTTTAACTGGGAAAACCCAGAATTTCTTTTTCTTGTCCGCATATATATTCTGTACATAGCTTAAAAGCTATCACTTCTTCATTTTTGTTACTGTGAAATGAATCTCTTCTGCTGAACAAGTGCTCATAGCTCAAAGTAAGCATGTTAGAGCTCATGTTTACTATACCTTTTTTTTTTTTGTGTCCATACTACCTCCTCCCAAAATATAGAAAGCAAAGAGCTACAGTCGAAAATTTCCACTGCCAGAGCCATCAGAAAGATTTTTGCATATAAATTTCAATGTGGTCATTTCTGGACAAGGGCCTCGTACATAAAATTGATACATTCACTCTTCTCTTTCATCCCTAGTAACATCATCATAGAATAACCCAGTAGACTCTGTTACAGTAATTATAAAGTCAAAAATACACAAAAGAACTGATCATCCTTGTTATTTATATTCACGGTAAGCGTAATTACATGTCTTATGTATCACTGTTATTTTTAGAGGATTTTAATGTGTTGTTTATAGCAGTGTTACATTAATTATGCATTATTGGTATTATATTCCTTATACATTAATAAAATTCATGCTTCACATATGCCTCTGCAGACTTCAGGACCTATCAGATACATGGCAGACTGAAACGCAAAACATTTCCTGATGTAAATTTCTCCAGATACAAATAACCAGAGTGTAAATGTAGGTAGCTTTTATTCAGTATGTAGTACACTGCATAGCAGGGGGTATCCTGTACCACTACTAGTCATTTTCTTTCCTGTTCCACTTGCAAATAAGTTGGGAAAATGACTGTCTATCAATGTCCATATGAACCCTAATTCATGGTATCATGTCTTCATGGTCCTTACGCAAAATGTACATTGATGGCAGTAGAATCATTCTGCAGTCAGCTTCAAATACCGGTTCTCTAAATTTTCTCAGTAGTGTTCCTCAAAAAGAACATCTTCCCTGCACTACTCAGGAGTGGGTAACACTAGTGTTCTATATGTGCTCTTATTTACAAATGGCCCACACTTTACTGAAATTCTTCTAATAACCAAATTGATCCAGTCACTTTCCATACTGCAATCCTTAAATGCTGGTTGCATTTCATGTTTGTGTCAAGCAGCACATTACTAATTCTGTATTCAAATGTTGCAGGTTTGTTTTGCTGCATTAACTCATAGTTTTCTACATTTAGATCTAGCTGCCATTTATTGCACCAACTAGAAATTCTGTCCAGGTCATCTTGATTCCTCCTACAATCACTCAATGATTTGCCACTAATTAGTGTTCTGTTTTTAAATTTCCTCTTCATATGTAATGAGAAGAAAGCAGATAGCAATAATCAACATGTGCAAGTTTTGGAATGACAGTAATGCTAAGGGAAGACAGGAGCTACAATTCAGTATTAAGTGCACTGCCTCTACGTGTTTCACTGTTATTTAAAAATTAAAGACACCTACATTCTTTTTTTCTGTGCCATTTGGCTTGCTTAATCAAAAGCGGCAGTAACCAAGTAATACATGAAACTGATCCAGGTAACGCAAATATGGCTTTATAAATCTCTGAACAGTAACGGAAATAAGCCTCTTATGACTCCACATGTAACAAGACAGAACCACTGATGTGAGCAGTACAAACTGGAAGAACACAGAGAGGATCCATTAGTGCTGCTTCTCACATACGTAGACACAAATGACTGGCGGAAGGTGCCATAGAGGTTGTGCCGTGCACATGCCTCCCACAGGCGACCTCCAGCAACCGACCTGCACTGACAGAGTTGTTAGCTGATTCAAGCACACATGTGCGGTGAAACCACATTTGGGGCACTTACACCCAGCATGCATAGTAGCAGGATACAGCAATCACTCCCTCATGCAATGTGAGTGCACAGGTAACAGAGGAGAGACAGGCGGCCCAATGAGAGCCACATCCATTGGATACAGAGTGGTGGCAGCCGCTGCCAATGGTGGGGGCGGGATGATGTGCCGGGCAGACACCAGAGCTTTGGACTGGAACACACAGTGACACAGGCAAGCCGAAGGATGGTGGACCAACATGGCGTCCAGTGAAAGCACCAGAGAGGAGGGTGCCATCGCCAACTCCGCATCGCCGTCAGCAGGCAAGACCCATTGTGGAGGAGATGGGGCCAGATCTACTGGCAACGAGGGCTAACACAATGATGGTGAGGGGGTATGGCCGGAGCAGCAGGGTGTGGCATTGGACACAAGGCCAGTTATGGACTGGCACCCAGCACTGGGAAGCTGGAACCACAGGGAGGCATTTGGAGGAGGCAGCCAATGGGGCAGGGCAATGCACATGGAGGAGACAGCCAATGGGATGCGGGCACCTCGACAGCAGGTGACAGTGGGCTCGAGGCAGAGGCTAGAGGGGCGGGCTGTGGTGATTAGGGCCGCACCCACAAACTGATAGCTTCTGGCAGCAAGGGGGGATACAACTCATCTAAGTAGCATGCCACCAGCCTGTCGGCCTTATGGATGTCACGAAGAAGGCACCCCTAGCCATGGACAACAGTGGCTGGTGTCCACTTGTGCCAGCGACCAAACTATTGCTCCCTCACTGTTGATCCCAGCATGAAGAGGCCAGACAGATCCTAACTGTGGCAGGTATGGCACAGGTCGCAGGGATGAGCATGCGTTTCTGCCAGCCGTGAAGCAACTCAGCCAGGCTCCGCTCCCCCATAGGTGTGAAGCGATGGGTGCTCAAAAACACAGAAACGCATCTTCTGATGAAGAATTCACAACACACTTTTTCATTTGGAACTTAGATGTGTTAGTTGTTCTGCCTCGCCATTTGATTGAGGGTGGAATGGTGGAGCCATAACATGACAAATGCCCTGATGGGAATAAAACATTTGAAAGGTGTGAGAAACACACTGAGGCCCATTATCGGAAACTAAGGTACAATGCATCTCCTCAATAGAAAAAATCTTCAAAAATGTACAAATTGTACCTCATCTGACAGTGACACACTCTGAAGAATGTCAGGAAACTGTGAAAACACATCCACAATCAAGAGCCAATAGGAATTCAAGAAGGGACTAGCAAAGCCTACATGAATGCATTCCCATGGCTGGTGAGGAACAGATGAAGGGGACAGAGATGCCCTGGGAGCTGCCTGTTGTCAGGCACACTGCTCACACCCTCCGACAAGGTGGACAATTTCACCATCAAATCCTGGCCAAAAAATGCCTCTTAGCTACCAGAGTAGCAAGCGAAACTTCCCAATGGTCCTAGTGGAGAAGGCCTAGAACCTTGTGCCATAATATGACAGGAATGACTACTTTGCGAGAGAGGTCTACTGTGCACAACAGCAAAATGCCGTCAAAAACACAGTGGCGATTCTGTAAGGAAAAATAGTTGAGCAGGGGGTCTGAAATCTGACCCAGCAGTTTATCTGGCCAGCCCTGTTCAACAAACCAAACCACCAGGCCGGTGGCAATGGCAGCTGCTATGCGCAAGCTCATAATTGGGAAACCCATGACCGTGACCTGCATTTCGGTATTGAGATGGAAGAAAAGCAGTTATTCATTGGGATCATAACCCATAAGAAGGTAGGACAAGGCAGCTGTATTGGCATGTTTAGATGTACATTGAAAATGGATTTTGTAATTGTAGCAAGAAAAGAACAGTGCCCAACATTTTAGGCAGTGTGCTGCCTCGTCAGGCAAGGAAGTGTGAGGATTAAACAATGGAACCAAGAATTTATGGTCAGCAATAAGGTGAAATTTGGAGCCATACAAAAAACCATGAAATTTCCAGAGAGCATAGACTATGGCAAGAGCCTGTTTTTCCACCTGAGAGTAATGTTGCTGGGCTGGAGCGAGAGATTTAGAGGTGAAAACAACAGGTCGTTCACAGCCGTCAGCATATCAGTGCTGTAGGATCACACCTAGGCCATACTGTGAGACGTCAGTCACCAAAACTATGTGATGCTCCAGAGAGAACATAACTAAACTGGGGGCAAGAGCAATTTGATTTTTCAGCATTTGAAAAGCACGTTCACAATCAGGACTCCAGGAAAAGGGTACATTCTTGCATAACACGGCATACAGTGGGTGAGCCTGCTTAGCCACCCCGGGTAGGAATTTATGATAGTAGACCGTCTTTCCTAGGAAGACTTGTAGCCCCTTTGTAGACAAGGGGTGAGGCTTAGAAGTAACAGTGGGGATGTGGTATGACAGGGGGCGAACTCCATTCCACAAGACCTCGAACCCAAGTAAACAATGCAAAGTTGAGAAAACTGATATTTCGTGAGTTTACACTGTAAGCCTGTGGACTGTAAGACAAAAACAAAGTGTGAAAATTTTTCAAGTCATTGGCTGCTGAGGAGCCCATGACAACACCACCATCCAGATAATTGATGCAACCTGGGACAGGCATAGTCAGTTGCTCTAAAAAGCATGGAAAATAGCAGGAGAGCTAGCCATACCAAAAGCAAGGTGCAAATATTGACACAGACCAAAAGGAGTATTCAAAACCAGAACTAACCCAGATTCACAGGAACCTGCAGATCCCCTAAAGACAAATCCATTTTAGAAAAGTATTGTCCATATGATATTTTTGCCAACAATTTCTCCTGGCATGGTAGATGGTACGTATCCACAATCAACTGAGTGTTGCCATTAGTACTGAAGTCACCACAGAGGCAAAGATTCTTTGATGGCTTATGAACTACAACCAGCGGAGATGACCATTCATTAGCCATAACAGGTTGCTCCAGCCATAGAGATTGCCCAATTCTGCTTTCACTTGATCTTTCAGGGCAACAGGGATGGGATGTGCATAACAAAAACAAGGCAGAGCCATGGATTGTAAACAAATATGAGCAGAAATATTCGTAGCACACCATATAACTTCTGAAAACAAGTCCCAAAACTCCTCATACAGTGTTTCTAACTGAGAATGTGGTACCTGATCAGACACAAGGTGAACTGTGCCGGTGATAGAAAATTCACATGCCTGAAATGCGTCCATCCTGAACATATTCTCAACACCAGCATCATCAGTCGCCAAAAATGTTAATAGAATGAACCATTGACTTGTAAAAGGCAGGTGCAATAAATTGTCTCAACAGCACAGTGTTCTGTTTGTTATAACTGACCAGCTTCTGCATGACCAGTGTCAGTGGTGGCAAACCTAAATTCACATAGGTTTGAGAAATCAATAACATAATTGCAGCACCTGTGTTAAGCATTGGAGTCACACAGTTTACATCCATGCCCATATCTTGAGCAACCTTCAGTGAATGACACATAGAGATAATGTGGCCTTTCTTCTGGCAAGCATTACAAATAGCCCAGCACTTATGGCACGCTGAATGTTCATGCTGGACAAAACAGAAAGGTCAAGACAGAAACAGAGATGCTGATGCTGGCACTGTTGCAGTCGTCGCTACTTGGGCAGCCTCAGTCTGCTCAACACTGGGCCCGCATGTTTACCACCACCACTTCCGCTTCCTTGTGCAAGCTACCTGTCATTGTAGTGGGCACATCTCGTGACACTGCTGCCACATCGATCCGTGCTTGTTTGGTCACACGCTGCCCAAGAAACTTCAAAAAATTGTGCTCTTTGCAGCACTTCTGCCAATGAGGGTTTTCACAGAGTAAAGCCTTCTGGTGCACTTCCTTGTCCAGAGCTAAGCAGATAATTGTGTCACGTACCATAGAATTTGCATAAGAGTCATTATGGGCATCAGTAATGAATTGACACTTACGGCTAAGAGTGTGAAGTCTGGCTGCCCAGACCCTGTATGACTGGTACAGTTTCTTGTGACATCAGTAGAATTCAACTTGTGGAATTATGACAGAGCTGAAGTAAGTTGTTCAATAAGAGCAGGTAGCACAGTGTCCATAATGACTAAACCTGACAAAATCACACTTAAAAGACTGCACACACGGAAACCATTCCATCCTCATTGCCAATTGTGTGGTAATCGAGTAATACACGAAACCTATCTATGCAACTCAAACGTAGCTTCATTCTTATACCTCTGAACAATAACAGATATAAGCCTGTCGTTGCCCCACACCCTACAAGACACGGAACAACTGATGTGAGCGGTATAAGCTGGAAGGGCATAGAGAGGGTCTGTTAATGCTGCTCCTCGTGTATGTAGTCGCGAATTGCAGGCAGACAGTGTGGCGGAGACCGTGCCACACGTACACTTCCCACTGGTGGCCTCCGGCAGCTAGCCCACACTGACACAGTTGGTGGTCATTGGAGCACACACGTGTGGTGACACCACACTCGGCGCACTCACTCTCACGTGCTCTAGTACCAGTATAAAGCAAAAACAGTGTACTCCCTGTGCAGAATATTCTATTTGAGTATCAAACACTATGACTATAACTTGTGACATATGACAATTATCAGCGCGAGAAAAACAGTACTGCAGCATTTGTAACTTTATAGTGTTGAAAAATTATGTTCTTTCTCTCCTGTTCACTTTCATTTCTGCCAGTGTAAAGATTTGTTCACAGGTAGAAATAAGTGGTATAGAACATTGGCAAATCATCTGTGAATAGTAGTTCAATACATTTGACTCTTCACTATGCCGTAAACGTGGACTCACGTGCTATACATCTATATGACAGTACCCCACATACTTCTTCTTCTTTAATGTATCTGTCACATGGCCGGTTTCAAATGGAGGCATTACAGTGTATCCTGTTCTGAGCATCTTCTTTAATCTGTTGGTGTGTTCATCCTCTTCTAATGTCATCCATCATTTCAATTCTCTTCCCACCTCTTTCTCTCATTCCTTTCACTTTTCCTTCAATAATTCTTTGTTGCAGACAATTCTACACAGTATATGTCCCACCTGACACAACAGTTGAAAGACTGACAAGCACTTCCATTTGACATGCACGAGCGTCCATTTCATCTGGATAAACCAATGGCTAATTTAATTCTGACACTTTATTTTTCACAAAAATCTAACATAGTATGCCTGTTTTGAAACTCTGTCATCTCATTCACGTACACAGACACTTTTAATCGCTTCATCTTTTGAAACCAAGTCCTGTATGAAGGACAGTTTTTCTCAGTGCTTCCTTGTCACCTAGAACTCCAAAAACTAAGGTTCTCACAAAGCTGATGTTTCTATTGTTCGTAACATTGCAGGCGCAGCTACCCAACAACTCTTGAGGTATTAGATAGAGGTTCCTGCAATGTTATGAATGGTACAAAGAAACACTAGCTTTATGAAAACTTAACAGTTTGTGGACTTTAAGGCTAGAAGGAAGCCCTGAAAAAAACTGTTCTGTATATAGGGTTTGGTTTCAAAAGACAATGTGACTAAAAGTGATATTGTGATGTTAAGAGCAATACAAAGAAACACCAGCTTTGTGAATACCTTATAGCTTTTGTACTTCAAAGAAGCTCTGAGAAAAACTGTCCTGTATACAGGATTTGGTTTCAGGAGATGGCATGATGATTAAAAGAGTCTCTTGGACCCATATCAATAATGTGATATTCATTTTGTGAACTTTGGTAATTTTTCTTTGGGTTACATCATAAGTGTCCAACGTGAGGGCCATATGCAGCCCAAAGCAAGTGACTTTGCAGCCCAAGAAGTGAGCATCTATTACACAATTGGAAAAAATAAAAAAATCCTTAACATTCAGTTTGTGGAAAGTTGTGATAAATTGAATATTTTCAATCTGAAAATTCTGCCACATGGTGCTGTTCTCTCATTGGTTTATCCCACTTTTAACATCACAGGCCGTGCTATTGTAGAACACCCAAAGTCTTGTTCTTATAACCGGCTGACCCATCTGATGTGCTGGTCTGTCATCTTATGGCTACTTCAGTTGAAACTGTGAAACTAGGGATTTAGAGACATAATACTAAAGAAGGGATGAAATACACAACCGTACTTTACTATTTGATGCAAGAATTTGAAAATCGATTACAATGTTTTCAAAAAAATTGATCATAATTATGCCACACCTTTTAAAAAGAATGTAGATATGATACCAGAAGATTTTCAGATGGAGTGAATTGAGTTGCAGCCTGACAAGAAAAATTTGGTCATGTATTTTTGTTGGACTTTACAAATCATACTTGTCCAGAGATAAATATCCCTTGCTGCACAGTCATGCATTATATATGTCATTTTGCTAGGAAGCACATAATGTGTGAATAGTTATCTTCAAAAGTGAAGTACACAAAGCATAAAAATAGATCCAAAACACCTTGAGAATTTCAAAGACATCTATCAAACGTGATATTGATTGATACTAAAGTTTCATAAATCCAAAATCAAGTGTCACATTAATTCCATGATTAGTAATTAGTAATAATTAGTAATAAAATTATTAATGAAATACATTCCTGGGTTACAGTATAGTGTCTCACTTACTCAGCTCTGTGTAACTCCCCTGGGTTACATTCTAGTGTTTCACTCACTCAGCTCTGTGTAACTCCTATCATAATTTATACACTAGTGTCATTTGACACTAATATTTGCTTGCACATTAAATCACTTTTCTGCCAGCAATGTCACACACGTTCTCCTTCTCACTGATAATAAATTTAATTTCTTAGATCACTTTCCATACTTGCAGTATGAGATAACAACACTCATTATGAACTGGTCTGTTCCCGTATCTAGTCACTAGACTGATTGTGAGTGAATTCCTGCTCCTGCCTGGTCTACAGATACTCTGCGAAGTATGAGGGACATTCAATAAATAATGCAACACTTGTTTTCTTCTGAAAGTAGGTTGATTTTATCCAGGATTTTAATACACCATTTTATTCCCCGCTCTTTTGGCTGCAGAACCCTATTTCTCAACATAATCTCCGTTCAGTGCAGTGGCCTTACACCACCTTACTGGGAGGGCCTGTATGCTCTCATGGTACTGTTCTCTCAGTCAACATTGCATCAGTAACCTCCCAGTCATCCACATACTGTTTCTTGCAGAGTGCATCCTCCATTGGGCAAACATATGGGTGTCACAAGGTGCCAGATCTGGGCTGTAGGAAGGATGAGAAAGAAAAGCTCAATTAAGTTTTGTGAGCACCTCTCGGGTGCACAGACTTATGTGAGGCCTTGCATTGCCATGGAGAAGTAGAAATTAGTTTACATTTTTGTGACGGCAAACACATTTCATGAGTCAACATCTGTGTGCAGTCAGCTGGAATGCGGGAGATTGCACAGATTTGCGTAGTATTGTTGAGATGATGACAGAGCTTTGCCCAACAACTCATCATCATGTTTTTGTTCACTGGCTGGTCTACATAGACATACTGCAAGCACCTATCAATATCTGCAGTGCTCTGGTTTCTGCCAACAGAAACTCAATGATAGCCATCTCCTTGGAATGCACCTTGATTACAGACGCCATTTTAAAGGCTAAATACAGAGCTGCCACCTATCGCCATTTGCTAATGACCGTAGCAGTTTTGCGCCCTAAAACCATAACCTATCGCCATCATTCTATAGCGGCTGAAGTGGCAGTATTCCCTGATGCAATACAGCAAATTCCACACTTTTTCGTGTGAAATTGGCGGGGAAAAAAGTTTTGTGTTGCTTATTGAAGGCCCCTTATAGTATCATATGTTACACACTATAAGATGCACTTTTTTCTTTGAAAAACTGCCTCCAAAATTCAGGTGTGTCTTATACTCGAAATTAATACAAAAGTGTCCAGTGTTTGACTTAAATTTCCTTCTAGTGTTAAAAATGACCATATATTTGATGCCGTGGGAAACTATCTCTATCTGGCAACATTGGATTCAGCTGACAGCAACAGTGCACCAATACAACAAACATGAGTTATGGGGATTCACAAGCTTGCTAACACTGTCTCCTTCCTGCTCCACTATCACAAAACCAGAACACTGTTTAGCTTATGAAGCATCATTGCAGTCTACTGTTCCAGTGAACTTGAATTGAAAGTGATTTGTGGTGTCAGTAACAGTGCAATATTTTTGTCAGTAGCTAAATTTACAATGGAAAAAATAAAAGATATACTAAGAACAACATGGAAACAGAGCAACTTAGTGTCATTTTGATCACAAACAGAAAAATCCATTCATGATTGGCGGGCTAGTAAAGAAGAATTGGAAAAAAATAAAATAAAATAGGAAGACTAAATGTGCAAATAGAGGACTGAATGCAAAATTACCAAAGCTAGATGATGACTATTTTCAGGGAGTTTGAAGGTCAGTTCGGTTTTGTAAACTAATAATTTTTGTCTGACTTTGCAATCTTATAATAAATATGGTAAACATGTTATTGTTTTTAAAAAGTGGTTAAATATTAAAGTGCATCTTATAGTCTGTAGCATCTTACAGTCCGTAAAATATGATGTGTATATTTGTCATAATTACATGCCATAAACAATATCACTTAAGACACTGTGTGCAGTCTCTCCAATTTCAGCCAACAGAGGAAGGCTTATGCAATGTCTTGAGTCAAACAAATAAATTAATTAATAGTGTAATTAAGCAGGAATTGTAAATAAATTATGTATATATTTTCTTTTGTACAGTTGCACATCCAGTTAATGCCAATTGAAAGTATTAAAAATAACCAGGGTCTTACCACAACTTTTGGAGAATGAACCATTTATGAGGGTTCTGGAAGATAACACCAGCAAGAAGAGGAATGCAACAGAGACAGGGCACTATTCAAATGTACAATTCAGTCATGTTTCATTTCCTTTATATTTTCTATTATCCTCTGTATTTTGTTGTAAACAATGGCTTCTTACCACATTACTGGAATAATTGATAGTATGTAGTTGACTTACCTACTGTGTTGAAATGATTCTCTTACCATGCTGTACATTTATATTGGTACTGCATTTCAGTATTTCATAACAGGCAATTTTACAATTGCAGTGAAAGGGCTTGAAGAGCAACATACGTTATTATTTAATTTTAAAGTGATGTAATTCAGTTTGCATTGTGGTCAGTAATAAAGAGTGGGTCTGTATCATAATTGCTTTCTTTGTTGTTATCATGTAGTCTTGTTAAATAGTGAAGAACCTAATTCAGAATGTCATTTCCATTGCAATGAATGGTTCAAAAAATTCATGTTAATTGCTCAGATTTAAAGAGCAATTTAGTCAGTATCAAACAACATGCCATTTATAAGGAATGTTGATTTTTTAACATTCTAGTGTGTTTTGAAATTGGCCAAGAATGGAGGAAGAAAACAGTTTTATTGTGATGACCAACACATCTCCTTATTGATCATTATGAATTTATTATTTGCTTAAGCTTCCTTTCACATTAGTATTTTTTCTAACCACATATCCAGTGTTAGATGTAGATTTCATTGTTTTCATGCATGTACTGATCTGTCACATCTGTTTTAGACTCTTGTGATTGGTATCAGCCTTCAAATACAGAATAAACATTTGACATTTGTGTAACAGTCATCAACACTCTCAGCTCATTTATTATTAAAAGCTATAGGTTATACAACTAGGTAATAGACTCCAGAAAGCTATTAATTATTTAATAGGTTCCGTGTACACAGAAGTACACTGAAACTGGGAAAATACTTGACATTACTGTAGCACGTTGTCTGTCGGTTAATACAATCATTGTTGGGTGCCTTTGCTCCCAATGTCTTCTTGAGGTGCTCAATAATTTTGAAACATGTTTAATTATAAGTATCATACTGTGCAATTATGTTACTTTCATCTCTTGCAGAAAAATATCCCCACAAATAACTAGATTTCTGCATTTTATTCACTAGTGATAACCACATGCAACCATTCAAAACTGAAAGTAAGATTTCTGAACCTCACTATGCTATAGTATTCCCCTTTTGCACAATGTTCCTGGGAGCATTTCGTGTTCCCACTTCTCACCATATCAGGGAACGTCCGGTATTGTTTGTTTTACTGGTCCAGGTGTTACAATGCTGGGAGGCATAATGTTGCGTGGGCATTCTGATCTCCAAAGCTTTTCATGCACTACACTCACTGGTCAACGTTATTGTGACACTGTACTCCCTCCTCATGTGCACCTTTTCAGTGCTGCATTCAGCTCTGACTTCATTTTTATGGATGGTATTGCACAGTCACATTGAACAGTTGGTTTTCTGCAATGGCAGTTGTCTGAACGATGGTGGCAACTATGTAGAAAAATAATTCAAGAAATGCCCCTTCCAGTAAAAATAAATTTTGGTTTGAAAAAATGTTTTTATGAGCTTTTTTTCCAAAACGGTACTTACTTTCCAGACATGTCTCATACAATAGTATATTCAATAAATAATGTATTCTCACTTGCAGATATGGATAAATCATGTATTCTCACTTGCAAATATGACAACTATCAGATATATAAGGGAATGACAACCATGAAGCTTTGTGCTGGACCATGATTTGAATTCGGGTTTCCCACTTACCACAAGCAGTCACATTACCATTAGACTACCTGAGCACAACTCACGGACAGACAAACTTCCATACATTGTCAGCAATGTATCAAAACTTCCATACATTGTCAGCAATGTATCATTGCTGTCATTTCATTATACAGCTGATGGTTGTCCATATTCACAACTGAGAATACCTTTCATAATGGCTGTAGGTGCCACAGTACTTTTTCCTTCAGACATACATGCATTTCCGAAGCAACATTGCTTCGTACTTTTGAACAAGACAGGCACTGCAATATCATAAATAATGTAATGGTGCAAGGTTCTGAACTGCTGTGATGAACTCTTGTGCCAAATAAAATCAGCATGCCACAATGAAGCCTTTCAATTTATATTTGATAATCTTGGGCTTACCATCCACATTTTTCAACTTCACCAGACACCTTTTGCAAATGAAAGCCTGCAGATACCTAAATGTGCAATGGTTAAAGTTTTGAGTGCAAAGTGTTTTTGTCCAGTGTTCAGTGGGAATATGACAGTTAATTAACCACACATACCATGAGACAGTGTAGGAACAGGGCTGGCACAGTAAGAATTCTGATCTGCTTAAACAATAGCCTTTATTACAGAGTGATTTGACTGCCCTTTTCTTGGGTACAAATATTATTTGTGACTACATAGAATAGTCCCAAAATATGATACCACCTGTTATAATACAGTGGAAGTGTGCAAAGTAAACAAGCTTTGATTTTATACTGCCATCGACACTGAAGATTATTCTTATAGAAGAGATAATATTGCATGGCTTTGAATCAAGATGGTAAACATGTAATACATTCGTACAACATAAGGCTTACTTAACAGTCACTTATTGACAGGGGTAGTTCATTTTGTCTACTTTCAAGGTTCGTAGTCAGTCTAAGACAAACCCAAGGCAGCTAAATGGTACAGGCACGTCATTGACAACTGTGTGCAAGTGTTCTGCTACATACTTATGTCATACAGCTACAGAAAGTATTGAAATAAATATGGTAAAATTGAGGAACAGGATATTTTATTTTTTGTGCTGTCATTTCACCTTGCAAGAAGTCACTCCCTGATTTGTCAAACATTCACTGAATTTTACTGTGCATAAAATGCTACTAGCAAATTTCAAAAATTGCATTGCGTAATGCAAATGCTTAAAATGAACAGTAACCATTACGGCTACAAGAGGAGAGGCAGCAGCAAGAGTAGTAGTAGTAGAAGCATTAACACAACTGCTGTATCAACACCTACACTGAAGCAGACTGACTGGATTGCAAAAGCACAATTATGGATTAGAATTTGTACGGATAAGATGAATTAGCATTTGTTGTGATGTATGCTGTGTCATGTACACCTTCCAACCAGTAGAGACTGTGGTTTCAGCAGCACACAGTCATGCCTGATGTATTCTAACCAATGTCATATCAGTTTTGTTTCCATATCCGTCTTCTTATTGTCTGCTGCCACACAATTTTAGCACATTTTGCAGTATGCATCAGTCCATTACTGCTTGAATATCTCTCAAAATGGACACGTGTAATCATCTTGCATGGTCCATCATGATACAGAGTTCAATGCCTCTAGAAATGCAGGCACTTTTATGGTGACAAAGCTAATACATCTGGCACTTAATATCACATGTTGATGTACATTCTGTTGCTGTAGTAGGAAGTAATACACACTGCATCATCCATCAACTAAACCTCCAAATATTGTGTGTGTTGTGGGCATAGTTAGAAACCAACCAGATACTGCCTCCGATCGCTCAAGTCCTGGGATATATATTTTTTAAGGATCCAATAGCACAATACCCCATGTGCTACAAAATCAACCAAAGTTTTAAATGTTCATTACATCTCAGTTGTCATGTAAGTAATGCTTCACTGCTAGAAATAAAGAAGTTCATCTCTGTACACAAGTGCAAACAGTTTACTCAACTGTCCGCTCAACAACTTTATCAGCAAAGATCAAACTTTACTAGCAGAAAGTCTTCTTTGTTCCACAGTTTGCAATGAGATAATCAGTAATTACAGTGCAATATGTGTTTCTCATTAAGTTCGACTGTGTTCTGCTCCCAAGCGACAGCATCTGTAAATGGTGGAATGAGCCTGAAAGCACTATCTCCATAAAGTAAGAGAATGCCGAGAGAGGACATGTGGCAAATGTATTTTGCACATTGTAAGATTTTAATCATTTTGGTTACTGTGGAAAAATAACATACCTTGTTCACGTCTGTCGGAATAAACTTTTAGAGCCATAATCAACAATATTAGGAAAAGAATAGATCACTACTGATCGTAAAAGATGATGCGTTTAGCTTTCAACCAAAGCCTCCTTCAGAAAAGAAAACATGCACACACACATTCATGCCAGCAAGCACACCTCACACAGACATGAGTCCCATCTCCGGCAGTCAGAATACACATATTTGTGGGTGTGTGTGTTTGTTTGTTTTCTTTTCTGAAGGAGGCTTTGGCTGACAGCTAAATGTGTAACAGTGTTTTTGTTGTGCCTGTCTGCAACTCAACGTCTTTGAATTACAGAACCACAAGTGTTTCTAATTAGACGAATACACAAAATCCGAAACTCATGAATAACATTTTCAGTCTGCTTTATCATTAGAGTAACAGTGCACAGAACACATTATCATAACATGATATTTTTTATACTTATCCTAGGAGAATGACAACTTCAAACTCAAGCTCACAGGTGACTGAGGGTACAAGACTATTTACATAATAAAAATTAATTCTTTAGTAGCATGAATAGATAGACCACAAACCCATTTACCCAACAAGTCCCATACATACATAGATACATGCAAGAAAGGGCATAAAAGGAGGTGAGTGTAAAACAGAACACATTATTTGTAATTTACACACACCACCTAGTCCCAGGAAAAAGTGTCATTCCTCTTAGGATTTAATTAAAATATGAAGGAACTGCTCGAAGGAAGGCTACAGTAGCTACAGCACTGCAATTTCATTATATAATAGACATACACACACGCTTCTCTACTCCAACGCCGCAAACTTAAATAAATACGAACTATCGGTATGTGCCATTAATTAGTTAAATAACAAATAAGTGCCTCAAAAAAATCACCATATTAACAAATTAATGGGTAACTTCTTAAACAATACCATGGCAAGTGTGCCACGGGAAGGAAGAGGTTTTTCCATTGCACTGATATGGCATAGTGTTGGTACTGATTCAACGATGACCTCCCTGGAAATCAGAATTAATTACTTCGTATGAAGGTGAAAAAACAAATAAAAAGGACTTTTTTTGTAAACTCACAAACAAAGTAATGATACAACATTTACTTCAACTTCAGTTACGTGATTCTAAAAGTAGACTGCATTTGGGATACAAAAACCAGAATACCCCAATAACGTAATCTGAACTGCCCATACTTTCAAACCAAGAGTTTACACAACCATTTCAGAGGATAAGTTTTACAGAGTTATCACACTATGATATTTCTTTAATGCCCTATACCATCTATGCTTTCTTGATATACCTTCATTCGTCACGCCGCGATTTCAGAGGTCGCGCGTCCATACAGTTCACAGGCCCGCCTATAGAGGCCACCTGGGTCGGCCCCATGGCGCGCTCTGGTGAGCCGCCAAAGAACTATTATTTAAGCGATCGCAAACGAGTGCTCTGCCTACTCCGTAACTGATGTATTATTGTTTTCCAGTCAATGCGTTCATTGCTACGCACAACCTGAGCCTCATCATATCTTACTATGTTCCATAAGTCATGTTTGTCCTTGCTACAACATTACCATATGTATCAATTGATTTCTTACCAGTTCACGTATTCCTTATCAGTCCACAACTGTGCAGCCTGGGACAGCATTTTCCAACGAGAGCACAGTTTTTGTACTGTGCCTACGAGCTCACTGAATGATATGTAGGAAAAGATGTTTAACAAAATCTCATCTGGCAAGTCACCGTTGTCAGGAACATCTGCTTCTAACTGTTGTGGATTCAAATTTGTTGCAGACATCTCAGTTTGGGAACGAGTGTCGCAGGCACTTTCTGGAGTAGAAATTGCAATGGACACAGCAACTTCAGATGACATAGTACTGAAAAAAATAGAACAAGCATGCGGAAGTGTGTAACACATTAGAGCAATTATTTGTCACCCCGCTTAGGGAGCAGACCGACCGCTTTGGAACGCTGCAGACTGTGTTGTACCACAGTCTAATTATGTTAGACTGTGGTTGTACTGATAAGGCTGAATATGCTTCGTATTACGCTTTCCTGGAACTGACGTAATCGTGACGTAGTGGCGCTGTGAAGGCGACTAGAAACGAGGCTATCGATTTGTCGATGTCTATGGAGAGGAGAATCTCACAGTTGTAGTGTGAACTCTTTACAATGTTTGTGGTTACTCAACATGGGAAATATTTGTGACAGGGAAGAATATGATTGTTAACGCTCATCGTGTCATTTGCAGGAATTTAAGCTGTCCTCTTAGGTTCCTGCCTAACCACACACTCGTAAATAGCTACATATTCGGAAATAAGCAGAGAAGAATTTGTGGCAAGGAAGAATATGAACTGCTGTTCTGTTAGTTTCCAGCATAAACACACACTTGGAAATCACTGCGTATTCACAGGCACCCAAATATTTATTTCATCCTTCGTTCTCTAATCAGACAGAAGTGTTAAATGAGAACTTATTGTATTACATAAATAACAAAATCCCTGATTGTGTTAACACTAAGACGGAAAAAAATTGCAGGATTGCAAGCCTACATCCTTTCACTCTGTAAACCACGAAGGCTTAATCATACTTTTTTTTAATGGAAAATACTGCCATTTGACTGTTTTATTGTTTAATTAAGTACAACCCAGGTTTCGGACTTTTATGCCATTTTCAAGCATTTGATTTCATGTCTTTAACATATACTGCAGCAGCTTATCTGGCACCAAAGTACCATATGGGACCTTAGCTAGTATTCCTGAAGTCCATGTTATACTCCAGGTCTTCCAAGAAATAATACACTCCTGGAAATGGAAAAAAGAACACATTGACACCGGTGTGTCAGACCCACCATACTTGCTCCGGACACTGCGAGAGGGCTGTACAAGCAATGATCACACGCACGGCACAGCGGACACACCAGGAACCGCGGTGTTGGCCGTCGAATGGCGCTAGCTGCACAGCATATGTGCACCGCCGCCGTCAGTGTCAGCCAGTTTGCCATGGCATACGGAGCTCCATCGCAGTCTTTAACACTGGTAGCATGCCGCGACAGCGTGGACGTGAACCGTATGTGCAGTTGACGGACTTTGAGCGAGGGCGTATAGTGGGCATGCGGGAGGCCGGGTGGACGTACCGCCGAATTGCTCAACATGTGGGGCGTGAGGTCTCCACTGCGAGAGGGCTGTACAAGCAATGATCACACGCACGGCACAGCGGACACACCAGGAACCGCGGTGTTGGCCGTCGAATGGCGCTAGCTGCACAGCATATGTGCACCGCCGCCGTCAGTGTCAGCCAGTTTGCCATGGCATACGGAGCTCCATCGCAGTCTTTAACACTGGTAGCATGCCGCGACAGCGTGGACGTGAACCGTATGTGCAGTTGACGGACTTTGAGCGAGGGCGTATAGTGGGCATGCGGGAGGCCGGGTGGACGTACCGCCGAATTGCTCAACATGTGGGGCGTGAGGTCTCCACAGTACATCGATGTTGTCGCCAGTGGTCGGCGGAAGGTGCACGTGCCCGTCGACCTGGGACCGGACCGCAGCGACGCACGGATGCACGCCAAGACCGTAGGATCCTACGCAGTGCCGTAGGGGACCGCACCGCCACTTCCCAGCAAGTTAGGGACACTGTTGCTCCTGGGGTATCGGCGACGACCATTCGCAACCGTCTCCATGAAGCTGGGCTACGGTCCCGCACACCGTTAGGCCGTCTTCCGCTCACGCCCCAACATCGTGCAGCCCGCCTCCAGTGGTGTCGCGACAGGCGTGAATGGAGGGACGAATGGAGACGTGTCGTCTTCAGCGATGAGAGTCGCTTCTGCCTTGGTGCCAATGATGGTCGTATGCATGTTTGGCGCCGTGCAGGTGAGCGCCACAATCAGGACTGCATACGACCGAGGCACACAGGGCCAACACCCGGCATCATGGTGTGGGGAGCGATCTCCTACACTGGCCGTACACCACTGGTGATCGTCGAGGGGACACTGAATAGTGCACGGTACATCCAAACCGTCATCGAACCCATCGTTCTACCATTCCTAGACCGGCAAGGGAACTTGCTGTTCCAACAGGACAATGCACGTCCGCATGTATCCCGTGCCACCCAACGTGCTCTAGAAGGTGTAAGTCAACTACCCTGGCCAGCAAGATCTGCGGATCTGTCCCCCATTGAGCATGTTTGGGACTGGATGAAGCGTCGTCTCACGCGGTATGCACGTCCAGCACGATCGCTGGTCCAACTGAGGCGCCAGGTGGAAATGGCATGGCAAGCCGTTCCACAGGACTACATCCAGCATCTCTACGATCGTCTCCATGGGAGAATAGCAGCCTGCATTGCTGCGAAAGGTGGATATACACTGTACTAGTGCCGACATTGTGCATGCTCTGTTGCCTGTGTCTATGTGCCTGTGGTTCTGTCAGTGTGATCATGTGATGTATCTGACCCCAGGAATGTGTCAATAAAGTTTCCCCTTCCTGGGACAATGAATTCACGGTGTTCTTATTTCAATTTCCAGGAGTGTATTTGCATGAGAGAAAGCTTTAGGACCACTATAGTCTGTATGATTCCCTCATACAACAGCCAAGGTCAGCCACGTATTGCCTCAAAACACAGCACTAACATCACGTGTGAACAGTATTCTGAGTCCACGAAAGACATTTGGACCAGCAATAAGTTGCTGCTTAGTGAATTGGCCAGCAAGAATGTCTGTTGCTTTCAAAGACTTGAACACAGGAACAACGCGCCGTTAACGCAATTTATGTTTCGTCTGACAACGAAGCTGTTAGCTACCTTAAGAGAGCTGACTTGGATGCTACCTCTAGTTTTTAAGGCATCGGGCGTGCTACTGCTCCGAGACCGGAAGTGGATAAGCGGGCTGCACCTGGCCGACCGGAAGCCAGGGCAGATATTGCAGCAGCATATGTTAAAGACATAAAATAAAATACTCGAAAATGGTATAAAAGGCCGAAACCAGTGTTGTGCTTAAATAAACAATAAAACAGTCAAATGGCGGTGTGTTCCTTTAAAAAATGTTGTATGACTGTTACTCAGGAATATCAAAACCTGTGTGCTTAATCATGCATCTGTTTGACTCAAGTATTGATAATCATAATATTTCTTCAAACCTTGAATAGTTGTTACGTTATTACCTGACAGTTAATGATAAGAGTGACATGTTTGCCATCGCTTTGAAACAGCATACTGCAGCTCTTAAGTACTTGAATAATTGAAATGCAACAGCAAACAGTTTATATGGGTCGTTTACATGGCTTTGCAAGAGTCGATAGTCAAAGCCCACTAGTGACGTCCCGATTGCAAAAAACTAGTGTGAAATGTACCGACGCCGTACGGTCACAAACAGAACACCAACACGTCAGAAGTTTAAGGTCCATGTCACGACACGGCAAAAGAGACCGACAGTAGCGCTCCAAGTGGCGTGGCAGTGAGGAAAATACGGCGCGAAAATCCGTACTCTTGCTTTGCGAGTAGTAGATGATAAATTTTTCATTTACACTTTATGGGTCGGTCTGGCGGTAAAGTATATTTACTTGTAAAACTCAATATTGCCGTTTCGTCCATGTGGCTTTTCTCAAGTCAGTCATCTCCCTGATTAGTCCTTCTTGCGAGTATTGCACTCTATGAATTAAATATTGTTCGTATTTTGCTTAATTTTTTCACTTATCCGTAATATGAGGTGGGATAAATTATTCCATATTTGCTTTTGTTTCATATGAAACAGAAGTTGTTGTTGTAGCTCGGAATTGTGTGGACTCACACATATTTATTACTGCTTACGAATCCATCTGTGAACTACTCGATTTATGTGCACTGTACGTGTGTTGTCACTATTGCCGACATTGGAATAGTACCCCAGCTTTGTACGTGATGGGGAAATCCTGCCTGTACCTCAAGCTTACGTGATATATTGTTCTGATAGAATTAAATTTTCTGTGGGACATATGAGTCTCAATTTTATCTTTGATAGTGACAGAACCTGAAGAAATGAATTAATTATTCCAGTTTTGGAGACCCTCGGCAATAGCGACCATGTGAGAAGCGTAAAATGGCTGAACGTTTGAATTGAAATTTGTGTTAGGGAGGGCATAGGACAACGAGTCCGTGCAGGTGTGCTAGCAACAACGCTGTGGTGGTGTAATGGCTAGAACATCTGCCTAGGAAGTAGGAAACCCAGCTCCAAGCTCCAGCCCTGGAGAGATTTTAATTCATTTCTTCAGCTTCTGTCATTATCTCATATGTCATAAGGAAAATGTAATTCCATCAGATTAATAAATCACTTTATAGCACTAATTGCGAGAATCACTAAATATTTATTTTGTAACTCACTAACATATCGAAAAATGGCAAACAAGACAATGGTTTCAATTTCGGCGGTAGACGGATTGCCTCTGTTCTTGCCTTTCATAGATTATGTCCAGCGATGTCTATACTGGTATGATT
Source organism: Schistocerca cancellata (assembly GCF_023864275.1). Classification (NCBI taxonomy): domain Eukaryota; kingdom Metazoa; phylum Arthropoda; class Insecta; order Orthoptera; family Acrididae; genus Schistocerca; species Schistocerca cancellata. Next base: position 127,982,757 of record NC_064637.1, read on the forward strand.
TGTTATAATTAAACGTCACTTAATGACATCAGCAGTCAGAGGCGTCTTGAGATCTAGGTTAATGTATAAAGACCGAAATTTCTCGGCTTAATCGTGGTGTTACGGTTTTAACAGTGATGCTACGAAGTGCAAAAATAGCTAAGATTCTGATTCACGTCATGCCAGACCAATTTTCTGTAATGGTTGTATAGAGATCACTGGTTATGTCAAAGTGTCGTGCCACTGGCTACGCAAAATTGATGCGTTACCATTCTTTGAGCAGTAGGTAAGCACCGCTGTGAATGACATTGGCCCTGATATGGACTTCAGACAGATGAACAATGACAGGTTGATACAAATATCTTGATACTTCAAAATCTGACGGCGACATCCTAGTGAAGTTACGAAAGCCAGAACAGTCTTCCAAATTCAGCTCACAAAGCATGTCATTCCCGCCACGTCTTCTATAGTATGTTTTGATCCACCAACTATGACTACGTCGTTTTCTTCGTCTGTTCATTTCGTTACGTAGTCTATTATTAATGCAGCACCAAATGTCATTAATTGTTTCTCTTCACTTGTCATAGCGTATCTCTTGATGTGAATACACAAAGCAAAATGCTCACAATCAGTTCGCCGTAGCATACAATGTTGCGAACAGAAACAATATCTGAGCTCAGTGCAAACGCGCCTTAACCCTTTAGTGACCAGTGGGAACTATAGTTCCCACTTATTTGTTTTCGCTGTAAGTTCAGTGGTAATCCGTGTTCCCACTTCTAACTTGTGCTACCATCTCTGTTAGAGCGTGCTAAATATGTGTAGATTGTCAACGATTAGGCGAAAGCTGTTGTATTTCTACCTTGTGAGTCAATCAATGCAGAAGCGCAGTTTCCGTGTGAAAACTAGCTACTGTTTCGATCGCTACAGCGTTTTTTGGATAGTGTGCTTTCCTTTTGCGTCTGAAGTGACTGGTGATGTATTTATCTACTTTTATATTTACGAGGGAGATAGTATTCGTGTATATTTGCTGGATTTGACTGAAAATTACATAAATATTACAATGTAAGTTAGTGGAAGCAGAAGTGAAGTATTCTGCACATTGGCTGTGGCATAGTATAATAAAATAATGGGAGGAGTGGATAGATTTGATCAGCTGCGTGAACGGTATGCTGTAGGCCGTCGTTCATGGAAGTGGTGGCACAAACTGTTTTTCTTTCTTGTGGATTTGGCAGTTGTCAATTCCTATGTTATGTGGAAGCTACAGAAGACAGAAGCAGACCAGCTAACATTTAGATTGCACTTGGCAAGGCAGCTTATCTCTGGCTTCTCAAGTCGTAAAAGAAGAGGAAGGCCTGTTCATTTTCAAACACCAAAAAGAGGTGTGTCTGGAGTACCAGATGAAGTTTCTCTGGAGAAAGTTGGAACACATTTCCCTACAAAAGGTACAACAAACAGAAGATACCGCCAATGTAGCACCAAGAACAAAGAAAAGAGAACAAAAATAATGTGTAGCAACTGTAGTGTACCTTTGTGTGTAGCACCATGCTTCTCTAAGTTCCATAGTACATCACCTTAGTGAACTCAAAGGACAGTATGAACTAATACAAATATAAATGTAATGTTTAACATGTTTTTGTACTAATAAATAAAGGAAATACATTTTTTTAAATTAGCAAGTGAAATTACTCCAGAGTTTGTTGGGAACAATAGTTCCCACTAATTTTTTTATACTCGAGGTTAAACTCTCACTTTCAAGATTTAAACTATTATTTTATGAACGGTTTCTTAGACCAATAAAGTGTTCATAAAAAGTCTAGAACTTCCGGAAATAATTTGGTCACTAAAGGGTTAACAGACAGGACACTGCCTCGATCTTGTTGCCTGCTGCGTCAGCAGCGCGCCAAGCGGCCAGAAAGTAAAACTGTTGTGTTTGGCGCGATCATGAAAGCAAAAGCGTATAGTAGTTCTTTATTTTGGTTTGTACAATGGTTTTTACAAACGCAATAAATTGCAGCGAGAAGAAGAAGAAGTAGATACAACATCTGTCGTTTGGGAGGTATATACCATCATTTTACTAAACTGTAGGCCTATCGTCAGGATTCGCTTGCAAACTACGTGTCTATTAATGGTTAATGTTTCGTTTTAGGAGCAGAAAATGGCTAGTGAATAGGAGACGAGAAGATCTTATGAAAAAAGATCCTGTTTAGCTTTATAGTAATGTTAAGTTTTGTTTGCTACCTTTCGAACAAAAGCTGTTCATGAATGCAGACGATAATAAACTCGTGTGGGATGCAGTAACCACACAGTTTGACATCACAAATAAGCCACCTCAACTGATGACGAAGAGGAAACTGCCACAAAGGTTCGACTGCCCTAAAGCTGTAAAGCACTCCTATGGCACAGAAGCAGTCAGTTTAACTCTCCATGTATCAGTACCAGATTCGTCTGAATGCTGCTTTGACAATGAATGGCTAGGTTAAGTGCAGTTATTCATGTCTGGGAAAAGCGTGTAAAGTATCAGAACGGGCAGATCGCTAGGCTTCGTGCAAAACTGTTACGGTACAAAGAAAGTGCCTATCATTTTATGTACAGACAACAGCAGAAACTGTATCAGAAGAGTCAAGTGAAGAAGGACAATCAAATTTTGAAGACTATAGGACCCCGAAATTTAAAAAGAAGATGCCCTTGACTTGTTGGTAAGCCAGATTGGCATGTCGTTGAAGGAGAAACGTGTTGCAGGGTGGAAAAACGAAAATAAGTTGTTTGCTCTAAATTTATTATATTACAGCACTCAGGCATACAGGTTTTGTCAGAGTGTTTTTATGTTTCCATCAGTACATACATTACAGAGGTATGTGGAAGGCATGCAAATAAAATGTGGCATAAGTGACAATATATTTCACTTTTTAAAGCAGAAGGTACAGCATTTCTCCGATGCTGATAAACTAGTGAATATGTCTTTCGATGAAATGTCTCTAATGGCAAATTTAACATATGATAGCACTTCTGACACTGTTATTGACTCTGAGGATTTGGGATTTACATGCACAGTATGTTTCCCCCACTATTTGGCAGTTGGTTGTCCAACTTAGGATAATATAAATATGAAGGTCGCACTTGTGGAAATGACAAAAACTCAGTAGGCCTACAGAACGATAAATGGGGCGTCGATCCCTTTTGCACGTTGAAGCACATGTCTGTGCTTCTTACGTATGAATCTGTGTGTTTATATTCCTTTTATATCAATGTGGTAAGCTGCAGTTCTTTCCAACATCACAAGCGTTGCTTCACGAATGTTTTGTAGTTTGCCACTGGATTCATGATTTTTATCCCTACTTGCGCTTGTTTTAGAAACATCTGTGTCTTCTGATATTACACAAACTCTTGGAGCAAAAAAATAATTCAAATATTTCGTAAATCACGTAGGAAAGGAACGCAAAACAAACATTATGCTTACGACGCATCTGACGTTCTCCTTTCTCGTCGCTTGGAGTGCTAGTGTCGTTCCAGCTGTCAAACGGTAACAACTTTTAGGCCCGTTTCACACTGGGGCACTGGTGACGGTCGCCAGTGATGGTCACCGATGCCTTAGGTGAACACTCCCGGATCATTGATGTCCGACAACGCAGGTATCGCCAACTGATTAGTTAGTGAAATTGACTCATACAGGGGTAGCAGCTAAATTTCGCTATCCTTTTATGGACCGAAGAAAAATATATTAAATTTGAAAAAAGAACACACAACTTACCAATTTTGTTTGTCTTATCCATGCTCTTCTGATTGAAACCCGGCACAAACGTCGTTATAATTTCTTGCCATGCATTCGTTTTCATCACTTTGTTGCTATAGTCATCACTTTTCACATCCCAATTAGCAGGATGGCTTTGTGCTTCACTTACAAAATCTTATGTGTTAATCAAATCTAAATTCATGGCTACAGTGTGTACAGTATAATTTACAATGAATGTTTCGCGTCACTGTCTCAGAAATGAATGCCTGTCGATTGGCAAATCTGCAGAGTTATGTCTGTGGTCAGTGTTGCAGTGTGAACTCTCCATTTCAAACCAATGCATGTCTGACGGTGACACAGTGACCTTGTCCGTCACATGTGGCGAGGGTGAGTCACTGCTGGGTCACAGTGGCACGATGGAGCAGTGTAGTTTAATATGTTAGACTTTGACTGTAGGCTACCCCAACCAACACAATCTACAAAACTGGCGTTGACCCAGCGGAACAGGGGTGAAACCTATATGGAAAAACTGGAAACACACGGAGGATTTCAGATCGCTAGAGCTACTAGAAGGGTTATTAAGCTATCTAACTGACTGACTGTAGCTCACACAACTGTCAAGTGAGAGCTATCCAATGTGATCCAATGACGGCTGATTTGATTGTGTCGTTCTGTACTGCAGTCTGCAGTTTTGTTCGTTTTTATAGTCTTCCTACGTGTGTCAGTGGCGTCGGTTTGATGTGCTAGATCAGCGAACCAATATCGTGTCGTACCTGATCAACTAAGCCAGCACTTTATTTCTAATGACATCAAGTGTGGCTTAAATCTAACACAGTAAAAGAAAAAATAATGTTCAACAAAGCGCAATTAGTATTAACCATAGTCTTCATCAACAACTGAGCAAATGTACAAAAGTAAGGGAAAAAAAAACAAAACAAAACAAATCTCTGCACGGAACATCTGCGCCTCGCCAAAGTACAGACAACTGCCAACATTCATTGCGGCCAGCACACGAACTCAGCTGACGTTTTGCAGTCAGCTGATTACTAGCTGTCAGGCAGGAGCTAACTGCGACCTGCCACACACTTTATAAAGGCCCCCCTGGGAGACAGAAGTGTCGTCCTCCGCATTGTTCTATTGTCCATTTCATAGTGATTGACCCCTGACTTTCAGCTCATATTCTGATCACATTGCATTATTAACATCGATTTGTTACATCTTGCCGGAATCACGAAAATGTCTAGTTTTCTTAGTTGAAATGGAGCCGACATACTCTATAATATTTAAGAGAAACCGTGATGTTTCTAGCTTTTTTCGGCGAGCGTCAACTTTTTAAGGACGCATAAAAATCAGACAGTAATTAGGAGAAAGATTTGCTTTTGGCATTTTAGAGATACAACCTTGTTTTAATTACAGGAGGATTTTCGTTATTTTCTAATTACTCATTTCATCGCTATAACGTCAAACGCAAGACGCTGCAATAGAGCTTACCGTTGTAGCTATTGCGTTTGAGAAGGCACTGCTGTTTAACTTGAACTTTTATTGGTTACATCATATGTCTTTGCTAATGAATAATTTTCGCTGTGTTTGTTGCTGTGGTGGAGTATAGTGATCACACCAGTCGATAAGCTCGAATAAATTTTGTAGTAAAGAATGATAACTGAAATAAAACCCACCTCAATCACTTTCGCAGCGGGCTGAGATCTCGTTGCTGCTTTTGCAGTCGTCTACTTGGATCAGCAACGGTTCTATTGGTTTGTCACAACAGTGGGCTGTTTGTGCATAACTGTTCTCGAAGTTAGTGTACAGACACTTTGGAGAACACTTTCCATAACGGAGCGACACAACTTGTTCTTGAAAAATGCTCAAGTTCGATGGAGTTCAAATCACAGTGTGCTACAGTCAATCACACAAGTTGAATTTCCTTGTCCACGGATCGCAATATACTTTTCCAAAAGGTATTCCTGGCCTGAAATTGGGTCGAGCGTGTTCCAGTAGGCCTGCTTTAGTAAATTCGTCATATGATGTGGCATTAGGTGGAAACTCTACGTTATTGCTTTCCATTCATTCAGTGATGGAAGCCCCCTCCATTTCGTAGATGAATTTCGTGATACTTGATTTATCATTGTGTGATATGGAGCCCGATCTGAAACAATCGCAGATCTGTTTGGTGATTTTTCGACAACGCTCTTCGGAGTGTCTGGCATTCATTTCAGAATGATAATCTGCACCTCCTTTTTGCCTAATAAAACATAAGCCAGCATTTTGCACGAACCCATTACTTTCCCAATGTTGCACACTCCTTTTTCCAGAACCGAACGATGTTTGAATTCCACCTTTGCAGCCACTCTACTCTTGAACATTTCCTCCGTGATAATCGTGTACGTTTTCTGCTGCATAAGGCATTTTTTGTTCCTGCCACCCAAACTTTCCAGAATGATTTGCACCACCCCAACTCTCACCAGTGTAATAAATAGCCCATCTGCAGCTGCACACGCTGCATACAGGTGAGGAGATCCTGTTTGACCCTCCAGTGCGGGGATTGTTCCTCAGCTTCTTACTTGAAGTACTGGTTACACTGAGCCCACTCGGTTAGCCTTGCAGTCTAACGCACGGATTTTCGGATTGGGAAGGAGCGCCTGGTCCCGGCACAAATCCGCCCGGCGAACTTGTGTCGAGGTCCAGTGAGCCAGCCAGTCTGTGGATGGTTTTTAGGCGGTTTTCCCTCTGCCTTGGCGAATGCGGACTGGTTCCCCTTATTCCACCTCAGCTACACTATGTCGGTGATTGCTGTACAAACAAGTTCTCCACGTATGCGTACACCGCCATTACTCTACCATGCAAACATAGGGGTTACAATCGTCTAGTGTTTGAAGTTCCCAGGAGGGGGGCGAGGGGGTCCACCAGGGGCCGAACTGCACAATAACCCTGAAAGAGTGGTTCAGTGTGGGGCGGTGGAGGGGTGAAGTGGACTGCGGTAGTCGTCGTGGGGTTGTGGACCACTGCAGCTGCGGCAGTGACGGAGCCTCTCCATCGTTTCTAGGCCCCTGGTTAACATACAATACTGGTTACATTTCGTAACCTTGCCTTCAACAGTTTTTGAGTACATGTTAGTTTCAGTGCTCATGGTTGTCAATGCTGCTCTGCATCCTGAGCTTCGTTTCTTCCGATTGTTACCACTTACTATTACGTGTGGCAGGTTTGTCTTGCAGCTACATCTTCGTAGCAGGGTCTTCAGTGTTGCTCATCATTCCGTTGACATAAGTGGTCAGGTCGGCAGAGCACTGCACGCCAGTGCAGATTGTTGCCGAGCTCATGCACCAGAGGGTTTGGTGAGTGCTCAGCCTTCTCGTAAAAGTTGGACATCAGCTGTTTGTACTGCTCTCTTAGTGGCAGTACTTCAGCAATCCTGTGCAGCTCCTCCGTTGGGAAGTCCCAGGGGACGTGCAGTGATGGCTTTTAAGTGATCTGTTTTGGCTTGTATGGAGCCACCTTAAGTTGGTGTCAGCTGTGTTTCCTCATACCACAGCGGTGTATTCTAGTTGAGTACATGTGACGGCCTTGTGTAGGGTGAGGCCGACATGGTCAGGAAGCATGGAGGTCGCGTTGAGTAGGGGGTAAAGCAGCCTGAGTTGCCCCATTGCTTTCCCCCTGATGTCCTCAATGTGCTGCCTCCAGATTAGGCGACGGTCCAGAGTGACCCCCAGGTACTTTGACATTGCACCCCACGGTACTGGGACTCTGCATATGGTGACTGTAGGAGCGTCTCTGTAGTGGCCCGTAGCAATGATGGGTGCTTGTGATTTCTCACCATTGTAGGCTAGGTGCCACTTTGTTACCCACTCTGTGAGGGTGTCCACGGCTGCCTGTAAGCGCTACTGTAGTGTGTCGACGCACCTGCTGCAGCTGAAGACTGCCGTGTCATCTGCGTACAGTGCTAGTTGGAAGTGGTCTGTGCACGGTAGATCAGTGGTGTAGAGGGAGCAAAGTATTGGCCCAAGGACTGAGCCTTGAGGTACACCTGCATGTACCCGATGCTCTGTGGAAATTCCACTATCTACTTGGATGTGAAACCTTCTGCCTCTGAGATAGCTCTCGAAGAGCTTCACGTGCGGCACAGGTACCCCTAGGTCAAGTAACTTGAACATGCCACACAGAGTCGAAGGCAAGTGACACCTCAAGTAAGAGAGTGCCAAATTTATCGCGTTGGTCAATGGCACCAAACGCTTCCTCCGTCATGCGTATCAGCTGGTGTGTCGTTGGGTGATCTCGCCGAAAACCAAACTGCTCATTTAGCAGAATCTTCTCCGCTTCCATGTGCGCTTGCAGGTGGGCTAGGTATGGTCTTTTGAAGACTTTCGACAGTGCTGGAAGGAGGCTGATCGGCTAGCAGTTCTTAGCTAGGCGAGCGTCCTTGCCCAGCTTGGGTAGGGCAGACACCTTAGCATGTTTCCACCATGTCGGGAAAGCCCTTGTTAGGAGCACCTGGTTGAAAACACCGGTGATGAAGTTTGCTGCTACATCCAGCAGCTGTTTCAGTAGCAGGTTGGTGACTGCATCAGGCCCGCCTGCTTTCTTCCTATCGAAACAGCGAAGTTGTGGTTTCAGCTCGTCTGTAGTGATGGGGAAGACGCTGTCCTCTTTGGCCTCTTGTTGAAGTTGCGCATCTAGTAAGACAGGGAGGTGGTCAGTGACCAGCTGTATGTGAGCGCGCGCTAAATAGGGTCGTCCACGAGCTTGAAGTCGACAGCGAATGCCTTTGCAGGCGGCTGGCTGCTCCCACTTCTAGAGGCAGAGTTCTCTGCACTCGTCGCAGATGGCCTTTCACCGACCTCCAGGCAGACCCGTCTTCTAAGTTGAGTTGCGCCAGTTTATGCGCCCACTCCTGATTCCTGTGTTGGTCCATGTCTGCTTTAATGTGGCGACACACTCGGTTTAGTTCCCATTTGTTTGCAGGATTCTGGTTCATTGCCACTCACACTGGAGCCTGTTCTTCACGGAGAAGGAGATTAGTGTTTAACGTCCCGTCGGCAATGGGGGTCCTTAGAGATTGAGCACAAGCTCCGATTAGGGAAGGAAATCGACCATGCTCTTTCAAAGGAACCATCGCAGCATTTGCCTGAAGTGATCTAGGGAAATCACGGAAAACCTAAATCAGGATGGACGAAAGTGGGACTCAACCTCGTCCTCCTGAATGCAAGTCCAGTGTGTTAACAACTGCGCCACCTCGCTCGGGGGCGTCCCTGATGTGTTGTGGGAGTGGATGTGGTCTGCAGTCTTCCGAGTGTCTCCACCGCTCAGGTGTTGCGGTAGTCGCTGCGCCTGTGGTGCTGTTCGTTGGATGTTGTAGTGCAGCATCAGTGCCGAGTGTTGCCACTTAGGGGATGTCTTCCAGCTTGTCGTGACGGCATCGCGGAAGGCATCCCGGTTTATGCCGTGCAGATCCAGTCCTCTGTGCATTTGTGAGAGGGTGTCGACGTCCACCTCGAATATGGTCCGACGGCATCCTCGCTCTTGTATTGGCAGTTGCGTGTAGGCGGGTGCCCTTCACAATCAGTATGTCTAAGACATCTGCTTGTCCGCCATTTCTTGGGAATATCGTCGGTCCGCGTGGTCTGATGACAACTGCCTCGTGCCTCTCTGTCACGTTTAGCAGGTGTCGGCCGCTAGTGTTTGTTAGACGGCTGTTTCATGCCACGTTTTTCGCATTGAATTCTCCCCTAAGTACGAGCTTTCTAGGGGAGACAACAATGTGTTCAAGACCGCTGGGTCGAGAGCTCTCCTTAGCGGCCTGTAGACTGCGCAGAAGGCTATTTTTTCTGTGCCCAGTTTCGACGGTGACGGTGGCTGCTTGCAACCTCGTTAGGTCTGGATTGGAACTTGGGGAGGCTGAGCATCCATCGCACGTGTACGGCCGGTCCACTGCCTTGTGTCGACCTGTCGTGTTGGTAGTACTTGTAGTTTGCCACTCCAACATGGACGCCTGGTTTTGGGTGGGTCTCCGAGACCAAACAAATATCGATGTCCTCATCTCCAGTCATTTGACGGAACTCGTTACCCTGGTTAATAAGTCCCTCTGTGTTAAAGATGCAGACTTTTATGCCCCTTGTCTGCTCAGCCATGGTGTGGTGTCGAAGGTTTGATGGCGGGCTTAATTTTGCACCGTGGCCATGAGATCAGCCATTTGCTGCATCATCGTCTCCAAGCATGAGAGTATGCGTTCGATGCCGCCTTCTTCTGCGCTGGGGCCGACAACACGGCAGTCGCCGGGCGGCCGGAGCGCGCCATCTTGTCGGGCGCCGGCATCATGGCGGGACGATGCGTCAGGGCTGTCACGTAATGTTAGCGACAGCCCCGGACATAGCACAAGTTCTGCCCATTCAACCCCCTCCACACCTACGAGGTGCATTCAAGTTCTAAGGCCTCCGATTTTTTTTCTCCGGACTGGAAAGAGATAGACACATGCGCATTGTTTTAAAATGAGGCCGCGTTCATTGTCAATATGTCCCAGAGATGGTAGCACCGTACGGCAGATGGAATTTTACCGCCAGCGGCGAGAATGAGAACTGTTTTAAATACTTAAAATGGCGACGTTTTCCTTACTTGAACAGCATGCAATCATTCGTTTTCTGAATTTGCGTGGAGTGAAACCAATTGAAATTCATCGACAGTTGAAGGAGACATGTTGTGATGGAGTTCTGGATGTGTCGAAAGTGCATTCGTGGGTGCAACAGTTTAATGAAGGCTGAACATCATGTGACAACTAACCGAAACAACCTTGGGCTCGCACAAGCCGGTCTGACGACATGATCGAGAAAGTGGAGGGAATTGTTTTGGCGGATCGCCGAATGACTGTTGAACAGATCGCCTCCAGAGTTGGCATTTCTGTGGGTTCTGTGCACACAACCCTGCATGACGACCTTAAAATCCGAAAAGTGTCATCCAGATGGGTGCCACGAATGCTGACGGACGACCACATGACTGCCCGTGTGGCATGTTGCCAAGCAATGTTGACGCGCAACGACAGCATGAATAGGACTTTCTTTTCGTCGGTTATGACAATCGATGAGACGTGGATGCCATTTTTCAATCCAGAAACAAAGCGCCAGTCAGCTCAATGGAAGCATACAGATTCACCGCCACCAAAAAAATTTCGGGTAACCGCCAGTGCTGAAAATATGATGGTGTCCATGTTGTGGGACAGCGAGGGCGTAATCCTTACCCATTGCGTTCCGAAGGGCACTACGGTAACAGGTGCATCCTACGAAAATGTTTTGAAGAACAAATTCCTTCCTCCACTGCAACAAAAACGTCTGGGAAGGGCTGCGCGTGTGCTGTTTCACCAAGACAACGCACCCGCACATCGAGCTAACGTTACGCAACAGTTTCTTCGTGATAACAACTTTGAAGTGATTCCTCATGCTCCCTACTCACCTCACCTGGCTCCTAGTGACTTTTGGCTTTTTCCAACAATGAAAGACACTCTCAGTGGCCGCACATTCACCAGCCGTGCTGCTATTGCCTCAGCGATTTTCCAGTGGTCAAAACAGACTCCTAAAGAAGCCTTCGCCGCTGCCATGGAATCATGGCGTCAGCGTTGTGAAAAATGTGTACGTCTGCAGGGCGATTACGTTGAGAAGTAACGCCAGTTTCATCGATTTCGGGTGAGTAGTTAATTAGAAAAAAAAATCGGAGTCCTTAGAACTTGAATGCACCTCGTATAATACGCTAAGCCCCGCCCATGGTCTGCCGCATTATCCGACATCAAAGCTGTTAAATGCCAATCATAAAAACAAGGGAGAAAATCAGTAATTAGTACGAAATTCTGTTTTTCCAATACTGTTGTGAAAAGAGCGTACTATTAAAGAAATAGAAATATATATATTGAATATGTGAGTTGAAAAATCATCAATAAAAACAAAAGAAAATTGGTATTCATACCGCCTTTTTTTATTTCATGGGCTTTCGTCTGCAGTATATCAAAAAATCTGATATTTCTCAACTGCAGTGAGCGCCAATTTCCATCAACTCACATTGTGTAAGAAACTCTTTTGGGAAATATTTATTGGCAGTAGACCCCTAACACCAAGGATGCAGTCTATTATCTCGATTGTCTTAAGTCAATTCTGTACATAAACAAGCAAAAATCGATGTCTTGATTTGTTTCTGATTACCGTCATCAAAATTAAAGAATATGCTTATTGCGACACAAGATTACTTTGAGTTCTTCTTCAGTGTTTGATAGATTTAGAGCTGTCTGTTGTTAAAAATTTGTGTATAATTTCGTCAGTGTCATTCCAACCCATCTTATCGTACTTCAATGTCTGTTAGATTTCAGTTTTGACAGCAGTTGGTCACAACTGGGGCTCGAATTCGGAGTTCCCACTTATCGGGAACGGTCACCATACCTTTTTTTAATCTTATTTTTTTTCGGTATTGTTCGTTGCGTTTGTTCGGTTCGGATGTCCCATGATACCTGGTGAAGTTCGTCGCTGGTTCATATACTCAGTTTTTTTTACTGAGAGGGCAGCTAACCCCCTGCCAGTACACTATCCAAGCACATTCCACACCCGCACCCATACTTCCTTACCTGTTCAGAACCTGCACTTGTACATCTGTTATGTATACTACCGTACGGGGGGAAACATTTTATGTGAAAGTCGCCAGCAATATCACACTGCAGTATTCAACTTAGCCGCCGATACCAGGCAAGCGACCCCATGTCATTCCAAGCATGTGTGTCAATTTGTACCTCTCTATCTACATTATTCCGTGGTTTATTAAGTTTTCAAATTTATACTGACTTTTTGATCACCCAGTATATTCCCTCAGAAGATCACTTTTCAGATGCTGTTTTGTTTCTTCTCACCTCACACTTTCATATCCCTCGTGTACTAGCATTTTTTGTTCCAGTTGTCCTGTCTCAGGCAAAATCATTCACTCTGCAGCTGAGTGTGAGCTGTTTTTCAAACATTAATGGAAGATTGAAGTATCCCTACTGGTGGCTGTAGTGCTCTAGATAATCAGGTACCTGCATGCAACTCCTGGCCAGTTCCCAATGGTGACCTTCCATGAATGTTTCATATACAAATCTAGCAATGGAAAGTCAATAATACTAAGAAAAGGATAGATTGATACTCTTCGTAAAGATATATTCTGTTACATATGCGATTTCCGTTTGCTCTAACAGATCGGCTGCCACATTTTTCCGTGTTTCTCGCTGTTGTGGTGTGAGATTTTTGGGAACCATTTTTGCACAAATCTTTCTCATACCAAGATCTTCAGTTATTATTAGGTGAACCGTTTCTCGAATGATGTTCAGTTCTTCTGCAATCATTTTCACGGATAATCTTTGGTCAGATCATACGAGTTCACGCACCCTGGCCAAGTTGACATCCGTCCGTGAGGTTGATGGTCGCCCACTGTGGTCTTCATCTTCAATATTCGTTCTGCCTTCACTAAACATTTTATGCCAACGAAAAACTTGAGCTCTTGACTTAACCTCATATCCAAAATCCTTCTGAAGCTTACTGTAAGTTGTCGTCGCATTTTAACCCAATTTGACGCAAAAAGAAATGGCATACCGTCGCGCAATATTATGCGGTTCCATTTCCGTGACAAGAGACACAAACAAGTGTTAACTTACACTACTGGCCATTAAAACTGCTACACCAAGAAGAAATGCAGATGATAAACGGGTATTCATTGGACAAATATATTATACTAGAACTGACATGTGATTACATTTTCACGCAGTTTGGGTGCACAGATCCTGAGAAATCAGTACCCAGAACAACCATCTCTGGCCGTAATAATGGCCTTGATGCGCCTGGGCATTGAGTCAAACAGAGCTTGGATGGCGTGTACAGGTACAGCTGCCCATGCAGCTTCAACACGATACCACAGTTCATCAAAAGTAGTGACTGGCGTATTGTGACGAACCAGTTGCTCGGCCACCATTGACCAAACGTTTTCAATTGGTGAGAGATCTGGAAAATGTGCTGACCAAGGCAGCAGTCTAACATTTTCTGTATCCAGAAAGGCCCATACAGGACCTGCAACATGCGGTCGTGCATAATCCTGCTGAAATGTAGGGTTTCGCAGGGATCGAATGAAGGGTAGAGCAACGGGTCGTAACACTTCTGAAATGTAACGTCCACTGTTCAAAGTGCTGTCAATGCGAACAAGAGGTGATTGAGACGTGTAACCAATGACACCCCTTACCATCACGCTGGGTGATGCGCCAGTATGGCGATGATGAATACACGCTTCCAATGTGCGATCACCGCGATGTCGCCAAACACGGATGCGACCATCATGATGCTGTTAACAGAACCCGGATTCATCCGAAAAAAGGACGTTTTGTCATTCGTGCACCCAGGTTCATCGTTGAGTACACCATTTCAGGCGCTCCTGTCTGTGATGCAGCGTCAAGGGTAACCGCATCCATGGTCTCCGAGCTGATAGTCCATGCTGCTGCAAACGTCGTTGAACTGTTCGTGCAGATGGTTGTTGTCTTGCAAACGTCCCCATTTGTTGACTCAGGGATCGAGACGTGGCTGCACGATCCGTTACAGCCATGCGGATAAGATGCCTGTCATCTCGACTGCTAGTGATATGAGGCCATTGGGATCCAGCACGGCATTCCGTATTACCCTCATGAACCCACTGATTCCATATTCTGCTAACAGTTAGTGGATCTCGACTAACGCGAGCAGCAATGTCGCGATACGATGAACCGCAATCGCGATAGGCCACAATCCGACATTTATCAAAGTCGGAAACGAGATGGTACGCATTTCTCCTCCTTACACGAGGCATCACAACAACGTTTCACCAGGCAACACCGGTCAACTGCTGTTTGTGTATGAGAAATCAGTTGGAAACTTTCCTCATGTCAGCACGTTGTAGGTGTCGCCACCGGCGCCAACCTTGTGTGAATGCTCTGAAAAGCTAATCATTTGCATATCACAGCATCTTCTTCCTCTCGGTTAAATTTCGCGTCTGTAGCATTTCAGCTTCGTGGTGTAGCAATTTTAATGGCCCGTAGTGTATTACAGCACAACTCACAACTGAGCAGTTGCATCGATGTGCCGCTTGGACCAGAAGCAGCTTATAGACCAAGGTCAAAGATATTGTGCCTACACAAGCCTGCAGGGTTGCCACATCTTACAAAGAAAATCACTCCCATTATTTTCGCACCTTGTAAGCTTTTGGCCAGTGACCTTTTCAGAAAGGAGAAACACACACACATTCACACAAGGTAGGATACCTCACACACACGACTGCTACCTCCAGACAGACTGCAACAGAAACATGTTGAACAGAGCAGGGCAGAGCAGGGGGGGGGGGGGGGGGAGACAGTGAGATACGTGTGAGGTAACAGGATTTGGCCCTGCCTTGGAGAACACACTGTGAGTAGAGGCGCCAGGATAGGGCTGACAAATACAGTATCAGGAGGCTGTGAGAGAGGGAGATGATAATGGTGAGGTCCCATACTACCGGGAGCGTAGGGAACGATGTGGGAGACCCGCACTGCTGACTAGGCGAGGTCGTAGTGGTGGTGGTTTGCCATTGCCTTCCACCGAGTGTATTGGGGATGAATGATGATGATGAAGACAACACAACAACACCCAGTCATCCTGAGGCAGGGAAACTCCCTGACCCTGCTGGGAATCAAAGCCGGGACCCCGTGTGCGGGAAGCGAGAATGCTACCGCACGACCACAAGCTGTGGATGGTAAAGGACAAGGTGGGGAAAAATGGAGAGCAGAAAAGAGAGAAGTGCGGAAGGAAAAAAGACCAATGGATGCAATGGCAGATAGGAGCACATAATGAGGGTGAGGGGAGGCCAATTGTGAGGTGACAGGGCAGAGTGGTCTGGAAACCATTGGAGGGAGGATGTGTGGTCAGTAGGTTAGTGTAGGTTGAGGATGGGATGGTTCTGAGCGGACAATATGATGTAAGGATGTCTCCCATTTGTGCCGTTTAGAAAAGCTGGTGGTGAAGGGGATGATCCAGATGGCCTCAGTTGTGGATCGCTATTGAAATCAAGTATTCTACGTAAGCAACATGTGCCAGAAGGTGGTCCACTTTGTTCTTGGTCACAGTTTGATGGTGGCCATTTATCACTGTGGACAGCTGCTTGGTAGTCATACCAATATAAAGAGCTGAACAATGACTGCAGCAGAGCTGTTATATATAACAGCTGCTTTCAAAGGAGACCCGGCCTCTTCGATGGGGTGGGACAAGCCTGTGACAGGACTGGAATAGAAAGTGCTGAGTGAGTGGATTGGGCAGGTCTTGCACACGGATCTTCCACAAGGATAATGTCTGTCAGTGAGGGCCTTCATGAAATCTTTAGCATACTGGGCAAAGGAGTTACTGTCACTGCAGATATGCCGTACCCACATGGCCAATCTGTATGGGAATGATTTTTTTTTGTGTGTGGACCATCTTTTCATCATGCCTGTCTGCAGCTCAGTGTGTCTAGCAATCTATCCTTTCCAGGATATTGTCCATTAAAACTCTTGTTTATAGATTTTAGGATTCCCCAAAACTGAGGAAATGAGACAAAACGGAAGCTGCAACACATAATTCAATATGTTTTGTCCTTGGTCAATAAAAGCTGGAATACATTTCAAATAGCCACAGTAAAAGTAGTATGTCACCCAGAGAGCACATCACATTCATAAAGATACATAATGCAATTTTCCTTGAGAAAGCTGTTGAAGGATCCAGTTGCTTTACCTGTGCATGTGTGTGTGTGTGTGTGTGTGTGTGTGTGTGTGTGTGTGTGTGTGTGTGTATTTCGTAACAGTATGCTTTAAGGATATCCAGTATCCAGATGCAGAAGGTGAGCTTATAAACTCTGCAGATTGTGAATGCAATTTTATGCAGAATAAATACTCACAGGAAAACGCTTCACTACCTCATTAACGCAAGGTCTCCCCTCTCCTGCAAAGAATCTTTTAGCTTTGTTTCCTGACTGTTTAATAATGATGTAAAATCAAGTTCATTGTAACCACTTAGAGTCCCTGGGTCTTGTCTGAAAACACCTGCTGATGACAAATGAAGATGAAAACTATTCTTCAAGTGTTCATATATCTCCAACAGATTTTAATTTTTACAAATTGCATGGGATCTAATATTTTAATTTTGAAAAGGCTAGATTGCAACTCACCACATGGAGGAGATATTGAGTCACAGACAGGCACAACAAAGAATTCTACACATGTGAGCTTTCGAGCAAAAAGCCCTGTCTGTAGCCAGACATAGTGCTCATTTGTGAGACAGTTGTGGTTGTACGAATGTGTGTGCATATTTTCTACATTAGAAGGCCTTTCGGCTGCAAGTTCACATGTATAGCAATATTTTTGTTGTACCTTTCAGCAACTCAACAGCTCATCTGTATTTTATCAATCTATCATTTTCTTAATATCGTTGTTAATCCATCCCAGATTTTCCATTGTTCGATTTCAATTTTGAAAATATTTTCACTCTGTGGTGCATGTTTGGCCAACCAGAAAGAATCTTTGTGACGAAATCATGTTAGCTGTTAAGTGCAGAACCACACATTAAGAACTATGTCCAAAGAGACATAATGAGGCAGCACTAAAAGTTGTCAGCACTAGTTCACAACTCTGGAACCACAGGTGCTGTGAAGTATATGGCAGCACATTATGAAACAGTCCAATCTTTGTGATGAGTGAGAACTGGGACCATACATTATGTACTTTTACTGAGAAGCAATGCAACACCATTTGTAAGGTGAACTTCACTACATACACTCCTGGAAATGGAAAAAAGAACACATTGACACCGGTGTGTCAGACCCACCATACTTGCTCCGGACACTGCGAGAGGGCTGTACAAGCAATCATCACACGCACGGCACAGCGGACACACCAGGAACCGCGGTGTTGGCCGTCGAATGGCGCTAGCTTCGCAGCATTTGTGCACTGCCGCCGTCAGTGTCAGCCAGTTTGCCGTGGCATACGGAGCTCCACCGCAGTCTTTAACACTGGTAGCATGCCGCGACAGCGTGGACGTGAACCGTATGTGCAGTTGACGGACTTTGAGCGAGGGCGTATAGTGGGCATGCGGGAGGCCGGGTGGACGTACCGCCGAATTGCTCAACACGTGGGGCGTGAGGTCTCCGCAGTATATCCGATGTTGTCGCCAGTGGTCGGCGGAAGGTGCACGTGCCCGTCGACCTGGGACCGGACCGCAGCGACGCACGGATGCACGCCAAGACCGTAGGATCCTACGCAGTGCCGTAGGGGACCGCACCGCCACTTCCCAGCAAATTAGGGACACTGTTGCTCCTGGGGTATCGGCGAGGACCATTCGCAACCGTCTCCATGAAGCTGGGCTACGGTCCCGCACACCGTTAGGCCGTCTTCCGCTCACGCCCCAACATCGTGCAGCCCGCCTCCAGTGGTGTCGCGACAGGCGTGAGTGGAGGGACGAATGGAGACGTGTCGTGTTCAGCGATGAGAGTCGCTTCTGCCTTGGTGCCAATGATGGTCGTATGCGTGTTTGGCGCCGTGCAGGTGAGCGCCACAATCAGGACTGCATACTACTAAGGCACACAGGGCCAACACCCGGCATCATGGTGTGGGGAGCGATCTCCTACACTGGCCGTACACCACTGGTGATCGTCGAGGGGACACTGAATAGTGCACGGTACATCCAAACCGTCATCGAACCCATCGTTCTACCATTCCTAGACCGGCAAGGGAACTTGCTGTTCCAACAGGACAATGCACGTCCGCATGTATCCCGTGCCACCCAACGTGCTCTAGAAGGTGTAAGTCAACTACCCTGGCCAGCAAGATCTCCGGATCTGTCCCCCATTGAGCATGTTTGGGACTGGATGAAGCGTCGTCTCACGCGGTCTGCACGTCCAGCACGAATGCTGGTCCAATTGAGGCGCCAGGTGGAAATGGCATGGCAAGCCGTTCCACAGGACTACATCCAGCATCTCTACGATCGTCTCCATGGGAGAATAGCAGCCTGCATTGCTGCGAAAGGTGGATATACACTGTACTAGTGCCGACATTGTGCATGCTCTGTTGCCTGTGTCTATGTGCCTGTGGTTCTGTCAGTGTGATCATGTGATGTATCTGACCCCAGGAATGTGTCAATAAAGTTTCCCCTTCCTGGGACAATGAATTCACGGTGTTCTTATTTCAATTTCCAGGAGTGTAACATTGGTCTGGGAGTTTCACTAATAAATACTTATCGATCTTCACAAGTGATGAGCTTTTAACGACATCAGTGCATATTTCCAATTGGTAATTGCTTATTGTATAAAATAGGCAAAGTATCAACAAGATACAAATTCTGTATGAACATACCTTTATTGACTCAGTAGTATTCTTGTAACTACTACAGACATCTGAATAAAACAAATGCAGGAATAAGTTGAACATGACCTACTATTGGATATCTGTAGTTCAAAATAGTCAATCAACTTTGGTAGAGTCAGTCACTTCGTTAATGACAGAGTTTGATGGTTAGGAATGATTTCACTCTAGAATATTGTAGAGGATTAAAAGTGCTTACGAAAATGTGCTTATTCAATTGAAATATTAATCTCTGAACATTTCAAGAAAACAAAAACATTTTTCCCATTGTATCCAAAATTTAAATCTTTCTCAAACGCTCTGAAACAAATAAAACAATTCAGTGTGATTATTCTTTAAGGGAGGCAAGTATTTTAATTGGTGAAACACAGATAATAGTGTCACTGAAACAAATTACGATACTCACGACTACAATTAGCTAAGAATGTACTGTGTAGATTAAATTACACTCTACATTAGCTGTCAGAATGTAATAAATTACGATAGGGATGTGACATCACATGGACATTACGGAAATCAAGTCAAAAAATTGGGCATCAAAATTATAGCAAATTGGGAATTGGATCTTCATATACCATTGATCAAAAAATAAGAAATGAGTTATCACATTAACATTCATTCAGTTACACTGAAACACGCTGGTTACAAGCTGTAAGCTCTCAGAGTAGATACATAGTTTTAGTTCCATATATATAGATGTACATTGAGGAGAACCTCATAGACTACTGCAGAGAAGAAACACATAATACATAGATGATTTCTTTTGGATTGTCACAACAGCCTCAGTAAATCTGAACATTATTCCACCAAGTTGTATTTCGAATTATATTGAGGAATAGTGCAACTCCTGCAAATGTACTTCAGTTTAACAGTATTAGCTCTTGAGTCAAAAGAAAATAACGCATGACAGCAATGTTAATAATTTAATAGCGCTAAACTACTTCCAATGTCGCTACTCAAACTTGGAAAAAAAAAATGCCTGAGACTTCCAGACTGATGATTGTGTCATTACACTGCTGGTAAGGTAATGGTAAGAGGGGAAGAGGGCGCAGATCACCACAGTAATGGCTTTTCTTTTATCTGAGTTACACTATATACCAACCATAAGCAGTAGTTTAATCAGTTTTTAAACATCCATAATTTATATGGAATAAAAATCATATGATTAACACAATTTGAAATATTAAGTATTTTAACATTTGCAGTTTCAAAAATTCAATTTCCGTGTTAAATTAAAATGCAGTATTCCATGGAATCTTATAAAATTCCCTGAGATTGTGCAGGTAAAATGTAATTCCCGAAGAATTCCAGTGAACTGTGAATTTACTTTCAAATTTTTTTGAAGAATTTACTTTATTTACTGGCGATTCATCAAGAACATTGACACATTTGATCATACTAGGTGAGCGTGGAAGTAGTTGCCAGAAAGTAACTGATGGAAAATTACATTTAACAAATGTGAATTTCTTCCTAAAAGCTTTTCAAAACAGATTTATAATTATAAGCAGAAAAGCACACTCGAAATATCAAGTCACAATTTATTTAGAGGCAATAACAATATTAACAGTAGGGGCCTTCGGGCAGAGAAGCTTGCCTGCTCCCTTTCAACACGGCCGTAGTCATGACCGCTCACTGAAAGAGTACACTGGTGCAAATCTGCGACACACCAGATGACTTTAAACAAAAAATTTTAACAACTCATACAAACATGTAAACTATGCACCCTGTAAGAGGAATGGAAATGGTACAACCCTCAAATAATTTGCCACAGAAAGTGCAATGTTTTTTTGAAGGACTCTTTCGGTGGAAGGGTGGCAAGCTTATAACCTAAAATGACTATTTAAATAAAACCCATAAAATGCAGACTTACATAAAATGTACAACATGCTCTACATTGCACGTATACCATCTCGCAAGATGGAAACTTATTTCAAGAATTCGGTCTTTAAGCAATAAATTCGTTAACACCGAATCCGACAAACATGACAGAGGCAGCTATTAACGTACGGCAGACCGACAGACAGACACTAACTGCCTAACAAATGCGGACGGAGACAGACGAGCAAGCTGTGGACGAGAGACTGACGAAGAAAACAAGTAGAATTTAACAAGTAAATGAAACAACATATCTCCAGTCACTTAACTGCTAATAAACTGTGATTTCTGGCGAAGACCTGGCGCAGCACCCCCGAAACGCTCTCCCGAACTGTCCGCTGCCAGCAGCTTCAACGGACGCAGGAAGGCGCGCCGACCTCCCGTCTCACGGCCTAACACATACAGGGTTATTACAAATGATTGAAGCGATTTCACAGCTCTACAATAACTTCATTATTTGAGATATTTTCAAAATGCTTTGCACACACATACAAAAACTCAAAAAGTTTTTTTAGGCATTCACAAATGTTCGATATGATCCCCTTTAGTGATTCGGCAGACATCAAGCCGATAATCAAGTTCCTCCTACACTCGGCGCAGCATGTCCCCATCAATGAGTTCGAAAGCATCGTCGATGCGAGCTCGCAGTTCTGGCACGTTTCTTGGTAGAGGAGGTTTAAACACTGAATCTTTCACGTAACCCCACAGAAAGAAATCGCATGGGGTTAAGTCGGGAGAGCGTGGAGGCCATGACACGAATTGCTGATCATGATCTCCACCACGACCGATCCATCGGTTTTCCAATCTCCTGTTTAAGAAATGCCGAACATCGTGATGGAAGTGCGGTGGAGCACCATCCTGTTGAAAGATGAAGTCGGCGCTGTCGGTCTCCAGTTGTGGCATGAGCCAATTTTCCGCGGGCTACGCGTGAAACTTGCCCGCACGGGTTCAACCGTTTCTTCGCTCACTGCAGGCCGACCCGTTGATTTCCCCTTACAGAGACATCCAGAAGCTTTAAACTGCGCATACCATCGCCGAATGAAGTTAGCAGTTGGTGGATCTTTGTTGAACTTCGTCCTGAAGTGTCGTTGCACTGTTATGACTGACTGATGTGAGTGCATTTCAAGCACGACATACGCTTTCTCGGCTCCTGTCGCCATTTTGTCTCACTGCGCTCTCGAGCGCTCTGACGGCAGAAACCTGAAGTGCGGCTTCAGCCGAACAAAACTTTATGACTTTTTCTACGTATCTGTAGTGTGTCGTGACCATATGTCAATGAATGGAGCTACAGTGAATTTATGAAATCGCTTCAATCATTTGTAATAGCCCTGTACTAGCACTCCGGACGACCGACAGACACTAACCGCCTCACCAATGCGGACGAGAGACAGACCCAGACTAACTTGGCTGACCGCAACCTTTCCCCTTTTCCACCAGAGGGAGACACCAAAGCTGCGATTGCTACAGCGGCGCCACCGCCAGAAACGGAGGGCGACTGCTTCACACTACGCGCTGCGGCGCGCTCTTCAAAAGCAGCAAATTTTACTACGGCTCATCCAGGTTTTCCAGAATAATCACCACCCAGTACTAGCTAGCAGATTTAAGTATTTCAAATGAGTGCATTTAAGTGTGAAATTTGTGGAAACTAGTACAATTATCTCAAGACTCTGGGGCACCCACAGCACCTGAACGAAATCATAACTCAATCTACAAATAATGAATCTTCATGTTCCTACCAGTGCTATGTATTCCACAAGAACATTACTCGTAAAACAAATTAAAATCCACCAACAAAACACGCATGGCATAATGCGACAGAGAACATTGAACGGTATGATGTGTGTGGTGTCACCGCTAGACACCACACTTGCTAGGTGGTAGCCTTTTAAATCGGCCGCGGTCCGCTAGTATACGTCGGACCCGCGTGTCGCCACTGTCAGTGGACTACAAAAGGAGAGGAAAAAGAAAATTCTCTCACTGAATGCTCAAGCTGTAAAACACGGCAAACAAGCAAACGCTCACTCTGTAAATCACTACAAAAAGCGAGCAACAAATAAATGCTCTCGCAACAAAACTAGGCGCTACACGGCGTGGACCAAAGACCTTACCCTCGAATGTTAGAGTTAGCACAACGGATAGGTGTGGATGGGGGGGACTTGTGCAATGTGCGGGGCTGTCGCTAACGCTTCCTCGGCTAACTGGACTGGTCGGCCATGCTGGCTGGGACGGGCTCGAGTGGCGCTGTTTGGCTGCCGGAACCTGCCTGCGGCGCTGGAGGCGGGGTTGCCTAGTCGCGCGCTGAGTATGCGCCATTTTGTCGGTCGCCGACAACATGGCAGGGCGCCATGTCGAGTCTGTTGGGCTGCCGCCATCTTGGCTGTGAGAAGTCGGCCATTCTGGCTGAGTAGGGCGCCGGCGGTTCTGATTGGTTCTCGGTGCACAACTGCTGCGCTGGAGGCGGCGCTTTCTGGCCGCCATCTTGGCCGTGAGAAGTCGGCCATGCTGGCTGGGTAGGGCCTCGATGGTGCTGATTGGTTCTGCGTGCACGACTGTGGCGCTGGAGGCGGAGCTATCTGGCCACGCTGCGGCGTGGTGGGCGGGGCTTCCTGCCGCTGGCTAGTTGCGAGGCTGGCGGTGGGAGGTCCTCGAGCTCGAGGCGGAGCAATGGGCGGAGCTTGTCCTCCATTGTTCGCGGCCGCAGGGATTAAAGTCTGTCTGTAAACTCAAGAGCGAGCAGCGCTTTTGGTGGGGGAAGTGGCCTTTCCCGGAAGAACGCTCCCACCGGCCTACAGGGGCACCCAAAAATCTGTTGCCCGTTACCTGTCTAGAGGTGTAGATCGGCGTGCAGTGATGTACGTCGTTTCTGTTCGTATGATCTTAGTTGCCAGTGTCAGTCAGTTGACTTTGTATCTTTTAGGACTTAACTGCTAAGGTCATCAGTCCCTAACCTTACGCACTATTTAACCTAAATTATCCTAAGGACAAACACACACACACACACCCATGCCCGAGGGAGGACTCGAACCTCCGCCGGGACCAGCCGCACTGTCCATGACTGCAGGGCCTGAGACCACTCGGCTAATCCCGCGCGGCCCATGTGGAAAAGCAGTTTCCAACAGTGGCAGCCATGTTGGGAAAGACTGAAGTGCAAGACTGTCCCGGTATCAGTGAATCAGCTCTTTGGTGTGCTATTCGAAAATTGGGCTTCAGATACAAAAAGTTCTAAAGTTCAACAAAAAAGCCAGTGGTGATGGAAAATAATCAAGTAGCAGGAGAAAGAGACGAGTACTTGTAGGGAATGTCCGTAGCTCGTGGTCTTGCGCTAGCGTTCTCGCTTCCTGCACACTGGGTACCGGGATCGATACCCTGTGGGGTCAGGAATTTTTCCTGCCTTGAGATGAAGGGGCGTTGTTGCGTCGTGTTCATCATCATCATTCATCCCCATTACGGTCGGAGGAAGGCAATGGCAAACCACTTCCACTAGGACCTTGCCTAGTCGGCGGTGCATCGTCCTCTACGCTCCTCGGAGTATGGGACCTCACCATCATCACTTGTGGGGACACTTGCGCAGCAATTCTGGATGGCACTCGAGTCAGCGATGCCGCGCGAGACGGACGTACGCGCCGAGCGCTCCACTACTGCTGTGTCTGCCGCGTTCCCACACACGTCGACCCGTCCGCCGCTCGTGGTCTCGCGGTAGCGTTCTCGCTTCCCGAGCACGGGGTCCGGGTTCGATTCCCGGCGGGGTCAGGGATTTTCACCTGCCTCGAGATGACTGGGTGTTTGTGTTGTCCTCATCATTTCATCATCATCCAGGACAGTGGCGAAATTGGACTGAGCAAAGATTGGGTAATTGTACGGGCGCTGATAACCACGCAGTTGAGCGCCCCACAAACCAAACATCAACATCAACATCAACACGTCGACCGTAGAGTCGAATAAGTCAGTGCCACAACCGAGTGGCCCTGGCAGTACTCCTCCCCTTGGGAGTGAGATAAGACCAGATTAGATTATTTTTTCGTTCCGTAGATCCGTGCTGAGAAGATCCTCGTGGATGTGGAATGTGGTGTCACCGCCAGACACCACACTTGCTAGGTGGTAGCTTTAAATCGGCCGCGGTCCATTAGTACATGTCGGACCCGCGTGTCGCCACTGTCAGTGATCGCAGACCGAGCGCCACCACACGGCAGGTCTAGAGAGACTTACTAGCACTCGCCCCAGTTGTACGGACGACTTTGCTAGCGACTACACTGACGAAGCCTTTCTCTCATTTGCCGAGAGATAGTTAGAATAGCCTTCAGCTAAGTCCATGGCTACGACCTAGCAAGGCGCCATTAACCATTTCTAGAGAGAGTCTCACTTGTATCATCAAGAATGCCGACCGCGGTGGTCTCGCGGTTCTAGGCGCGCAGTCCGGAACCGCGCGACTGCTACGGTCGCAGGTTCGAATCCTGCCTCGGGCATGGGTGTGTGTGATGTCCTTAGGTTAGTTAGGTTTAAGTAGTTCTAAGTTCTAGGGGACTGATGACCACAGCAGTTGAGTCCCATAGCGCTCAGAGCCATCTTCAAGAACGCTGTATACAAATGATGGATTAAAGTTAAGTATTCCAGCAGCTACGTACTTTTCTTTATAGCATTCATTACGTATCCTGCTTCAGACCTAACGCCAGCCTGCGTGAGTTGACGCGCTGCATTTCGGCCTCCCCTAAATTAGTGTGCGTTGTGTTGGCTAATCTGCCGACACAACATGGAACATGTCAATTTCTTTTAAAAGCTGAAATAACAATACTAATAGTATGAATATATACAATACATCATTTGTTTCTATTATAAAATTCCTCACTGGAGTAGAAGGAGTTGGCCACTAGTAAGTCTTTCAGGCTCCTTTTAAACTGATCTTTATTTGTAACTAAATGTTTTTTATGTTTGCTGGCAAATTATTGAAGGTGAGTGTTCCTGAGTAGTAGACCCCTTATTGAACTAAAGTAAGTGCTTTTAAGTCCTTGTGCAGGTCATTTTTGTTCCTGGTATTGTATGTATGAACTGAGCTGTTTGTTGGAAAAAGAGATATACAGGGTGATTCGAAAAGAATACCACAACTTTAAAAATGTGTATTTAATGAAAGAAACATAATATAACCTTCTGTTATACATCATTACAAAGAGTATTTAAAAAGGTTTTTTTTCACTCAAAAACAAGTTCAGAGATGTTCAATATGGCCCCCTCCAGACACTCGAGCAATATCAACCCGATACCCCAACTCGTTCCACACTCTCTGTAGCATATCAGGCGTAACAGTTTGGATAGCTGCTGTTATTTCTCGTTTCAAATCATCAATGGTGGCTGGGAGAGGTGGCCGAAACACCATATCCTTAACATACCCCCATAAGAAAAAATCGCAGGGGGTAAGATCAGGGCTTCTTGGAGGCCAGTGATGAAGTGCTCTGTCACGGGCTGCCTGGCGGCCGATCCATCGTCTCGGGTAGTTGACGTTCAGGTTTCATAACTAACCTTTTTCGTAGGACTCTCCATACAGTTGATTGTGGAATTTGCAGCTCTCTGCTAGCTCTGCGAGTCGATTTTCCTGGGCTGCGAACAAATGCTTGCTGGATGCGTGCTACATTTTCATCACTCATTCTCGGCCGTCCAGAACTTTTCCCTTTGCACAAACACCCATTCTCTGTAAACTGTTTATACCAACGTTTAATACACCACCTATCAGGAGGTTTAACACCATACTTCGTTCGAAATGCACGCTGAACAACTGTCGTCGATTCACTTCTGCCGTATTCAATAACACAAAAAGCTTTCTGTTGAGCGGTCGCCATCTTAGCATCAACTGACGCTGACGCCTAGTCAACAGCGCCTCAAGCGAACAAATGTACAACTAAATGAAACTTTATAGCTCCCTTAATTCGCCGACAGATAGTGCTTAGCTCTGTCTTTTGTCGTCGCAGAGTTTTAAATTCCTAAAGTTGTGGTATTCTTTTTGAATCGCCTTGTATTATTTAGGACAAATTTCAAAAAGGAATAAATATACTGAGAGGCAGTAGTTAGTATACCCAGTTCTTTGAAGAGGTTTCTACAGGACGTCCGTGAATTTACTCCACAAATAATACGTATTACACGCTTGTGGACTCTGAAAACTTGTTTGACTTGAAGAGTTACCCCAAAATACATATTATACCATATCACATTATGGAATGAAAGTAGGCAAAGTATGCAAGCTTTTTCATTTTTATGACGCCTATGTCTGCTAACACTCGAATTGCAAATACAGATTTGTTAAGGCGTTTCTGCAGTTCTGTGGTGTGCTCCTCCCAACTGACTTTATTATCAATTTGTAATCCCAGGAATTTAAGACTGTCGACCTCTTCTATCTGCTCTTCTTCATACTTTATGCATACGTTGGGTGGAAACCTCTTACAGGTTCTGAATTGCATATAGTGAGTCTTTTCGAAGTTTAATATCGGTGAGTTGGCTTTAAACCATTTATTTATTTATGTAGTGCTGAAACAGCCGCGTCTCATTCCCTCGAGTGCAGCGACATCCGCGACTGCAACACCGCAGCACACGGAGCAGCCCGCAAACTCCTCCACGCCACACGGAGACGGCGAAGACGGTCTGCGGCTTTTAACGGGACTCGTGCCACAAGCTTCTGCCACGGAGCTACCTCCTTCAGACGAGGAGGAGCAGCTCGTGGAACGAGAACAAGTGCCACAGAAGGAACAGCCGACCTCACGGATACGCGCGCAGTCGGATGACGTGCAGCCAGCCCAAAAATACCGGAAGAAGGCCAGCACAACGCCGCCGTCGCCTCCGAAGACAGCGAGCAGACTGAACCGTAAAATTACTACTGGTTCACCAAAGGTTATTAATCTCAATCGATGCACAAAATTTAAAGTGGAAGTAGGTGGCAAGGAATAACTGATGAAATTACACACAAATTTTCAGTAACACTCTTTATTCAAATTTGGTGCAAGACTTTACGAAATTAAAAAAAAACCAACAATAATTTAACAAATAAGTCACAATTTGCGATAGGAAAGGACTTTTAAATTATTAAATTATTATGAAAAATTTCACGCCAGTAAAAGGCAAGTACAGGCAAGCAATTTAACGTATACAACGCGACGCTGTATAATATTTCAAACTCAGCTAAGTTACAGGTGAATTTCACTCCATTCGTTCAATGGCGCAGAATCTAACTTGTCTGCAACATATAAAGACAATCCTGTTTACAAAAGTTCTCAAAATAGACAACCAAAACGCAAGAGTCGTGCACACGGGGGGACACTCACGGTTAATAACATCAACATTTCCAAAATATACAAAAAAAACCAATTATACAAATTTCTGCCAGTTAACTTACGGCAACCACACACGCTCGCCAGGTAGGACTAGCGAACTTTTACAACATTCTCCTTTCAAGGCAACAATTTCTACCCGTAATGAAATGGCAAACTTTTGGATGGCAAGAAAACACGCTAATAACTAACTACCTGTATAAAACACATAAGCATGTTGAGTAAAAGCCTTAAAAGGTATTGAATTGGAAAAACATACAACAGTTTTCGCTGACTAGAAACAATATAAATAAATCCACTACGGCGTATATTAACAACCTTGCTTGATTATAGCCAAATCTACAGGGTGTTTCAAAAATGACCGGTATATTTGAAACGGCAATACAAACTAAACGAGCAGCGATAGAAATACACCGTTTGTTGCAATATGCTTGGGACAACAGTACATTTTCAGGCGGACAAACTTTCGAAATTACAGTAGTTACAATTTTCAATAACAGATGGCGCTGCAAGTGATGTGAAAGATATAGAAGACAACGCAGTCTGTGGGTGCGCCATTCTGTACTTCGTCTTTCTGCTGTAAGCGTGTGCTGTTCACAACGTGCAAGTGTGCTGTGGACAACATGGTTTATTCCTTAGAACAGAGGATTTTTCTGGTGTTGGAATTCCACCGCCTAGAACACAGTGTTGTTGCAACAAGACGAAGTTTTCAACGGAGGTTTAATGTAAGCAAAGGACCGAAAAGCGATACAGTAAAGGATCTGTTTGAAAAATTTCAACGGACTGGGAACGTGACGGACGAACGTGCTGGAAAGGTAGGGCGACCGCGTACGGCAACCACAGAGGGCAACGCGCAGCTAGTGCAGCAGATGATCCGACAGCGGCCTCGGGTTTCCGTTCGCCGTGTTGCAGCTGCGGTCCAAATGACGCCAACGTCCACGTATCGTCTCGTGCGCCAGAGTTTACACCTCTATCCGTACAAAATTCAAACGCGGCAACTCCTCAGCGCCGCTACCATTGCTGCACGAGAGACATTCGCTAACGATATAGTGCACAGGATTGATGACGGCGATATGCATGTGGGCAGCATTTGGTTTACTGACGAAGCTTATTTTTACCTGGACGGCTTCGTCAATAAACAGAACTGGCGCATATGGGGAACCGAAAAGCCCCATGTTACAGTCCCATCGTCCCTGCATCCTCAAAAAGTACTGGTCTGGGCCGCCATTTCTTCCAAAGGAATCATTGGCCCATTTTTCAGATCCGAAACGATTACTGCATCTCGCTATCTGGATATTCTTCGTGAATTTGTGGCGGTACAAACTGCCTTAGACGACACTGCGAACACCTCGTGGTTTATGCAAGATGGTGCCCGGCCACATAGCACGGCCGACGTCTTTAATTTCCTGAATGAATATTTCGATGATCGTGTGATTGCTTTGGGCTATCCGAAACATACAGGAGGCGGCGTGGATTGGCCTCCCTATTCGCCAGACATGAACCCCTGTGACTTCTTTCTGTGGGGACACTTGAAAGACCAGGTGTACCGTCAGAATCCAGAAACAATTGAACAGCTGAAGCAGTACATCTCATCTGCATGTGAAGCCATTTCGCCAGACACGTTGTCAAAGGTTTCGGGTAATTTCATTCAGAGACTACGCCATATTATTGCTACGCATGGTGGATATGTGGAAAATATCGTACTATAGAGTTTCCCAGACCGCAGCGCCATCTGTTGTTGACAATTGTAACTACTGTAATTTCGAAAGCTTGTCTGCCTGAAAATGTACTGTTGTCCCAAGCATATTGCAACAAACGGTGTATTTCTATCGCTGCTCGTTTAGTTTTCATTGCCGTTTCAAATATACCGGTCATTTTTGAAACACCCTGTACATAAACACAAATTCACGTAAGTTACAGCTTCCAGATGGGCAGGAATTCGTTATGCAATTGACTAGTTCTTACCACGAGGCAAAAGGAATTTTTCTTCTTTCTTAGAGTAACTTTTACACGTGAGTCTAGTAATACTAGTTATGGCAGGCGGGAGAATGGATCAGGTCTTAGTGCCTCGCATTTTAAACGGTACAGCCATTGGTGCCTTAGAGTTTCACAGACATGGCAGAGGCAAACAGTCGAATAAATCCGTAGGTAAGCTGGGAGGGGAAAGAAACACTCCGAACCACAGGTTTACTCTGACTCCCTCCCTTTCGTCCTCAAAAGTGTACAAACGGACCACCCTTTCTAATATTACCACCTTCCCGCGGGTGGGCAAACGAGAACGAATGGCGGGAAACCCCCAAAAATACGGCTGTTATAATTAACAAGAAAAAGTAAATTGAATTCGATTAAACTTCATGAAATCTGTTAACAATCAACTTCTGGTGCGTTACAACTCCCAGGACTGAGGCTTTCGTGGCCACTTGTTGACAAATTGCCTATTCATTGAGAAGCTGAAGAAGCTGAAACTTGCACCAAACGACATCCTGGTCAGCTTTGATGTTGTTTCGCTATTTACGAAAGTGCCACTCAGTGACGCTCTGGAGCACATCGGTTCCATGTTCCCGCAAGACATCAAAAAGCTCTTCCATGCATGTCTTACCACGAGCTATTTCACGTGGAATGGCGATTTCTACGAAAAACTGGAAGGCGTCGCCATGGGTAGTCCTCTCAGTCCAGTGGTGGCCAACTTCTTCATGGAACAATTCGAAGCACAGGCACTGGACTCGACGACTTGCAAACCTAAGGCGTGGTACAGGTACGTCGATGATACTTTCGTGGTGTGGAGCCATGGTGAAGAACAGCTCGGTGACTTCCTAAGACACTTGAACAGCCTCCATGCCAACATAACATTTACCATGGAAGCAGAAAAGGACAAGAAACTGCCATTTCTAGATGTGCTGGTCACAAGGGAAGGCGAAAACCTGGGACACAGCATGTATCGAAAACCGACACACACGGACCGATACCTTCACAAACTGTCAAACCACCACCCGAGGCAGAAAAGAGGCATGATTAGTACGCTCGTAACGAGAGCAGGACGAATATGTGAGCCGCAACACCTCAAACGAGAAATGCAACACCTGGAAACTGTTCTGAGGAGCAATGGGTACTCCACAAATTACATTAGAAGTGTAACAGAGCCAAACACTCGGCGAAGTAAGGAACCAGAAAAAGAAATGTCGGGGACGGCCTTTCTGCCATACATTCCCACAGTGACGGACAGAATCGGCCGTATATTGCGCAAACACGGCGTAAAGACGATTTTCAAACCGACAAGGAAAATCAAAGAGTGTCTTAGATCGGCGAAGGAGAAAAGAGACCCACTTGCAATGTCGGGAATATACCGTATACCTTGCACATGCGGAAAAGTTTATGTCGGAATGACTGGACGATCCATTAACACCAGGATCAAAGAGCATAAGCGACATTGTAGGTTGGGGCAGGTGGAGAAATCGGCCGTGGCAGAGCACGCACTGAATGAGACCGACCACGTAATCAAATTCGCCGACACGGAAGTTCTGGCTGTAGAGAAGCACTATCACACGTGCTTGTTCAGAGAAACTGTAGAAATCCAAAAACACGCGAACAGTTT